>NC_083116.1:81209911-81509911 GCF_949774975.1 Lagenorhynchus albirostris | reverse complement strand
CGACTGGCATCGTATGGGCTTCAGAAGGAGCCCTTAGCGCCCCTCGTTGGAGCCAGCGAGCGTCCCGGGCACCACAGTCCTCCCATAGATAACAGTATGTTCTAGAACCTTGTCGTATGTTTCTCCTGCAGGCAAAGCAGCATGGTAGCCCCATGCTTCCATCCGGCCCACCTCATCACGGGCATTTGTGAGCTGGGGAGCGACTCGTTTCCCACGCCTCGGCGAAGGCTTACTTTGCAATGGACCTGAGGCCACAGTGCCAACAAGTGTGTGCGATGTTCCGTCCTGTGATCGGAAGCGATTTGGGTGAACACTGGACACCTCAAGCCTCCCTCTACGAGGACTTCCCGCACTCAAGGAACAAACACGAAGCCAGGATTTCTTGGTCGCACACCGCAGTGAACAAAGCCCGGGATTCCATGTAACAACGGCAGCCTGCAACTTGATTTGGGAAGGCTTTGTCCTCCCGTCCACCTGGGCACGCTTTGCCACACTCCACGTCCAAGAGGCATGGACAAAAGATACGACTGACGCTCACAGCCCTCTTCACCGCAGTCCTCCCTGCACTCGGAATGACCCGGAGTTTTCAAAGAGCCGTCGTGGGTGAAAGAAACGCTTTCAGGCCCATCTGTCTCCACAGGGCTTGGGATTGGAACTCTGCAAGGCTACCCTGGGATGTGCGTCAAACTGACTTCGGCAGCTTATTCCACTTACGTGGCTCAATGTCAACACAGCCTTGTAAGGGAGCTGAGGCAGCACACTGCCCCAGAACGTGTGGGACCAGAGACACTATGTGCTCGCCAGACCTGGGTCCCTTTCCCGGTCCACTGGAGGACAACTGCATACGAAATTTTGTTCACCCAGCCTGTCCGGTACACATCCCATTTCCCCTGTGAGGAACTCCGTTCCTGTGCAGTCTGAAAAGCTGTCCCTCCACGTACCCTTGAGAAACTCCGAGTGTAGTACTGCGTGACTGAACTCCTGTGTGGCGTGTTGAGAAAAGGCATCCAGGCCTTTCAGAGCCTGCTTTCGCAACCAGCTGGATGAGAGCTGGCCTATCCCGAAGAACTGCGGGTCTCCCATTTCTCTCCTCCAGCTCGTCTGTTGCACGTGCACATCCCGTCTAGGGCCAGACGGTCCGTGCATTGCACCCCAGGCTGCCTTTACTCCAAGTTGAATACGCAGCCCAGAGCTCGGGGCAGCATGGAGATGCCTCTGCCAAAGTGCTATTTCCCTATCCCCCAAACCCTTGGGTCTCTGCGTTGCACTCCATGGCAGCACTCCAAATCCAGAAAAGGGCAATGCTCGTAACGTACCTTTCATCAAACCGGAAAGGAATGTAACAGTTTCCCATAAACGGGACACATTTGCCAGGCCATCCGTAGGGTTTGCCCAAAGAGGTGGCTTCACGCACCCTGCCCCGCGCCGGGGCACGTGTCCGTGACCGGTGCGTGTGGCTTGCTTATGTCGAAGAAAGCACCAGGTGCATGACACTTTCACTGCGGGCCACTGCCGGCATTTCTATCAGCGGGCACCACGTTTCTAGCCTGTAGCCTGAAACAGACGTCTGCAGTCCTTCTGCAGCAGCAGGAGACACGCCGCCTGCCATCTGTGGAGAGGCATGAGACACTTTTCGGGTACTGGACTTGAGCCCACTTTGTTACATTCGCGCAGCTTCCGAACGCCCCAGAGGTAGAGTGTCTGAGATGGCAAGTCCGCAAGTAACCGCTGCACGTGTCCCGCGTGAGCCATAGATTCTGGTCACCAAAGGAGCACTCTCACGAAATCTTGGATGCCAGAGCTGACACCAAAGTGACCCTGTTCCCGAGGAAATGCTGTATGCTATGAGGGTGGACACCGCTCAGTCTGCCCTGTGCCTGAGGTCCCTGCTTCTGTGTAGCTTCAAGTCCAAGGCAGGCGCCTCTGCGAACGTCTGGTGGAAGAGCCTCTGAAGTGACGCAGCTTTTGCCTCTGCCACTGGGCTCAGGGTCGAAGATGTGAACGAAATTAGCGTCCCCGGTGGGAAGACCTGCTACAGAGTTGAATTCCCATACATTGCAGAGCTGGGCAACCAGCACGTGGGCCAGCAGCAAAGTGCATTGAAACGACTGGCATCGTATGGGCTTCAGAAGGAGCCCTTAGCGCCCCTCGTTGGAGCCAGCGAGCGTCCCGGGCACCACAGTCCTCCCATAGATAACAGTATGTTCTAGAACCTTGTCGTATGTTTCTCCTGCAGGCAAAGCAGCATGGTAGCCCCATGCTTCCATCCGGCCCACCTCATCACGGGCATTTGTGAGCTGGGGAGCGACTCGTTTCCCACGCCTCGGCGAAGGCTTACTTTGCAATGGACCTGAGGCCACAGTGCCAACAAGTGTGTGCGATGTTCCGTCCTGTGATCGGAAGCGATTTGGGTGAACACTGGACACCTCAAGCCTCCCTCTACGAGGACTTCCCGCACTCAAGGAACAAACACGAAGCCAGGATTTCTTGGTCGCACACCGCAGTGAACAAAGCCCGGGATTCCATGTAACAACGGCAGCCTGCAACTTGATTTGGGAAGGCTTTGTCCTCCCGTCCACCTGGGCACGCTTTGCCACACTCCACGTCCAAGAGGCATGGACAAAAGATACGACTGACGCTCACAGCCCTCTTCACCGCAGTCCTCCCTGCACTCGGAATGACCCGGAGTTTTCAAAGAGCCGTCGTGGGTGAAAGAAACGCTTTCAGGCCCATCTGTCTCCACAGGGCTTGGGATTGGAACTCTGCAAGGCTACCCTGGGATGTGCGTCAAACTGACTTCGGCAGCTTATTCCACTTACGTGGCTCAATGTCAACACAGCCTTGTAAGGGAGCTGAGGCAGCACACTGCCCCAGAACGTGTGGGACCAGAGACACTATGTGCTCGCCAGACCTGGGTCCCTTTCCCGGTCCACTGGAGGACAACTGCATACGAAATTTTGTTCACCCAGCCTGTCCGGTACACATCCCATTTCCCCTGTGAGGAACTCCGTTCCTGTGCAGTCTGAAAAGCTGTCCCTCCACGTACCCTTGAGAAACTCCGAGTGTAGTACTGCGTGACTGAACTCCTGTGTGGCGTGTTGAGAAAAGGCATCCAGGCCTTTCAGAGCCTGCTTTCGCAACCAGCTGGATGAGAGCTGGCCTATCCCGAAGAACTGCGGGTCTCCCATTTCTCTCCTCCAGCTCGTCTGTTGCACGTGCACATCCCGTCTAGGGCCAGACGGTCCGTGCATTGCACCCCAGGCTGCCTTTACTCCAAGTTGAATACGCAGCCCAGAGCTCGGGGCAGCATGGAGATGCCTCTGCCAAAGTGCTATTTCCCTATCCCCCAAACCCTTGGGTCTCTGCGTTGCACTCCATGGCAGCACTCCAAATCCAGAAAAGGGCAATGCTCGTAACGTACCTTTCATCAAACCGGAAAGGAATGTAAGAGTTTCCCATAAACGGGACACATTTGCCAGGCCATCCGTAGGGTTTGCCCAAAGAGGTGGCTTCACGCACCCTGCCCCGCGCCGGGGCACGTGTCCGTGACCGGTGCGTGTGGCTTGCTTATGTCGAAGAAAGCACCAGGTGCATGACACTTTCACTGCGGGCCACTGCCGGCATTTCTATCAGCGGGCACCACGTTTCTAGCCTGTAGCCTGAAACAGACGTCTGCAGTCCTTCTGCAGCAGCAGGAGACACGCCGCCTGCCATCTGTGGAGAGGCATGAGACACTTTTCGGGTACTGGACTTGAGCCCACTTTGTTACATTCGCGCAGCTTCCGAACGCCCCAGAGGTAGAGTGTCTGAGATGGCAAGTCCGCAAGTAACCGCTGCACGTGTCCCGCGTGAGCCATAGATTCTGGTCACCAAAGGAGCACTCTCACGAAATCTTGGATGCCAGAGCTGACACCAAAGTGACCCTGTTCCCGAGGAAATGCTGTATGCTATGAGGGTGGACACCGCTCAGTCTGCCCTGTGCCTGAGGTCCCTGCTTCTGTGTAGCTTCAAGTCCAAGGCAGGCGCCTCTGCGAACGTCTGGTGGAAGAGCCTCTGAAGTGACGCAGCTTTTGCCTCTGCCACTGGGCTCAGGGTCGAAGATGTGAACGAAATTAGCGTCCCCGGTGGGAAGACCTGCTACAGAGTTGAATTCCCATACATTGCAGAGCTGGGCAACCAGCACGTGGGCCAGCAGCAAAGTGCATTGAAACGACTGGCATCGTATGGGCTTCAGAAGGAGCCCTTAGCGCCCCTCGTTGGAGCCAGCGAGCGTCCCGGGCACCACAGTCCTCCCATAGATAACAGTATGTTCTAGAACCTTGTCGTATGTTTCTCCTGCAGGCAAAGCAGCATGGTAGCCCCATGCTTCCATCCGGCCCACCTCATCACGGGCATTTGTGAGCTGGGGAGCGACTCGTTTCCCACGCCTCGGCGAAGGCTTACTTTGCAATGGACCTGAGGCCACAGTGCCAACAAGTGTGTGCGATGTTCCGTCCTGTGATCGGAAGCGATTTGGGTGAACACTGGACACCTCAAGCCTCCCTCTACGAGGACTTCCCGCACTCAAGGAACAAACACGAAGCCAGGATTTCTTGGTCGCACACCGCAGTGAACAAAGCCCGGGATTCCATGTAACAACGGCAGCCTGCAACTTGATTTGGGAAGGCTTTGTCCTCCCGTCCACCTGGGCACGCTTTGCCACACTCCACGTCCAAGAGGCATGGACAAAAGATACGACTGACGCTCACAGCCCTCTTCACCGCAGTCCTCCCTGCACTCGGAATGACCCGGAGTTTTCAAAGAGCCGTCGTGGGTGAAAGAAACGCTTTCAGGCCCATCTGTCTCCACAGGGCTTGGGATTGGAACTCTGCAAGGCTACCCTGGGATGTGCGTCAAACTGACTTCGGCAGCTTATTCCACTTACGTGGCTCAATGTCAACACAGCCTTGTAAGGGAGCTGAGGCAGCACACTGCCCCAGAACGTGTGGGACCAGAGACACTATGTGCTCGCCAGACCTGGGTCCCTTTCCCGGTCCACTGGAGGACAACTGCATACGAAATTTTGTTCACCCAGCCTGTCCGGTACACATCCCATTTCCCCTGTGAGGAACTCCGTTCCTGTGCAGTCTGAAAAGCTGTCCCTCCACGTACCCTTGAGAAACTCCGAGTGTAGTACTGCGTGACTGAACTCCTGTGTGGCGTGTTGAGAAAAGGCATCCAGGCCTTTCAGAGCCTGCTTTCGCAACCAGCTGGATGAGAGCTGGCCTATCCCGAAGAACTGCGGGTCTCCCATTTCTCTCCTCCAGCTCGTCTGTTGCACGTGCACATCCCGTCTAGGGCCAGACGGTCCGTGCATTGCACCCCAGGCTGCCTTTACTCCAAGTTGAATACGCAGCCCAGAGCTCGGGGCAGCATGGAGATGCCTCTGCCAAAGTGCTATTTCCCTATCCCCCAAACCCTTGGGTCTCTGCGTTGCACTCCATGGCAGCACTCCAAATCCAGAAAACGGCAATGCTCGTAACGTACCTTTCATCAAACCGGAAAGGAATATAACAGTTTCCCATAAACGGGACACATTTGCCAGGCCATCCGTAGGGTTTGCCCAAAGAGGTGGCTTCACGCACCCTGCCCCGCGCCGGGGCACGTGTCCGTGACCGGTGCGTGTGGCTTGCTTATGTCGAAGAAAGCACCAGGTGCATGACACTTTCACTGCGGGCCACTGCCGGCATTTCTATCAGCGGGCACCACGTTTCTAGCCTGTAGCCTGAAACAGACGTCTGCAGTCCTTCTGCAGCAGCAGGAGACACGCCGCCTGCCATATGTTGAGAGGCATGAGACACTTTTCGGGTACTGGACTTGAGCCCACTTTGTTACATTCGCGCAGCTTCCGAACGCCCCAGAGGTAGAGTGTCTGAGATGGCAAGTCCGCAAGTAACCGCTGCACGTGTCCCGCGTGAGCCATAGATTCTGGTCACCAAAGGAGCACTCTCACGAAATCTTGGATGCCAGAGCTGACACCAAAGTGACCCTGTTCCCGAGGAAATGCTGTATGCTATGAGGGTGGACACCGCTCAGTCTGCCCTGTGCCTGAGGTCCCTGCTTCTGTGTAGCTTCAAGTCCAAGGCAGGCGCCTCTGCGAACGTCTGGTGGAAGAGCCTCTGAAGTGACGCAGCTTTTGCCTCTGCCACTGGGCTCAGGGTCGAAGATGTGAACGAAATTAGCGTCCCCGGTGGGAAGACCTGCTACAGAGTTGAATTCCCATACATTGCAGAGCTGGGCAACCAGCACGTGGGCCAGCAGCAAAGTGCATTGAAACGATTGGCATCGTATGGGCTTCAGAAGGAGCCCTTAGCGCCCCTCGTTGGAGCCAGCGAGCGTCCCGGGCACCACAGTCCTCCCATAGATAACAGTATGTTCTAGAACCTTGTCGTATGTTTCTCCTGCAGGCAAAGCAGCATGGTAGCCCCATGCTTCCATCCGGCCCACCTCATCACGGGCATTTGTGAGCTGGGGAGCGACTCGTTTCCCACGCCTCGGCGAAGGCTTACTTTGCAATGGACCTGAGGCCACAGTGCCAACAAGTGTGTGCGATGTTCCGTCCTGTGATCGGAAGCGGTTTGGGTGAACACTGGACACCTCAAGCCTCCCTCTACGAGGACTTCCCGCACTCAAGGAACAAACACGAAGCCAGGATTTCTTGGTCGCACACCGCAGTGAACAAAGCCCGGGATTCCATGTAACAACGGCAGCCTGCAACTTGATTTGGGAAGGCTTTGTCCTCCCGTCCACCTGGGCACGCTTTGCCACACTCCACGTCCAAGAGGCATGGACAAAAGATACGACTGACGCTCACAGCCCTCTTCACCGCAGTCCTCCCTGCACTCGGAATGACCCGGAGTTTTCAAAGAGCCGTCGTGGGTGAAAGAAACGCTTTCAGGCCCATCTGTCTCCACAGGGCTTGGGATTGGAACTCTGCAAGGCTACCCTGGGATGTGCGTCAAACTGACTTCGGCAGCTTATTCCACTTACGTGGCTCAATGTCAACACAGCCTTGTAAGGGAGCTGAGGCAGCACACTGCCCCAGAACGTGTGGGACCAGAGACACTATGCGCTCGCCAGACCTGGGTCCCTTTCCCGGTCCACTGGAGGACAACTGCATACGAAATTTTGTTCACCCAGCCTGTCCGGTACACATCCCATTTCCCCTGTGAGGAACTCCGTTCCTATGCAGTCTGAAAAGCTGTCCCTCCACGTACCCTTGAGAAACTCCGAGTGTAGTACTGCGCGACTGAACTCCTGTGTGGCGTGTTGAGAAAAGGCATCCAGGCCTTTCAGAGCCTGCTTTCGCAACCAGCTGGATGAGAGCTGGCCTATCCCGAAGAACTGCGGGTCTCCCATTTCTCTCCTCCAGCTCGTCTGTTGCACGTGCACATCCCGTCTAGGGCCAGACGGTCCGTGCATTGCACCCCAGGCTGCCTTTACTCCAAGTTGAATACGCAGCCCAGAGCTCGGGGCAGCATGGAGATGCCTCTGCCAAAGTGCTATTTCCCTATCCCCCAAACCCTTGGGTCTCTGCGTTGCACTCCATGGCAGCACTCCAAATCCAGAAAAGGGCAATGCTCGTAACGTACCTTTCATCAAACCGGAAAGGAATGTAAGAGTTTCCCATAAACGGGACACATTTGCCAGGCCATCCGTAGGGTTTGCCCAAAGAGGTGGCTTCACGCACCCTGCCCCGCGCCGGGGCACGTGTCCGTGACCGGTGCGTGTGGCTTGCTTATGTCGAAGAAAGCACCAGGTGCATGACACTTTCACTGCGGGCCACTGCCGGCATTTCTATCAGCGGGCACCACGTTTCTAGCCTGTAGCCTGAAACAGACGTCTGCAGTCCTTCTGCAGCAGCAGGAGACACGCCGCCTGCCATCTGTGGAGAGGCATGAGACACTTTTCGGGTACTGGACTTGAGCCCACTTTGTTACATTCGCGCAGCTTCCGAACGCCCCAGAGGTAGAGTGTCTGAGATGGCAAGTCCGCAAGTAACCGCTGCACGTGTCCCGCGTGAGCCATAGATTCTGGTCACCAAAGGAGCACTCTCACGAAATCTTGGATGCCAGAGCTGACACCAAAGTGACCCTGTTCCCGAGGAAATGCTGTATGCTATGAGGGTGGACACCGCTCAGTCTGCCCTGTGCCTGAGGTCCCTGCTTCTGTGTAGCTTCAAGTCCAAGGCAGGCGCCTCTGCGAACGTCTGGTGGAAGAGCCTCTGAAGTGACGCAGCTTTTGCCTCTGCCACTGGGCTCAGGGTCGAAGATGTGAACGAAATTAGCGTCCCCGGTGGGAAGACCTGCTACAGAGTTGAATTCCCATACATTGCAGAGCTGGGCAACCAGCACGTGGGCCAGCAGCAAAGTGCATTGAAACGACTGGCATCGTATGGGCTTCAGAAGGAGCCCTTAGCGCCCCTCGTTGGAGCCAGCGAGCGTCCCGGGCACCACAGTCCTCCCATAGATAACAGTATGTTCTAGAACCTTGTCGTATGTTTCTCCTGCAGGCAAAGCAGCATGGTAGCCCCATGCTTCCATCCGGCCCACCTCATCACGGGCATTTGTGAGCTGGGGAGCGACTCGTTTCCCACGCCTCGGCGAAGGCTTACTTTGCAATGGACCTGAGGCCACAGTGCCAACAAGTGTGTGCGATGTTCCGTCCTGTGATCGGAAGCGATTTGGGTGAACACTGGACACCTCAAGCCTCCCTCTACGAGGACTTCCCGCACTCAAGGAACAAACACGAAGCCAGGATTTCTTGGTCGCACACCGCAGTGAACAAAGCCCGGGATTCCATGTAACAACGGCAGCCTGCAACTTGATTTGGGAAGGCTTTGTCCTCCCGTCCACCTGGGCACGCTTTGCCACACTCCACGTCCAAGAGGCATGGACAAAAGATACGACTGACGCTCACAGCCCTCTTCACCGCAGTCCTCCCTGCACTCGGAATGACCCGGAGTTTTCAAAGAGCCGTCGTGGGTGAAAGAAACGCTTTCAGGCCCATCTGTCTCCACAGGGCTTGGGATTGGAACTCTGCAAGGCTACCCTGGGATGTGCGTCAAACTGACTTCGGCAGCTTATTCCACTTACGTGGCTCAATGTCAACACAGCCTTGTAAGGGAGCTGAGGCAGCACACTGCCCCAGAACGTGTGGGACCAGAGACACTATGTGCTCGCCAGACCTGGGTCCCTTTCCCGGTCCACTGGAGGACAACTGCATACGAAATTTTGTTCACCCAGCCTGTCCGGTACACATCCCATTTCCCCTGTGAGGAACTCCGTTCCTGTGCAGTCTGAAAAGCTGTCCCTCCACGTACCCTTGAGAAACTCCGAGTGTAGTACTGCGTGACTGAACTCCTGTGTGGCGTGTTGAGAAAAGGCATCCAGGCCTTTCAGAGCCTGCTTTCGCAACCAGCTGGATGAGAGCTGGCCTATCCCGAAGAACTGCGGGTCTCCCATTTCTCTCCTCCAGCTCGTCTGTTGCACGTGCACATCCCGTCTAGGGCCAGACGGTCCGTGCATTGCACCCCAGGCTGCCTTTACTCCAAGTTGAATACGCAGCCCAGAGCTCGGGGCAGCATGGAGATGCCTCTGCCAAAGTGCTATTTCCCTATCCCCCAAACCCTTGGGTCTCTGCGTTGCACTCCATGGCAGCACTCCAAATCCAGAAAAGGGCAATGCTCGTAACGTACCTTTCATCAAACCGGAAAGGAATGTAAGAGTTTCCCATAAACGGGACACATTTGCCAGGCCATCCGTAGGGTTTGCCCAAAGAGGTGGCTTCACGCACCCTGCCCCGCGCCGGGGCACGTGTCCGTGACCGGTGCGTGTGGCTTGCTTATGTCGAAGAAAGCACCAGGTGCATGACACTTTCACTGCGGGCCACTGCCGGCATTTCTATCAGCGGGCACCACGTTTCTAGCCTGTAGCCTGAAACAGACGTCTGCAGTCCTTCTGCAGCAGCAGGAGACACGCCGCCTGCCATCTGTGGAGAGGCATGAGACACTTTTCGGGTACTGGACTTGAGCCCACTTTGTTACATTCGCGCAGCTTCCGAACGCCCCAGAGGTAGAGTGTCTGAGATGGCAAGTCCGCAAGTAACCGCTGCACGTGTCCCGCGTGAGCCATAGATTCTGGTCACCAAAGGAGCACTCTCACGAAATCTTGGATGCCAGAGCTGACACCAAAGTGACCCTGTTCCCGAGGAAATGCTGTATGCTATGAGGGTGGACACCGCTCAGTCTGCCCTGTGCCTGAGGTCCCTGCTTCTGTGTAGCTTCAAGTCCAAGGCAGGCGCCTCTGCGAACGTCTGGTGGAAGAGCCTCTGAAGTGACGCAGCTTTTGCCTCTGCCACTGGGCTCAGGGTCGAAGATGTGAACGAAATTAGCGTCCCCGGTGGGAAGACCTGCTACAGAGTTGAATTCCCATACATTGCAGAGCTGGGCAACCAGCACGTGGGCCAGCAGCAAAGTGCATTGAAACGACTGGCATCGTATGGGCTTCAGAAGGAGCCCTTAGCGCCCCTCGTTGGAGCCAGCGAGCGTCCCGGGCACCACAGTCCTCCCATAGATAACAGTATGTTCTAGAACCTTGTCGTATGTTTCTCCTGCAGGCAAAGCAGCATGGTAGCCCCATGCTTCCATCCGGCCCACCTCATCACGGGCATTTGTGAGCTGGGGAGCGACTCGTTTCCCACGCCTCGGCGAAGGCTTACTTTGCAATGGACCTGAGGCCACAGTGCCAACAAGTGTGTGCGATGTTCCGTCCTGTGATCGGAAGCGATTTGGGTGAACACTGGACACCTCAAGCCTCCCTCTACGAGGACTTCCCGCACTCAAGGAACAAACACGAAGCCAGGATTTCTTGGTCGCACACCGCAGTGAACAAAGCCCGGGATTCCATGTAACAACGGCAGCCTGCAACTTGATTTGGGAAGGCTTTGTCCTCCCGTCCACCTGGGCACGCTTTGCCACACTCCACGTCCAAGAGGCATGGACAAAAGATACGACTGACGCTCACAGCCCTCTTCACCGCAGTCCTCCCTGCACTCGGAATGACCCGGAGTTTTCAAAGAGCCGTCGTGGGTGAAAGAAACGCTTTCAGGCCCATCTGTCTCCACAGGGCTTGGGATTGGAACTCTGCAAGGCTACCCTGGGATGTGCGTCAAACTGACTTCGGCAGCTTATTCCACTTACGTGGCTCAATGTCAACACAGCCTTGTAAGGGAGCTGAGGCAGCACACTGCCCCAGAACGTGTGGGACCAGAGACACTATGCGCTCGCCAGACCTGGGTCCCTTTCCCGGTCCACTGGAGGACAACTGCATACGAAATTTTGTTCACGCAGCCTGTCCGGTACACATCCTATTTCCCCTGTGAGGAACTCCGTTCCTGTGCAGTCTGAAAAGCTGTCCCTCCACGTACCCTTGAGAAACTCCGAGTGTAGTACTGCGTGACTGAAGTCCTGTGTGGCGTGTTGAGAAAAGGCATCCAGGCCTTTCAGAGCCTGCTTTCGCAACCAGCTGGATGAGAGCTGGCCTATCCCGAAGAACTGCGGGTCTCCCATTTCTCTCCTCCAGCTCGTCTGTTGCACGTGCACATCCCGTCTAGGGCCAGACGGTCCGTGCATTGCACCCCAGGCTGCCTTTACTCCAAGTTGAATACGCAGCCCAGAGCTCGGGGCAGCATGGAGATGCCTCTGCCAAAGTGCTATTTCCCTATCCCCCAAACCCTTGGGTCTCTGCGTTGCACTCCATGGCAGCACTCCAAATCCAGAAAAGGGCAATGCTCGTAACGTACCTTTCATCAAACCGGAAAGGAATATAACAGTTTCCCATAAACGGGACACATTTGCCAGGCCATCCGTAGGGTTTGCCCAAAGAGGTGGCTTCACGCACCCTGCCCCGCGCCGGGGCACGTGTCCGTGACCGGTGCGTGTGGCTTGCTTATGTCGAAGAAAGCACCAGGTGCATGACACTTTCACTGCGGGCCACTGCCGGCATTTCTATCAGCGGGCACCACGTTTCTAGCCTGTAGCCTGAAACAGACGTCTGCAGTCCTTCTGCAGCAGCAGGAGACACGCCGCCTGCCATCTGTGGAGAGGCATGAGACACTTTTCGGGTACTGGACTTGAGCCCACTTTGTTACATTCGCGCAGCTTCCGAACGCCCCAGAGGGAGAGTGTCTGAGATGGCAAGTCCGCAAGTAACCGCTGCACGTGTCCCGCGTGAGCCATAGATTCTGGTCACCAAAGGAGCACTCTCACGAAATCTTGGATGCCAGAGCTGACACCAAAGTGACCCTGTTCCCGAGGAAATGCTGTATGCTATGAGGGTGGACACCGCTCAGTCTGCCCTGTGCCTGAGGTCCCTGCTTCTGTGTAGCTTCAAGTCCAAGGCAGGCGCCTCTGCGAACGTCTGGTGGAAGAGCCTCTGAAGTGACGCAGCTTTTGCCTCTGCCACTGGGCTCAGGGTCGAAGATGTGAACGAAATTAGCGTCCCCGGTGGGAAGACCTGCTACAGAGTTGAATTCCCATACATTGCAGAGCTGGGCAACCAGCACGTGGGCCAGCAGCAAAGTGCATTGAAACGACTGGCATCGTATGGGCTTCAGAAGGAGCCCTTAGCGCCCCTCGTTGGAGCCAGCGAGCGTCCCGGGCACCACAGTCCTCCCATAGATAACAGTATGTTCTAGAACCTTGTCGTATGTTTCTCCTGCAGGCAAAGCAGCATGGTAGCCCCATGCTTCCATCCGGCCCACCTCATCACGGGCATTTGTGAGCTGGGGAGCGACTCGTTTCCCACGCCTCGGCGAAGGCTTACTTTGCAATGGACCTGAGGCCACAGTGCCAACAAGTGTGTGCGATGTTCCGTCCTGTGATCGGAAGCGATTTGGGTGAACACTGGACACCTCAAGCCTCCCTCTACGAGGACTTCCCGCACTCAAGGAACAAACACGAAGCCAGGATTTCTTGGTCGCACACCGCAGTGAACAAAGCCCGGGATTCCATGTAACAACGGCAGCCTGCAACTTGATTTGGGAAGGCTTTGTCCTCCCGTCCACCTGGGCACGCTTTGCCACACTCCACGTCCAAGAGGCATGGACAAAAGATACGACTGACGCTCACAGCCCTCTTCACCGCAGTCCTCCCTGCACTCGGAATGACCCGGAGTTTTCAAAGAGCCGTCGTGGGTGAAAGAAACGCTTTCAGGCCCATCTGTCTCCACAGGGCTTGGGATTGGAACTCTGCAAGGCTACCCTGGGATGTGCGTCAAACTGACTTCGGCAGCTTATTCCACTTACGTGGCTCAATGTCAACACAGCCTTGTAAGGGAGCTGAGGCAGCACACTGCCCCAGAACGTGTGGGACCAGAGACACTATGCGCTCGCCAGACCTGGGTCCCTTTCCCGGTCCACTGGAGGACAACTGCATACGAAATTTTGTTCACGCAGCCTGTCCGGTACACATCCTATTTCCCCTGTGAGGAACTCCGTTCCTGTGCAGTCTGAAAAGCTGTCCCTCCACGTACCCTTGAGAAACTCCGAGTGTAGTACTGCGTGACTGAAGTCCTGTGTGGCGTGTTGAGAAAAGGCATCCAGGCCTTTCAGAGCCTGCTTTCGCAACCAGCTGGATGAGAGCTGGCCTATCCCGAAGAACTGCGGGTCTCCCATTTCTCTCCTCCAGCTCGTCTGTTGCACGTGCACATCCCGTCTAGGGCCAGACGGTCCGTGCATTGCACCCCAGGCTGCCTTTACTCCAAGTTGAATACGCAGCCCAGAGCTCGGGGCAGCATGGAGATGCCTCTGCCAAAGTGCTATTTCCCTATCCCCCAAACCCTTGGGTCTCTGCGTTGCACTCCATGGCAGCACTCCAAATCCAGAAAAGGGCAATGCTCGTAACGTACCTTTCATCAAACCGGAAAGGAATATAACAGTTTCCCATAAACGGGACACATTTGCCAGGCCATCCGTAGGGTTTGCCCAAAGAGGTGGCTTCACGCACCCTGCCCCGCGCCGGGGCACGTGTCCGTGACCGGTGCGTGTGGCTTGCTTATGTCGAAGAAAGCACCAGGTGCATGACACTTTCACTGCGGGCCACTGCCGGCATTTCTATCAGCGGGCACCACGTTTCTAGCCTGTAGCCTGAAACAGACGTCTGCAGTCCTTCTGCAGCAGCAGGAGACACGCCGCCTGCCATCTGTGGAGAGGCATGAGACACTTTTCGGGTACTGGACTTGAGCCCACTTTGTTACATTCGCGCAGCTTCCGAACGCCCCAGAGGGAGAGTGTCTGAGATGGCAAGTCCGCAAGTAACCGCTGCACGTGTCCCGCGTGAGCCATAGATTCTGGTCACCAAAGGAGCACTCTCACGAAATCTTGGATGCCAGAGCTGACACCAAAGTGACCCTGTTCCCGAGGAAATGCTGTATGCTATGAGGGTGGACACCGCTCAGTCTGCCCTGTGCCTGAGGTCCCTGCTTCTGTGTAGCTTCAAGTCCAAGGCAGGCGCCTCTGCGAACGTCTGGTGGAAGAGCCTCTGAAGTGACGCAGCTTTTGCCTCTGCCACTGGGCTCAGGGTCGAAGATGTGAACGAAATTAGCGTCCCCGGTGGGAAGACCTGCTACAGAGTTGAATTCCCATACATTGCAGAGCTGGGCAACCAGCACGTGGGCCAGCAGCAAAGTGCATTGAAACGACTGGCATCGTATGGGCTTCAGAAGGAGCCCTTAGCGCCCCTCGTTGGAGCCAGCGAGCGTCCCGGGCACCACAGTCCTCCCATAGATAACAGTATGTTCTAGAACCTTGTCGTATGTTTCTCCTGCAGGCAAAGCAGCATGGTAGCCCCATGCTTCCATCCGGCCCACCTCATCACGGGCATTTGTGAGCTGGGGAGCGACTCGTTTCCCACGCCTCGGCGAAGGCTTACTTTGCAATGGACCTGAGGCCACAGTGCCAACAAGTGTGTGCGATGTTCCGTCCTGTGATCGGAAGCGATTTGGGTGAACA
Source organism: Lagenorhynchus albirostris (assembly GCF_949774975.1). NCBI lineage: Eukaryota > Metazoa > Chordata > Mammalia > Artiodactyla > Delphinidae > Lagenorhynchus > Lagenorhynchus albirostris. The sequence goes on along the minus strand of NC_083116.1, from coordinate 81,494,863 downwards.
CTGGACACCTCAAGCCTCCCTCTACGAGGACTTCCCGCACTCAAGGAACAAACACGAAGCCAGGATTTCTTGGTCGCACACCGCAGTGAACAAAGCCCGGGATTCCATGTAACAACGGCAGCCTGCAACTTGATTTGGGAAGGCTTTGTCCTCCCGTCCACCTGGGCACGCTTTGCCACACTCCACGTCCAAGAGGCATGGACAAAAGATACGACTGACGCTCACAGCCCTCTTCACCGCAGTCCTCCCTGCACTCGGAATGACCCGGAGTTTTCAAAGAGCCGTCGTGGGTGAAAGAAACGCTTTCAGGCCCATCTGTCTCCACAGGGCTTGGGATTGGAACTCTGCAAGGCTACCCTGGGATGTGCGTCAAACTGACTTCGGCAGCTTATTCCACTTACGTGGCTCAATGTCAACACAGCCTTGTAAGGGAGCTGAGGCAGCACACTGCCCCAGAACGTGTGGGACCAGAGACACTATGTGCTCGCCAGACCTGGGTCCCTTTCCCGGTCCACTGGAGGACAACTGCATACGAAATTTTGTTCACCCAGCCTGTCCGGTACACATCCCATTTCCCCTGTGAGGAACTCCGTTCCTGTGCAGTCTGAAAAGCTGTCCCTCCACGTACCCTTGAGAAACTCCGAGTGTAGTACTGCGTGACTGAACTCCTGTGTGGCGTGTTGAGAAAAGGCATCCAGGCCTTTCAGAGCCTGCTTTCGCAACCAGCTGGATGAGAGCTGGCCTATCCCGAAGAACTGCGGGTCTCCCATTTCTCTCCTCCAGCTCGTCTGTTGCACGTGCACATCCCGTCTAGGGCCAGACGGTCCGTGCATTGCACCCCAGGCTGCCTTTACTCCAAGTTGAATACGCAGCCCAGAGCTCGGGGCAGCATGGAGATGCCTCTGCCAAAGTGCTATTTCCCTATCCCCCAAACCCTTGGGTCTCTGCGTTGCACTCCATGGCAGCACTCCAAATCCAGAAAAGGGCAATGCTCGTAACGTACCTTTCATCAAACCGGAAAGGAATGTAAGAGTTTCCCATAAACGGGACACATTTGCCAGGCCATCCGTAGGGTTTGCCCAAAGAGGTGGCTTCACGCACCCTGCCCCGCGCCGGGGCACGTGTCCGTGACCGGTGCGTGTGGCTTGCTTATGTCGAAGAAAGCACCAGGTGCATGACACTTTCACTGCGGGCCACTGCCGGCATTTCTATCAGCGGGCACCACGTTTCTAGCCTGTAGCCTGAAACAGACGTCTGCAGTCCTTCTGCAGCAGCAGGAGACACGCCGCCTGCCATCTGTGGAGAGGCATGAGACACTTTTCGGGTACTGGACTTGAGCCCACTTTGTTACATTCGCGCAGCTTCCGAACGCCCCAGAGGGAGAGTGTCTGAGATGGCAAGTCCGCAAGTAACCGCTGCACGTGTCCCGCGTGAGCCATAGATTCTGGTCACCAAAGGAGCACTCTCACGAAATCTTGGATGCCAGAGCTGACACCAAAGTGACCCTGTTCCCGAGGAAATGCTGTATGCTATGAGGGTGGACACCGCTCAGTCTGCCCTGTGCCTGAGGTCCCTGCTTCTGTGTAGCTTCAAGTCCAAGGCAGGCGCCTCTGCGAACGTCTGGTGGAAGAGCCTCTGAAGTGACGCAGCTTTTGCCTCTGCCACTGGGCTCAGGGTCGAAGATGTGAACGAAATTAGCGTCCCCAGTGGGAAGACCTGCTACAGAGTTGAATTCCCATACATTGCAGAGCTGGGCAACCAGCACGTGGGCCAGCAGCAAAGTACATTGAAACGACTGGCATCGTATGGGCTTCAGAAGGAGCCCTTAGCACCCCTCGTTGGAGCCCGCGAGCGTCCCGGGCACCACAGTCCTCCCATAGATAACAGTATGTTCTAGAACCTTGTCGTATGTTTCTCCTGCAGGCAAAGCAGCATGGTAGCCCCATGCTTCCATCCGGCCCACCTCATCATGGGCATTTGTGAGCTGGGGAGCGACTCGTTTCCCACGCCTCGGCGAAGGCTTACTTTGCAATGGACCTGAGGCCACAGTGCCAACAAGTGTGTGCGATGTTCCGTCCTGTGATCGGAAGCGATTTGGGTGAACACTGGACACCTCAACCTCCCTCTACGAGGACTTCCCGCACTCAAGGAACAAACACGAAGCCAGGATTTCTTGGTCGCACACCGCAGTGAACAAAGCCCGGGATTCCATGTAACAACGGCAGCCTGCAACTTGATTTGGGAAGGCTTTGTCCTCCCGTCCACCTGGGCACGCTTTGCCACACTCCACGTCCAAGAGGCATGGACAAAAGATACGACTGACGCTCACAGCCCTCTTCACCGCAGTCCTCCCTGCACTCGGAATGACCCGGAGTTTTCAAAGAGCCGTCGTGGGTGAAAGAAACGCTTTCAGGCCCATCTGTCTCCACAGGGCTTGGGATTGGAACTCTGCAAGGCTACCCTGGGATGTGCGTCAAACTGACTTCGGCAGCTTATTCCACTTACGTGGCTCAATGTCAACACAGCCTTGTAAGGGAGCTGAGGCAGCACACTGCCCCAGAACGTGTGGGACCAGAGACACTATGCGCTCGCCAGACCTGGGTCCCTTTCCCGGTCCACTGGAGGACAACTGCATACGAAATTTTGTTCACCCAGCCTGTCCGGTACACATCCCATTTCCCCTGTGAGGAACTCCGTTCCTGTGCAGTCTGAAAAGCTGTCCCTCCACGTACCCTTGAGAAACTCCGAGTGTAGTACTGCGCGACTGAAGTCCTGTGTGGCGTGTTGAGAAAAGGCATCCAGGCCTTTCAGAGCCTGCTTTCGCAACCAGCTGGATGAGAGCTGGCCTATCCCGAAGAACTGCGGGTCTCCCATTTCTCTCCTCCAGCTCGTCTGTTGCACGTGCACATCCCGTCTAGGGCCAGACGGTCCGTGCATTGCACCCCAGGCTGCCTTTACTCCAAGTTGAATACGCAGCCCAGAGCTCGGGGCAGCATGGAGATGCCTCTGCCAAAGTGCTATTTCCCTATCCCCCAAACCCTTGGGTCTCTGCGTTGCACTCCATGGCAGCACTCCAAATCCAGAAAAGGGCAATGCTCGTAACGTACCTTTCATCAAACCGGAAAGGAATATAACAGTTTCCCATAAACGGGACACATTTGCCAGGCCATCCGTAGGGTTTGCCCAAAGAGGTGGCTTCACGCACCCTGCCCCGCGCCGGGGCACGTGTCCGTGACCGGTGCGTGTGGCTTGCTTATGTCGAAGAAAGCACCAGGTGCATGACACTTTCACTGCGGGCCACTGCCGGCATTTCTATCAGCGGGCACCACGTTTCTAGCCTGTAGCCTGAAACAGACGTCTGCAGTCCTTCTGCAGCAGCAGGAGACACGCCGCCTGCCATCTGTGGAGAGGCATGAGACACTTTTCGGGTACTGGACTTGAGCCCACTTTGTTACATTCGCGCAGCTTCCGAACGCCCCAGAGGGAGAGTGTCTGAGATGGCAAGTCCGCAAGTAACCGCTGCACGTGTCCCGCGTGAGCCATAGATTCTGGTCACCAAAGGAGCACTCTCACGAAATCTTGGATGCCAGAGCTGACACCAAAGTGACCCTGTTCCCGAGGAAATGCTGTATGCTATGAGGGTGGACACCGCTCAGTCTGCCCTGTGCCTGAGGTCCCTGCTTCTGTGTAGCTTCAAGTCCAAGGCAGGCGCCTCTGCGAACGTCTGGTGGAAGAGCCTCTGAAGTGACGCAGCTTTTGCCTCTGCCACTGGGCTCAGGGTCGAAGATGTGAACGAAATTAGCGTCCCCGGTGGGAAGACCTGCTACAGAGTTGAATTCCCATACATTGCAGAGCTGGGCAACCAGCACGTGGGCCAGCAGCAAAGTGCATTGAAACGACTGGCATCGTATGGGCTTCAGAAGGAGCCCTTAGCGCCCCTCGTTGGAGCCAGCGAGCGTCCCGGGCACCACAGTCCTCCCATAGATAACAGTATGTTCTAGAACCTTGTCGTATGTTTCTCCTGCAGGCAAAGCAGCATGGTAGCCCCATGCTTCCATCCGGCCCACCTCATCACGGGCATTTGTGAGCTGGGGAGCGACTCGTTTCCCACGCCTCGGCGAAGGCTTACTTTGCAATGGACCTGAGGCCACAGTGCCAACAAGTGTGTGCGATGTTCCGTCCTGTGATCGGAAGCGATTTGGGTGAACACTGGACACCTCAAGCCTCCCTCTACGAGGACTTCCCGCACTCAAGGAACAAACACGAAGCCAGGATTTCTTGGTCGCACACCGCAGTGAACAAAGCCCGGGATTCCATGTAACAACGGCAGCCTGCAACTTGATTTGGGAAGGCTTTGTCCTCCCGTCCACCTGGGCACGCTTTGCCACACTCCACGTCCAAGAGGCATGGACAAAAGATACGACTGACGCTCACAGCCCTCTTCACCGCAGTCCTCCCTGCACTCGGAATGACCCGGAGTTTTCAAAGAGCCGTCGTGGGTGAAAGAAACGCTTTCAGGCCCATCTGTCTCCACAGGGCTTGGGATTGGAACTCTGCAAGGCTACCCTGGGATGTGCGTCAAACTGACTTCGGCAGCTTATTCCACTTACGTGGCTCAATGTCAACACAGCCTTGTAAGGGAGCTGAGGCAGCACACTGCCCCAGAACGTGTGGGACCAGAGACACTATGTGCTCGCCAGACCTGGGTCCCTTTCCCGGTCCACTGGAGGACAACTGCATACGAAATTTTGTTCACCCAGCCTGTCCGGTACACATCCCATTTCCCCTGTGAGGAACTCCGTTCCTGTGCAGTCTGAAAAGCTGTCCCTCCACGTACCCTTGAGAAACTCCGAGTGTAGTACTGCGTGACTGAACTCCTGTGTGGCGTGTTGAGAAAAGGCATCCAGGCCTTTCAGAGCCTGCTTTCGCAACCAGCTGGATGAGAGCTGGCCTATCCCGAAGAACTGCGGGTCTCCCATTTCTCTCCTCCAGCTCGTCTGTTGCACGTGCACATCCCGTCTAGGGCCAGACGGTCCGTGCATTGCACCCCAGGCTGCCTTTACTCCAAGTTGAATACGCAGCCCAGAGCTCGGGGCAGCATGGAGATGCCTCTGCCAAAGTGCTATTTCCCTATCCCCCAAACCCTTGGGTCTCTGCGTTGCACTCCATGGCAGCACTCCAAATCCAGAAAAGGGCAATGCTCGTAACGTACCTTTCATCAAACCGGAAAGGAATGTAAGAGTTTCCCATAAACGGGACACATTTGCCAGGCCATCCGTAGGGTTTGCCCAAAGAGGTGGCTTCACGCACCCTGCCCCGCGCCGGGGCACGTGTCCGTGACCGGTGCGTGTGGCTTGCTTATGTCGAAGAAAGCACCAGGTGCATGACACTTTCACTGCGGGCCACTGCCGGCATTTCTATCAGCGGGCACCACGTTTCTAGCCTGTAGCCTGAAACAGACGTCTGCAGTCCTTCTGCAGCAGCAGGAGACACGCCGCCTGCCATCTGTGGAGAGGCATGAGACACTTTTCGGGTACTGGACTTGAGCCCACTTTGTTACATTCGCGCAGCTTCCGAACGCCCCAGAGGTAGAGTGTCTGAGATGGCAAGTCCGCAAGTGACCGCTGCACGTGTCCCGCGTGAGCCATAGATTCTGGTCACCAAAGGAGCACTCTCACGAAATCTTGGATGCCAGAGCTGACACCAAAGTGACCCTGTTCCCGAGGAAATGCTGTATGCTATGAGGGTGGACACCGCTCAGTCTGCCCTGTGCCTGAGGTCCCTGCTTCTGTGTAGCTTCAAGTCCAAGGCAGGCGCCTCTGCGAACGTCTGGTGGAAGAGCCTCTGAAGTGACGCAGCTTTTGCCTCTGCCACTGGGCTCAGGGTCGAAGATGTGAATGAAATTAGCGTCCCCGGTGGGAAGACCTGCTACAGAGTTGAATTCCCATACATTGCAGAGCTGGGCAACCAGCACGTGGGCCAGCAGCAAAGTGCATTGAAACGACTGGCATCGTATGGGCTTCAGAAGGAGCCCTTAGCGCCCCTCGTTGGAGCCAGCGAGCGTCCCGGGCACCACAGTCCTCCCATAGATAACAGTATGTTCTAGAACCTTGTCGTATGTTTCTCCTGCAGGCAAAGCAGCATGGTAGCCCCATGCTTCCATCCGGCCCACCTCATCACGGGCATTTGTGAGCTGGGGAGCGACTCGTTTCCCACGCCTCGGCGAAGGCTTACTTTGCAATGGACCTGAGGCCACAGTGCCAACAAGTGTGTGCGATGTTCCGTCCTGTGATTGGAAGCGATTTGGGTGAACACTGGACACCTCAAGCCTCCCTCTACGAGGACTTCCCGCACTCAAGGAACAAACACGAAGCCAGGATTTCTTGGTCGCACACCGCAGTGAACAAAGCCCGGGATTCCATGTAACAACGGCAGCCTGCAACTTGATTTGGGAAGGCTTTGTCCTCCCGTCCACCTGGGCACGCTTTGCCACACTCCACGTCCAAGAGGCATGGACAAAAGATACGACTGACGCTCACAGCCCTCTTCACCGCAGTCCTCCCTGCACTCGGAATGACCCGGAGTTTTCAAAGAGCCGTCGTGGGTGAAAGAAACGCTTTCAGGCCCATCTGTCTCCACAGGGCTTGGGATTGGAACTCTGCAAGGCTACCCTGGGATGTGCGTCAAACTGACTTCGGCAGCTTATTCCACTTACGTGGCTCAATGTCAACACAGCCTTGTAAGGGAGCTGAGGCAGCACACTGCCCCAGAACGTGTGGGACCAGAGACACTATGTGCTCGCCAGACCTGGGTCCCTTTCCCGGTCCACTGGAGGACAACTGCATACGAAATTTTGTTCACCCAGCCTGTCCGGTACACATCCCATTTCCCCTGTGAGGAACTCCGTTCCTGTGCAGTCTGAAAAGCTGTCCCTCCACGTACCCTTGAGAAACTCCGAGTGTAGTACTGCGTGACTGAACTCCTGTGTGGCGTGTTGAGAAAAGGCATCCAGGCCTTTCAGAGCCTGCTTTCGCAACCAGCTGGATGAGAGCTGGCCTATCCCGAAGAACTGCGGGTCTCCCATTTCTCTCCTCCAGCTCGTCTGTTGCACGTGCACATCCCGTCTAGGGCCAGACGGTCCGTGCATTGCACCCCAGGTTGCCTTTACTCCAAGTTGAATACGCAGCCCAGAGCTCGGGGCAGCATGGAGATGCCTCTGCCAAAGTGCTATTTCCCTATCCCCCAAACCCTTGGGTCTCTGCGTTGCACTCCATGGCAGCACTCCAAATCCAGAAAAGGGCAATGCTCGTAACGTACCTTTCATCAAACCGGAAAGGAATATAACAGTTTCCCATAAACGGGACACATTTGCCAGGCCATCCGTAGGGTTTGCCCAAAGAGGTGGCTTCACGCACCCTGCCCCGCGCCGGGGCACGTGTCCGTGACCGGTGCGTGTGGCTTGCTTATGTCGAAGAAAGCACCAGGTGCATGACACTTTCACTGCGGGCCACTGCCGGCATTTCTATCAGCGGGCACCACGTTTCTAGCCTGTAGCCTGAAACAGACGTCTGCAGTCCTTCTGCAGCAGCAGGAGACACGCCGCCTGCCATCTGTGGAGAGGCATGAGACACTTTTCGGGTACTGGACTTGAGCCCACTTTGTTACATTCGCGCAGCTTCCGAACGCCCCAGAGGTAGAGTGTCTGAGATGGCAAGTCCGCAAGTAACCGCTGCACGTGTCCCGCGTGAGCCATAGATTCTGGTCACCAAAGGAGCACTCTCACGAAATCTTGGATGCCAGAGCTGACACCAAAGTGACCCTGTTCCCGAGGAAATGCTGTATGCTATGAGGGTGGACACCGCTCAGTCTGCCCTGTGCCTGAGGTCCCTGCTTCTGTGTAGCTTCAAGTCCAAGGCAGGCGCCTCTGCGAACGTCTGGTGGAAGAGCCTCTGAAGTGACGCAGCTTTTGCCTCTGCCACTGGGCTCAGGGTCGAAGATGTGAACGAAATTAGCGTCCCCGGTGGGAAGACCTGCTACAGAGTTGAATTCCCATACATTGCAGAGCTGGGCAACCAGCACGTGGGCCAGCAGCAAAGTGCATTGAAACGACTGGCATCGTATGGGCTTCAGAAGGAGCCCTTAGCACCCCTCGTTGGAGCCAGCGAGCGTCCCGGGCACCACAGTCCTCCCATAGATAACAGTATGTTCTAGAACCTTGTCGTATGTTTCTCCTGCAGGCAAAGCAGCATGGTAGCCCCATGCTTCCATCCGGCCCACCTCATCAAGGGCATTTGTGAGCTGGGGAGCGACTCGTTTCCCACGCCTCGGCGAAGGCTTACTTTGCAATGGACCTGAGGCCACAGTGCCAACAAGTGTGTGCGATGTTCCGTCCTGTGATCGGAAGCGATTTGGGTGAACACTGGACACCTCAAGCCTCCCTCTACGAGGACTTCCCGCACTCAAGGAACAAACACGAAGCCAGGATTTCTTGGTCGCACACCGCAGTGAACAAAGCCCGGGATTCCATGTAACAACGGCAGCCTGCAACTTGATTTGGGAAGGCTTTGTCCTCCCGTCCACCTGGGCACGCTTTGCCACACTCCACGTCCAAGAGGCATGGACAAAAGATACGACTGACGCTCACAGCCCTCTTCACCGCAGTCCTCCCTGCACTCGGAATGACCCGGAGTTTTCAAAGAGCCGTCGTGGGTGAAAGAAACGCTTTCAGGCCCATCTGTCTCCACAGGGCTTGGGATTGGAACTCTGCAAGGCTACCCTGGGATGTGCGTCAAACTGACTTCGGCAGCTTATTCCACTTACGTGGCTCAATGTCAACACAGCCTTGTAAGGGAGCTGAGGCAGCACACTGCCCCAGAACGTGTGGGACCAGAGACACTATGCGCTCGCCAGACCTGGGTCCCTTTCCCGGTCCACTGGAGGACAACTGCATACGAAATTTTGTTCACGCAGCCTGTCCGGTACACATCCCATTTCCCCTGTGAGGAACTCCGTTCCTGTGCAGTCTGAAAAACTGTCCCTCCACGTACCCTTGAGAAACTCCGAGTGTAGTACTGCGTGACTGAACTCCTGTGTGGCGTGTTGAGAAAAGGCATCCAGGCCTTTCAGAGCCTGCTTTCGCAACCAGCTGGATGAGAGCTGGCCTATCCCGAAGAACTGCGGGTCTCCCATTTCTCTCCTCCAGCTCGTCTGTTGCACGTGCACATCCCGTCTAGGGCCAGACGGTCCGTGCATTGCACCCCAGGCTGCCTTTACTCCAAGTTGAATACGCAGCCCAGAGCTCGGGGCAGCATGGAGATGCCTCTGCCAAAGTGCTATTTCCCTATCCCCCAAACCCTTGGGTCTCTGCGTTGCACTCCATGGCAGCACTCCAAATCCAGAAAAGGGCAATGCTCGTAACGTACCTTTCATCAAACCGGAAAGGAATATAACAGTTTCCCATAAACGGGACACATTTGCCAGGCCATCCGTAGGGTTTGCCCAAAGAGGTGGCTTCACGCACCCTGCCCCGCGCCGGGGCACGTGTCCGTGACCGGTGCGTGTGGCTTGCTTATGTCGAAGAAAGCACCAGGTGCATGACACTTTCACTGCGGGCCACTGCCGGCATTTCTATCAGCGGGCACCACGTTTCTAGCCTGTAGCCTGAAACAGACGTCTGCAGTCCTTCTGCAGCAGCAGGAGACACGCTGCCTGCCATCTGTGGAGAGGCATGAGACACTTTTCGGGTACTGGACTTGAGCCCACTTTGTTACATTCGCGCAGCTTCCGAACGCCCCAGAGGGAGAGTGTCTGAGATGGCAAGTCCGCAAGTAACCGCTGCACGTGTCCCGCGTGAGCCATAGATTCTGGTCACCAAAGGAGCACTCTCACGAAATCTTGGATGCCAGAGCTGACACCAAAGTGACCCTGTTCCCGAGGAAATGCTGTATGCTATGAGGGTGGACACCGCTCAGTCTGCCCTGTGCCTGAGGTCCCTGCTTCTGTGTAGCTTCAAGTCCAAGGCAGGCGCCTCTGCGAACGTCTGGTGGAAGAGCCTCTGAAGTGACGCAGCTTTTGCCTCTGCCACTGGGCTCAGGGTCGAAGATGTGAACGAAATTAGCGTCCCCGGTGGGAAGACCTGCTACAGAGTTGAATTCCCATACATTGCAGAGCTGGGCAACCAGCACGTGGGCCAGCAGCAAAGTGCATTGAAACGACTGGCATCGTATGGGCTTCAGAAGGAGCCCTTAGCGCCCCTCGTTGGAGCCAGCGAGCGTCCCGGGCACCACAGTCCTCCCATAGATAACAGTATGTTCTAGAACCTTGTCGTATGTTTCTCCTGCAGGCAAAGCAGCATGGTAGCCCCATGCTTCCATCCGGCCCACCTCATCACGGGCATTTGTGAGCTGGGGAGCGACTCGTTTCCCACGCCTCGGCGAAGGCTTACTTTGCAATGGACCTGAGGCCACAGTGCCAACAAGTGTGTGCGATGTTCCGTCCTGTGATCGGAAGCGATTTGGGTGAACACTGGACACCTCAAGCCTCCCTCTACGAGGACTTCCCGCACTCAAGGAACAAACACGAAGCCAGGATTTCTTGGTCGCACACCGCAGTGAACAAAGCCCGGGATTCCATGTAACAACGGCAGCCTGCAACTTGATTTGGGAAGGCTTTGTCCTCCCGTCCACCTGGGCACGCTTTGCCACACTCCACGTCCAAGAGGCATGGACAAAAGATACGACTGACGCTCACAGCCCTCTTCACCGCAGTCCTCCCTGCACTCGGAATGACCCGGAGTTTTCAAAGAGCCGTCGTGGGTGAAAGAAACGCTTTCAGGCCCATCTGTCTCCACAGGGCTTGGGATTGGAACTCTGCAAGGCTACCCTGGGATGTGCGTCAAACTGACTTCGGCAGCTTATTCCACTTACGTGGCTCAATGTCAACACAGCCTTGTAAGGGAGCTGAGGCAGCACACTGCCCCAGAACGTGTGGGACCAGAGACACTATGCGCTCGCCAGACCTGGGTCCCTTTCCCGGTCCACTGGAGGACAACTGCATACGAAATTTTGTTCACGCAGCCTGTCCGGTACACATCCCATTTCCCCTGTGAGGAACTCCGTTCCTGTGCAGTCTGAAAAACTGTCCCTCCACGTACCCTTGAGAAACTCCGAGTGTAGTACTGCGTGACTGAACTCCTGTGTGGCGTGTTGAGAAAAGGCATCCAGGCCTTTCAGAGCCTGCTTTCGCAACCAGCTGGATGAGAGCTGGCCTATCCCGAAGAACTGCGGGTCTCCCATTTCTCTCCTCCAGCTCGTCTGTTGCACGTGCACATCCCGTCTAGGGCCAGACGGTCCGTGCATTGCACCCCAGGCTGCCTTTACTCCAAGTTGAATACGCAGCCCAGAGCTCGGGGCAGCATGGAGATGCCTCTGCCAAAGTGCTATTTCCCTATCCCCCAAACCCTTGGGTCTCTGCGTTGCACTCCATGGCAGCACTCCAAATCCAGAAAAGGGCAATGCTCGTAACGTACCTTTCATCAAACCGGAAAGGAATGTAAGAGTTTCCCATAAACGGGACACATTTGCCAGGCCATCCGTAGGGTTTGCCCAAAGAGGTGGCTTCACGCACCCTGCCCTGCGCCGGGGCACGTGTCCGTGACCGGTGCGTGTGGCTTGCTTATGTCGAAGAAAGCACCAGGTGCATGACACTTTCACTGCGGGCCACTGCCGGCATTTCTATCAGCGGGCACCACGTTTCTAGCCTGTAGCCTGAAACAGACGTCTGCAGTCCTTCTGCAGCAGCAGGAGACACGCCGCCTGCCATCTGTGGAGAGGCATGAGACACTTTTCGGGTACTGGACTTGAGCCCACTTTGTTACATTCGCGCAGCTTCTGAACGCCCCAGAGGTAGAGTGTCTGAGATGGCAAGTCCGCAAGTAACCGCTGCACGTGTCCCGCGTGAGCCATAGATTCTGGTCACCAAAGGAGCACTCTCACGAAATCTTGGATGCCAGAGCTGACACCAAAGTGACCCTGTTCCCGAGGAAATGCTGTATGCTATGAGGGTGGACACCGCTCAGTCTGCCCTGTGCCTGAGGTCCCTGCTTCTGTGTAGCTTCAAGTCCAAGGCAGGCGCCTCTGCGAACGTCTGGTGGAAGAGCCTCTGAAGTGACGCAGCTTTTGCCTCTGCCACTGGGCTCAGGGTCGAAGATGTGAACGAAATTAGCGTCCCCGGTGGGAAGACCTGCTACAGAGTTGAATTCCCATACATTGCAGAGCTGGGCAACCAGCACGTGGGCCAGCAGCAAAGTGCATTGAAACGATTGGCATCGTATGGGCTTCAGAAGGAGCCCTTAGCGCCCCTCGTTGGAGCCAGCGAGCGTCCCGGACACCACAGTCCTCCCATAGATAACAGTATGTTCTAGAACCTTGTCGTATGTTTCTCCTGCAGGCAAAGCAGCATGGTAGCCCCATGCTTCCATCCGGCCCACCTCATCACGGGCATTTGTGAGCTGGGGAGCGACTCGTTTCCCACGCCTCGGCGAAGGCTTACTTTGCAATGGACCTGAGGCCACAGTGCCAACAAGTGTGTGCGATGTTCCGTCCTGTGATCGGAAGCGATTTGGGTGAACACTGGACACCTCAAGCCTCCCTCTACGAGGACTTCCCGCACTCAAGGAACAAACACGAAGCCAGGATTTCTTGGTCGCACACCGCAGTGAACAAAGCCCGGGATTCCATGTAACAACGGCAGCCTGCAACTTGATTTGGGAAGGCTTTGTCCTCCCGTCCACCTGGGCACGCTTTGCCACACTCCACGTCCAAGAGGCATGGACAAAAGATACGACTGACGCTCACAGCCCTCTTCACCGCAGTCCTCCCTGCACTCGGAATGACCCGGAGTTTTCAAAGAGCCGTCGTGGGTGAAAGAAACGCTTTCAGGCCCATCTGTCTCCACAGGGCTTGGGATTGGAACTCTGCAAGGCTACCCTGGGATGTGCGTCAAACTGACTTCGGCAGCTTATTCCACTTACGTGGCTCAATGTCAACACAGCCTTGTAAGGGAGCTGAGGCAGCACACTGCCCCAGAACGTGTGGGACCAGAGACACTATGCGCTCGCCAGACCTGGGTCCCTTTCCCGGTCCACTGGAGGACAACTGCATACGAAATTTTGTTCACCCAGCCTGTCCGGTACACATCCCATTTCCCCTGTGAGGAACTCCGTTCCTGTGCAGTCTGAAAAGCTGTCCCTCCACGTACCCTTGAGAAACTCCGAGTGTAGTACTGCGCGACTGAACTCCTGTGTGGCGTGTTGAGAAAAGGCATCCAGGCCTTTCAGAGCCTGCTTTCGCAACCAGCTGGATGAGAGCTGGCCTATCCCGAAGAACTGCGGGTCTCCCATTTCTCTCCTCCAGCTCGTCTGTTGCACGTGCACATCCCGTCTAGGGCCAGACGGTCCGTGCATTGCACCCCAGGCTGCCTTTACTCCAAGTTGAATACGCAGCCCAGAGCTCGGGGCAGCATGGAGATGCCTCTGCCAAAGTGCTATTTCCCTATCCCCCAAACCCTTGGGTCTCTGCGTTGCACTCCATGGCAGCACTCCAAATCCAGAAAAGGGCAATGCTCGTAACGTACCTTTCATCAAACCGGAAAGGAATGTAAGAGTTTCCCATAAACGGGACACATTTGCCAGGCCATCCGTAGGGTTTGCCCAAAGAGGTGGCTTCACGCACCCTGCCCCGCGCCAGGGCACGTGTCCGTGACCGGTGCGTGTGGCTTGCTTATGTCGAAGAAAGCACCAGGTGCATGACACTTTCACTGCGGGCCACTGCCGGCATTTCTATCAGCGGGCACCACGTTTCTAGCCTGTAGCCTGAAACAGACGTCTGCAGTCCTTCTGCAGCAGCAGGAGACACGCCGCCTGCCATCTGTGGAGAGGCATGAGACACTTTTCGGGTACTGGACTTGAGCCCACTTTGTTACATTCGCGCAGCTTCCGAACGCCCCAGAGGTAGAGTGTCTGAGACGGCAAGTCCGCAAGTAACCGCTGCACGTGTCCCGCGTGAGCCATAGATTCTGGTCACCAAAGGAGCACTCTCACGAAATCTTGGATGCCAGAGCTGACACCAAAGTGACCCTGTTCCCGAGGAAATGCTGTATGCTATGAGGGTGGACACCGCTCAGTCTGCCCTGTGCCTGAGGTCCCTGCTTCTGTGTAGCTTCAAGTCCAAGGCAGGCGCCTCTGCGAACGTCTGGTGGAAGAGCCTCTGAAGTGACGCAGCTTTTGCCTCTGCCACTGGGCTCAGGGTCGAAGATGTGAACGAAATTAGCGTCCCCGGTGGGAAGACCTGCTACAGAGTTGAATTCCCATACATTGCAGAGCTGGGCAACCAGCACGTGGGCCAGCAGCAAAGTGCATTGAAACGACTGGCATCGTATGGGCTTCAGAAGGAGCCCTTAGCGCCCCTCGTTGGAGCCAGCGAGCGTCCCGGGCACCACAGTCCTCCCATAGATAACAGTATGTTCTAGAACCTTGTCGTATGTTTCTCCTGCAGGCAAAGCAGCATGGTAGCCCCATGCTTCCATCCGGCCCACCTCATCACGGGCATTTGTGAGCTGGGGAGCGACTCGTTTCCCACGCCTCGGCGAAGGCTTACTTTGCAATGGACCTGAGGCCACAGTGCCAACAAGTGTGTGCGATGTTCCGTCCTGTGATCGGAAGCGATTTGGGTGAACACTGGACACCTCAAGCCTCCCTCTACGAGGACTTCCCGCACTCAAGGAACAAACACGAAGCCAGGATTTCTTGGTCGCACACCGCAGTGAACAAAGCCCGGGATTCCATGTAACAACGGCAGCCTGCAACTTGATTTGGGAAGGCTTTGTCCTCCCGTCCACCTGGGCACGCTTTGCCACACTCCACGTCCAAGAGGCATGGACAAAAGATACGACTGACGCTCACAGCCCTCTTCACCGCAGTCCTCCCTGCACTCGGAATGACCCGGAGTTTTCAAAGAGCCGTCGTGGGTGAAAGAAACGCTTTCAGGCCCATCTGTCTCCACAGGGCTTGGGATTGGAACGCTGCAAGGCTACCCTGGGATGTGCGTCAAACTGACTTCGGCAGCTTATTCCACTTACGTGGCTCAATGTCAACACAGCCTTGTAAGGGAGCTGAGGCAGCACACTGCCCCAGAACGTGTGGGACCAGAGACACTATGCGCTCGCCAGACCTGGGTCCCTTTCCCAGTCCACTGGAGGACAACTGCATACGAAATTTTGTTCACCCAGCCTGTCCGGTACACATCCCATTTCCCCTGTGAGGAACTCCGTTCCTGTGCAGTCTGAAAAGCTGTCCCTCCACGTACCCTTGAGAAACTCCGAGTGTAGTACTGCGCGACTGAACTCCTGTGTGGCGTGTTGAGAAAAGGCATCCAGGCCTTTCAGAGCCTGCTTTCGCAACCAGCTGGATGAGAGCTGGCCTATCCCGAAGAACTGCGGGTCTCCCATTTCTCTCCTCCAGCTCGTCTGTTGCACGTGCACATCCCGTCTAGGGCCAGACGGTCCGTGCATTGCACCCCAGGCTGCCTTTACTCCAAGTTGAATACGCAGCCCAGAGCTCGGGGCAGCATGGAGATGCCTCTGCCAAAGTGCTATTTCCCTATCCCCCAAACCCTTGGGTCTCTGCGTTGCACTCCATGGCAGCACTCCAAATCCAGAAAAGGGCAATGCTCGTAACGTACCTTTCATCAAACCGGAAAGGAATGTAAGAGTTTCCCATAAACGGGACACATTTGCCAGGCCATCCGTAGGGTTTGCCCAAAGAGGTGGCTTCACGCACCCTGCCCCGCGCCGGGGCACGTGTCCGTGACCGGTGCGTGTGGCTTGCTTATGTCGAAGAAAGCACCAGGTGCATGACACTTTCACTGCGGGCCACTGCCGGCATTTCTATCAGCGGGCACCACGTTTCTAGCCTGTAGCCTGAAACAGACGTCTGCAGTCCTTCTGCAGCAGCAGGAGACACGCCGCCTGCCATCTGTGGAGAGGCATGAGACACTTTTCGGGTACTGGACTTGAGCCCACTTTGTTACATTCGCGCAGCTTCCGAACGCCCCAGAGGTAGAGTGTCTGAGATGGCAAGTCCGCAAGTAACCGCTGCACGTGTCCCGCGTGAGCCATAGATTCTGGTCACCAAAGGAGCACTCTCACGAAATCTTGGATGCCAGAGCTGACACCAAAGTGACCCTGTTCCCGAGGAAATGCTGTATGCTATGAGGGTGGACACCGCTCAGTCTGCCCTGTGCCTGAGGTCCCTGCTTCTGTGTAGCTTCAAGTCCAAGGCAGGCGCCTCTGCGAACGTCTGGTGGAAGAGCCTCTGAAGTGACGCAGCTTTTGCCTCTGCCACTGGGCTCAGGGTCGAAGATGTGAACGAAATTAGCGTCCCCGGTGGGAAGACCTGCTACAGAGTTGAATTCCCATACATTGCAGAGCTGGGCAACCAGCACGTGGGCCAGCAGCAAAGTGCATTGAAACGACTGGCATCGTATGGGCTTCAGAAGGAGCCCTTAGCGCCCCTCGTTGGAGCCAGCGAGCGTCCCGGGCACCACAGTCCTCCCATAGATAACAGTATGTTCTAGAACCTTGTCGTATGTTTCTCCTGCAGGCAAAGCAGCATGGTAGCCCCATGCTTCCATCCGGCCCACCTCATCACGGGCATTTGTGAGCTGGGGAGCGACTCGTTTCCCACGCCTCGGCGAAGGCTTACTTTGCAATGGACCTGAGGCCACAGTGCCAACAAGTGTGTGCGATGTTCCGTCCTGTGATCGGAAGCGATTTGGGTGAACACTGGACACCTCAAGCCTCCCTCTACGAGGACTTCCCGCACTCAAGGAACAAACACGAAGCCAGGATTTCTTGGTCGCACACCGCAGTGAACAAAGCCCGGGATTCCATGTAACAACGGCAGCCTGCAACTTGATTTGGGAAGGCTTTGTCCTCCCGTCCACCTGGGCACGCTTTGCCACACTCCACGTCCAAGAGGCATGGACAAAAGATACGACTGACGCTCACAGCCCTCTTCACCGCAGTCCTCCCTGCACTCGGAATGACCCGGAGTTTTCAAAGAGCCGTCGTGGGTGAAAGAAACGCTTTCAGGCCCATCTGTCTCCACAGGGCTTGGGATTGGAACTCTGCAAGGCTACCCTGGGATGTGCGTCAAACTGACTTCGGCAGCTTATTCCACTTACGTGGCTCAATGTCAACACAGCCTTGTAAGGGAGCTGAGGCAGCACACTGCCCCAGAACGTGTGGGACCAGAGACACTATGCGCTCGCCAGACCTGGGTCCCTTTCCCGGTCCACTGGAGGACAACTGCATACGAAATTTTGTTCACCCAGCCTGTCCGGTACACATCCCATTTCCCCTGTGAGGAACTCCGTTCCTGTGCAGTCTGAAAAGCTGTCCCTCCACGTACCCTTGAGAAACTCCGAGTGTAGTACTGCGCGACTGAACTCCTGTGTGGCGTGTTGAGAAAAGGCATCCAGGCCTTTCAGAGCCTGCTTTCGCAACCAGCTGGATGAGAGCTGGCCTATCCCGAAGAACTGCGGGTCTCCCATTTCTCTCCTCCAGCTCGTCTGTTGCACGTGCACATCCCGTCTAGGGCCAGACGGTCCGTGCATTGCACCCCAGGCTGCCTTTACTCCAAGTTGAATACGCAGCCCAGAGCTCGGGGCAGCATGGAGATGCCTCTGCCAAAGTGCTATTTCCCTATCCCCCAAACCCTTGGGTCTCTGCGTTGCACTCCATGGCAGCACTCCAAATCCAGAAAAGGGCAATGCTCGTAACGTACCTTTCATCAAACCGGAAAGGAATGTAACAGTTTCCCATAAACGGGACACATTTGCCAGGCCATCCGTAGGGTTTGCCCAAAGAGGTGGCTTCACGCACCCTGCCCCGCGCCGGGGCACGTGTCCGTGACCGGTGCGTGTGGCTTGCTTATGTCGAAGAAAGCACCAGGTGCATGACACTTTCACTGCGGGCCACTGCCGGCATTTCTATCAGCGGGCACCACGTTTCTAGCCTGTAGCCTGAAACAGACGTCTGCAGTCCTTCTGCAGCAGCAGGAGACACGCCGCCTGCCATCTGTGGAGAGGCATGAGACACTTTTCGGGTACTGGACTTGAGCCCACTTTGTTACATTCGCGCAGCTTCCGAACGCCCCAGAGGTAGAGTGTCTGAGATGGCAAGTCCGCAAGTAACCGCTGCACGTGTCCCGCGTGAGCCATAGATTCTGGTCACCAAAGGAGCACTCTCACGAAATCTTGGATGCCAGAGCTGACACCAAAGTGACCCTGTTCCCGAGGAAATGCTGTATGCTATGAGGGTGGACACCGCTCAGTCTGCCCTGTGCCTGAGGTCCCTGCTTCTGTGTAGCTTCAAGTCCAAGGCAGGCGCCTCTGCGAACGTCTGGTGGAAGAGCCTCTGAAGTGACGCAGCTTTTGCCTCTGCCACTGGGCTCAGGGTCGAAGATGTGAACGAAATTAGCGTCCCCGGTGGGAAGACCTGCTACAGAGTTGAATTCCCATACATTGCAGAGCTGGGCAACCAGCACGTGGGCCAGCAGCAAAGTGCATTGAAACGACTGGCATCGTATGGGCTTCAGAAGGAGCCCTTAGCGCCCCTCGTTGGAGCCAGCGAGCGTCCCGGGCACCACAGTCCTCCCATAGATAACAGTATGTTCTAGAACCTTGTCGTATGTTTCTCCTGCAGGCAAAGCAGCATGGTAGCCCCATGCTTCCATCCGGCCCACCTCATCACGGGCATTTGTGAGCTGGGGAGCGACTCGTTTCCCACGCCTCGGCGAAGGCTTACTTTGCAATGGACCTGAGGCCACAGTGCCAACAAGTGTGTGCGATGTTCCGTCCTGTGATCGGAAGCGATTTGGGTGAACACTGGACACCTCAAGCCTCCCTCTACGAGGACTTCCCGCACTCAAGGAACAAACACGAAGCCAGGATTTCTTGGTCGCACACCGCAGTGAACAAAGCCCGGGATTCCATGTAACAACGGCAGCCTGCAACTTGATTTGGGAAGGCTTTGTCCTCCCGTCCACCTGGGCACGCTTTGCCACACTCCACGTCCAAGAGGCATGGACAAAAGATACGACTGACGCTCACAGCCCTCTTCACCGCAGTCCTCCCTGCACTCGGAATGACCCGGAGTTTTCAAAGAGCCGTCGTGGGTGAAAGAAACGCTTTCAGGCCCATCTGTCTCCACAGGGCTTGGGATTGGAACTCTGCAAGGCTACCCTGGGATGTGCGTCAAACTGACTTCGGCAGCTTATTCCACTTACGTGGCTCAATGTCAACACAGCCTTGTAAGGGAGCTGAGGCAGCACACTGCCCCAGAACGTGTGGGACCAGAGACACTATGCGCTCGCCAGACCTGGGTCCCTTTCCCGGTCCACTGGAGGACAACTGCATACGAAATTTTGTTCACCCAGCCTGTCCGGTACACATCCCATTTCCCCTGTGAGGAACTCCGTTCCTGTGCAGTCTGAAAAGCTGTCCCTCCACGTACCCTTGAGAAACTCCGAGTGTAGTACTGCGCGACTGAACTCCTGTGTGGCGTGTTGAGAAAAGGCATCCAGGCCTTTCAGAGCCTGCTTTCGCAACCAGCTGGATGAGAGCTGGCCTATCCCGAAGAACTGCGGGTCTCCCATTTCTCTCCTCCAGCTCGTCTGTTGCACGTGCACATCCCGTCTAGGGCCAGACGGTCCGTGCATTGCACCCCAGGCTGCCTTTACTCCAAGTTGAATACGCAGCCCAGAGCTCGGGGCAGCATGGAGATGCCTCTGCCAAAGTGCTATTTCCCTATCCCCCAAACCCTTGGGTCTCTGCGTTGCACTCCATGGCAGCACTCCAAATCCAGAAAAGGGCAATGCTCGTAACGTACCTTTCATCAAACCGGAAAGGAATGTAAGAGTTTCCCATAAACGGGACACATTTGCCAGGCCATCCGTAGGGTTTGCCCAAAGAGGTGGCTTCACGCACCCTGCCCCGCGCCGGGGCACGTGTCCGTGACCGGTGCGTGTGGCTTGCTTATGTCGAAGAAAGCACCAGGTGCATGACACTTTCACTGCGGGCCACTGCCGGCATTTCTATCAGCGGGCACCACGTTTCTAGCCTGTAGCCTGAAACAGACGTCTGCAGTCCTTCTGCAGCAGCAGGAGACACGCCGCCTGCCATCTGTGGAGAGGCATGAGACACTTTTCGGGTACTGGACTTGAGCCCACTTTGTTACATTCGCGCAGCTTCCGAACGCCCCAGAGGTAGAGTGTCTGAGATGGCAAGTCCGCAAGTAACCGCTGCACGTGTCCCGCGTGAGCCATAGATTCTGGTCACCAAAGGAGCACTCTCACGAAATCTTGGATGCCAGAGCTGACACCAAAGTGACCCTGTTCCCGAGGAAATGCTGTATGCTATGAGGGTGGACACCGCTCAGTCTGCCCTGTGCCTGAGGTCCCTGCTTCTGTGTAGCTTCAAGTCCAAGGCAGGCGCCTCTGCGAACGTCTGGTGGAAGAGCCTCTGAAGTGACGCAGCTTTTGCCTCTGCCACTGGGCTCAGGGTCGAAGATGTGAACGAAATTAGCGTCCCCGGTGGGAAGACCTGCTACAGAGTTGAATTCCCATACATTGCAGAGCTGGGCAACCAGCACGTGGGCCAGCAGCAAAGTGCATTGAAACGACTGGCATCGTATGGGCTTCAGAAGGAGCCCTTAGCGCCCCTCGTTGGAGCCAGCGAGCGTCCCGGGCACCACAGTCCTCCCATAGATAACAGTATGTTCTAGAACCTTGTCGTATGTTTCTCCTGCAGGCAAAGCAGCATGGTAGCCCCATGCTTCCATCCGGCCCACCTCATCACGGGCATTTGTGAGCTGGGGAGCGACTCGTTTCCCACGCCTCGGCGAAGGCTTACTTTGCAATGGACCTGAGGCCACAGTGCCAACAAGTGTGTGCGATGTTCCGTCCTGTGATCGGAAGCGATTTGGGTGAACACTGGACACCTCAAGCCTCCCTCTACGAGGACTTCCCGCACTCAAGGAACAAACACGAAGCCAGGATTTCTTGGTCGCACACCGCAGTGAACAAAGCCCGGGATTCCATGTAACAACGGCAGCCTGCAACTTGATTTGGGAAGGCTTTGTCCTCCCGTCCACCTGGGCACGCTTTGCCACACTCCACGTCCAAGAGGCATGGACAAAAGATACGACTGACGCTCACAGCCCTCTTCACCGCAGTCCTCCCTGCACTCGGAATGACCCGGAGTTTTCAAAGAGCCGTCGTGGGTGAAAGAAACGCTTTCAGGCCCATCTGTCTCCACAGGGCTTGGGATTGGAACTCTGCAAGGCTACCCTGGGATGTGCGTCAAACTGACTTCGGCAGCTTATTCCACTTACGTGGCTCAATGTCAACACAGCCTTGTAAGGGAGCTGAGGCAGCACACTGCCCCAGAACGTGTGGGACCAGAGACACTATGCGCTCGCCAGACCTGGGTCCCTTTCCCGGTCCACTGGAGGACAACTGCATACGAAATTTTGTTCACCCAGCCTGTCCGGTACACATCCCATTTCCCCTGTGAGGAACTCCGTTCCTGTGCAGTCTGAAAAGCTGTCCCTCCACGTACCCTTGAGAAACTCCGAGTGTAGTACTGCGCGACTGAACTCCTGTGTGGCGTGTTGAGAAAAGGCATCCAGGCCTTTCAGAGCCTGCTTTCGCAACCAGCTGGATGAGAGCTGGCCTATCCCGAAGAACTGCGGGTCTCCCATTTCTCTCCTCCAGCTCGTCTGTTGCACGTGCACATCCCGTCTAGGGCCAGACGGTCCGTGCATTGCACCCCAGGCTGCCTTTACTCCAAGTTGAATACGCAGCCCAGAGCTCGGGGCAGCATGGAGATGCCTCTGCCAAAGTGCTATTTCCCTATAGCACTTGGGTCTCTGCGTTGCACTCCATGGCAGCACTCCAAATCCAGAAAAGGGCAATGCTCGTAACGTACCTTTCATCAAACCGGAAAGGAATGTAAGAGTTTCCCATAAACGGGACACATTTGCCAGGCCATCCGTAGGGTTTGCCCAAAGAGGTGGCTTCACGCACCCTGCCCCGCGCCGGGGCACGTGTCCGTGACCGGTGCGTGTGGCTTGCTTATGTCGAAGAAAGCACCAGGTGCATGACACTTTCACTGCGGGCCACTGCCGGCATTTCTATCAGCGGGCACCACGTTTCTAGCCTGTAGCCTGAAACAGACGTCTGCAGTCCTTCTGCAGCAGCAGGAGACACGCCGCCTGCCATCTGTGGAGAGGCATGAGACACTTTTCGGGTACTGGACTTGAGCCCACTTTGTTACATTCGCGCAGCTTCCGAACGCCCCAGAGGTAGAGTGTCTGAGATGGCAAGTCCGCAAGTAACCGCTGCACGTGTCCCGCGTGAGCCATAGATTCTGGTCACCAAAGGAGCACTCTCACGAAATCTTGGATGCCAGAGCTGACACCAAAGTGACCCTGTTCCCGAGGAAATGCTGTATGCTATGAGGGTGGACACCGCTCAGTCTGCCCTGTGCCTGAGGTCCCTGCTTCTGTGTAGCTTCAAGTCCAAGGCAGGCGCCTCTGCGAACGTCTGGTGGAAGAGCCTCTGAAGTGACGCAGCTTTTGCCTCTGCCACTGGGCTCAGGGTCGAAGATGTGAACGAAATTAGCGTCCCCGGTGGGAAGACCTGCTACAGAGTTGAATTCCCATACATTGCAGAGCTGGGCAACCAGCACGTGGGCCAGCAGCAAAGTGCATTGAAACGACTGGCATCGTATGGGCTTCAGAAGGAGCCCTTAGCGCCCCTCGTTGGAGCCAGCGAGCGTCCCGGGCACCACAGTCCTCCCATAGATAACAGTATGTTCTAGAACCTTGTCGTATGTTTCTCCTGCAGGCAAAGCAGCATGGTAGCCCCATGCTTCCATCCGGCCCACCTCATCACGGGCATTTGTGAGCTGGGGAGCGACTCGTTTCCCACGCCTCGGCGAAGGCTTACTTTGCAATGGACCTGAGGCCACAGTGCCAACAAGTGTGTGCGATGTTCCGTCCTGTGATCGGAAGCGATTTGGGTGAACACTGGACACCTCAAGCCTCCCTCTACGAGGACTTCCCGCACTCAAGGAACAAACACGAAGCCAGGATTTCTTGGTCGCACACCGCAGTGAACAAAGCCCGGGATTCCATGTAACAACGGCAGCCTGCAACTTGATTTGGGAAGGCTTTGTCCTCCCGTCCACCTGGGCACGCTTTGCCACACTCCACGTCCAAGAGGCATGGACAAAAGATACGACTGACGCTCACAGCCCTCTTCACCGCAGTCCTCCCTGCACTCGGAATGACCCGGAGTTTTCAAAGAGCCGTCGTGGGTGAAAGAAACGCTTTCAGGCCCATCTGTCTCCACAGGGCTTGGGATTGGAACTCTGCAAGGCTACCCTGGGATGTGCGTCAAACTGACTTCGGCAGCTTATTCCACTTACGTGGCTCAATGTCAACACAGCCTTGTAAGGGAGCTGAGGCAGCACACTGCCCCAGAACGTGTGGGACCAGAGACACTATGCGCTCGCCAGACCTGGGTCCCTTTCCCGGTCCACTGGAGGACAACTGCATACGAAATTTTGTTCACCCAGCCTGTCCGGTACACATCCCATTTCCCCTGTGAGGAACTCCGTTCCTGTGCAGTCTGAAAAGCTGTCCCTCCACGTACCCTTGAGAAACTCCGAGTGTAGTACTGCGCGACTGAACTCCTGTGTGGCGTGTTGAGAAAAGGCATCCAGGCCTTTCAGAGCCTGCTTTCGCAACCAGCTGGATGAGAGCTGGCCTATCCCGAAGAACTGCGGGTCTCCCATTTCTCTCCTCCAGCTCGTCTGTTGCACGTGCACATCCCGTCTAGGGCCAGACGGTCCGTGCATTGCACCCCAGGCTGCCTTTACTCCAAGTTGAATACGCAGCCCAGAGCTCGGGGCAGCATGGAGATGCCTCTGCCAAAGTGCTATTTCCCTATCCCCCAAACCCTTGGGTCTCTGCGTTGCACTCCATGGCAGCACTCCAAATCCAGAAAAGGGCAATGCTCGTAACGTACCTTTCATCAAACCGGAAAGGAATGTAACAGTTTCCCATAAACGGGACACATTTGCCAGGCCATCCGTAGGGTTTGCCCAAAGAGGTGGCTTCACGCACCCTGCCCCGCGCCGGGGCACGTGTCCGTGACCGGTGCGTGTGGCTTGCTTATGTCGAAGAAAGCACCAGGTGCATGACACTTTCACTGCGGGCCACTGCCGGCATTTCTATCAGCGGGCACCACGTTTCTAGCCTGTAGCCTGAAACAGACGTCTGCAGTCCTTCTGCAGCAGCAGGAGACACGCCGCCTGCCATCTGTGGAGAGGCATGAGACACTTTTCGGGTACTGGACTTGAGCCCACTTTGTTACATTCGCGCAGCTTCCGAACGCCCCAGAGGTAGAGTGTCTGAGATGGCAAGTCCGCAAGTAACCGCTGCACGTGTCCCGCGTGAGCCATAGATTCTGGTCACCAAAGGAGCACTCTCACGAAATCTTGGATGCCAGAGCTGACACCAAAGTGACCCTGTTCCCGAGGAAATGCTGTATGCTATGAGGGTGGACACCGCTCAGTCTGCCCTGTGCCTGAGGTCCCTGCTTCTGTGTAGCTTCAAGTCCAAGGCAGGCGCCTCTGCGAACGTCTGGTGGAAGAGCCTCTGAAGTGACGCAGCTTTTGCCTCTGCCACTGGGCTCAGGGTCGAAGATGTGAACGAAATTAGCGTCCCCGGTGGGAAGACCTGCTACAGAGTTGAATTCCCATACATTGCAGAGCTGGGCAACCAGCACGTGGGCCAGCAGCAAAGTGCATTGAAACGACTGGCATCGTATGGGCTTCAGAAGGAGCCCTTAGCGCCCCTCGTTGGAGCCAGCGAGCGTCCCGGGCACCACAGTCCTCCCATAGATAACAGTATGTTCTAGAACCTTGTCGTATGTTTCTCCTGCAGGCAAAGCAGCATGGTAGCCCCATGCTTCCATCCGGCCCACCTCATCACGGGCATTTGTGAGCTGGGGAGCGACTCGTTTCCCACGCCTCGGCGAAGGCTTACTTTGCAATGGACCTGAGGCCACAGTGCCAACAAGTGTGTGCGATGTTCCGTCCTGTGATCGGAAGCGATTTGGGTGAA
Source organism: Lagenorhynchus albirostris (assembly GCF_949774975.1). Taxonomy (NCBI): domain Eukaryota; kingdom Metazoa; phylum Chordata; class Mammalia; order Artiodactyla; family Delphinidae; genus Lagenorhynchus; species Lagenorhynchus albirostris. The sequence continues at coordinate 81,469,612 of NC_083116.1, read as the reverse complement.
CACTGGACACCTCAAGCCTCCCTCTACGAGGACTTCCCGCACTCAAGGAACAAACACGAAGCCAGGATTTCTTGGTCGCACACCGCAGTGAACAAAGCCCGGGATTCCATGTAACAACGGCAGCCTGCAACTTGATTTGGGAAGGCTTTGTCCTCCCGTCCACCTGGGCACGCTTTGCCACACTCCACGTCCAAGAGGCATGGACAAAAGATACGACTGACGCTCACAGCCCTCTTCACCGCAGTCCTCCCTGCACTCGGAATGACCCGGAGTTTTCAAAGAGCCGTCGTGGGTGAAAGAAACGCTTTCAGGCCCATCTGTCTCCACAGGGCTTGGGATTGGAACGCTGCAAGGCTACCCTGGGATGTGCGTCAAACTGACTTCGGCAGCTTATTCCACTTACGTGGCTCAATGTCAACACAGCCTTGTAAGGGAGCTGAGGCAGCACACTGCCCCAGAACGTGTGGGACCAGAGACACTATGCGCTCGCCAGACCTGGGTCCCTTTCCCGGTCCACTGGAGGACAACTGCATACGAAATTTTGTTCACCCAGCCTGTCCGGTACACATCCCATTTCCCCTGTGAGGAACTCCGTTCCTGTGCAGTCTGAAAAGCTGTCCCTCCACGTACCCTTGAGAAACTCCGAGTGTAGTACTGCGCGACTGAACTCCTGTGTGGCGTGTTGAGAAAAGGCATCCAGGCCTTTCAGAGCCTGCTTTCGCAACCAGCTGGATGAGAGCTGGCCTATCCCGAAGAACTGCGGGTCTCCCATTTCTCTCCTCCAGCTCGTCTGTTGCACGTGCACATCCCGTCTAGGGCCAGACGGTCCGTGCATTGCACCCCAGGCTGCCTTTACTCCAAGTTGAATACGCAGCCCAGAGCTCGGGGCAGCATGGAGATGCCTCTGCCAAAGTGCTATTTCCCTATCCCCCAAACCCTTGGGTCTCTGCGTTGCACTCCATGGCAGCACTCCAAATCCAGAAAAGGGCAATGCTCGTAACGTACCTTTCATCAAACCGGAAAGGAATGTAAGAGTTTCCCATAAACGGGACACATTTGCCAGGCCATCCGTAGGGTTTGCCCAAAGAGGTGGCTTCACGCACCCTGCCCCGCGCCGGGGCACGTGTCCGTGACCGGTGCGTGTGGCTTGCTTATGTCGAAGAAAGCACCAGGTGCATGACACTTTCACTGCGGGCCACTGCCGGCATTTCTATCAGCGGGCACCACGTTTCTAGCCTGTAGCCTGAAACAGACGTCTGCAGTCCTTCTGCAGCAGCAGGAGACACGCCGCCTGCCATCTGTGGAGAGGCATGAGACACTTTTCGGGTACTGGACTTGAGCCCACTTTGTTACATTCGCGCAGCTTCCGAACGCCCCAGAGGTAGAGTGTCTGAGATGGCAAGTCCGCAAGTAACCGCTGCACGTGTCCCGCGTGAGCCATAGATTCTGGTCACCAAAGGAGCACTCTCACGAAATCTTGGATGCCAGAGCTGACACCAAAGTGACCCTGTTCCCGAGGAAATGCTGTATGCTATGAGGGTGGACACCGCTCAGTCTGCCCTGTGCCTGAGGTCCCTGCTTCTGTGTAGCTTCAAGTCCAAGGCAGGCGCCTCTGCGAACGTCTGGTGGAAGAGCCTCTGAAGTGACGCAGCTTTTGCCTCTGCCACTGGGCTCAGGGTCGAAGATGTGAACGAAATTAGCGTCCCCGGTGGGAAGACCTGCTACAGAGTTGAATTCCCATACATTGCAGAGCTGGGCAACCAGCACGTGGGCCAGCAGCAAAGTGCATTGAAACGACTGGCATCGTATGGGCTTCAGAAGGAGCCCTTAGCGCCCCTCGTTGGAGCCAGCGAGCGTCCCGGGCACCACAGTCCTCCCATAGATAACAGTATGTTCTAGAACCTTGTCGTATGTTTCTCCTGCAGGCAAAGCAGCATGGTAGCCCCATGCTTCCATCCGGCCCACCTCATCACGGGCATTTGTGAGCTGGGGAGCGACTCGTTTCCCACGCCTCGGCGAAGGCTTACTTTGCAATGGACCTGAGGCCACAGTGCCAACAAGTGTGTGCGATGTTCCGTCCTGTGATCGGAAGCGATTTGGGTGAACACTGGACACCTCAAGCCTCCCTCTACGAGGACTTCCCGCACTCAAGGAACAAACACGAAGCCAGGATTTCTTGGTCGCACACCGCAGTGAACAAAGCCCGGGATTCCATGTAACAACGGCAGCCTGCAACTTGATTTGGGAAGGCTTTGTCCTCCCGTCCACCTGGGCACGCTTTGCCACACTCCACGTCCAAGAGGCATGGACAAAAGATACGACTGACGCTCACAGCCCTCTTCACCGCAGTCCTCCCTGCACTCGGAATGACCCGGAGTTTTCAAAGAGCCGTCGTGGGTGAAAGAAACGCTTTCAGGCCCATCTGTCTCCACAGGGCTTGGGATTGGAACTCTGCAAGGCTACCCTGGGATGTGCGTCAAACTGACTTCGGCAGCTTATTCCACTTACGTGGCTCAATGTCAACACAGCCTTGTAAGGGAGCTGAGGCAGCACACTGCCCCAGAACGTGTGGGACCAGAGACACTATGCGCTCGCCAGACCTGGGTCCCTTTCCCGGTCCACTGGAGGACAACTGCATACGAAATTTTGTTCACCCAGCCTGTCCGGTACACATCCCATTTCCCCTGTGAGGAACTCCGTTCCTGTGCAGTCTGAAAAGCTGTCCCTCCACGTACCCTTGAGAAACTCCGAGTGTAGTACTGCGCGACTGAACTCCTGTGTGGCGTGTTGAGAAAAGGCATCCAGGCCTTTCAGAGCCTGCTTTCGCAACCAGCTGGATGAGAGCTGGCCTATCCCGAAGAACTGCGGGTCTCCCATTTCTCTCCTCCAGCTCGTCTGTTGCACGTGCACATCCCGTCTAGGGCCAGACGGTCCGTGCATTGCACCCCAGGCTGCCTTTACTCCAAGTTGAATACGCAGCCCAGAGCTCGGGGCAGCATGGAGATGCCTCTGCCAAAGTGCTATTTCCCTATCCCCCAAACCCTTGGGTCTCTGCGTTGCACTCCATGGCAGCACTCCAAATCCAGAAAAGGGCAATGCTCGTAACGTACCTTTCATCAAACCGGAAAGGAATGTAAGAGTTTCCCATAAACGGGACACATTTGCCAGGCCATCCGTAGGGTTTGCCCAAAGAGGTGGCTTCACGCACCCTGCCCCGCGCCGGGGCACGTGTCCGTGACCGGTGCGTGTGGCTTGCTTATGTCGAAGAAAGCACCAGGTGCATGACACTTTCACTGCGGGCCACTGCCGGCATTTCTATCAGCGGGCACCACGTTTCTAGCCTGTAGCCTGAAACAGACGTCTGCAGTCCTTCTGCAGCAGCAGGAGACACGCCGCCTGCCATCTGTGGAGAGGCATGAGACACTTTTCGGGTACTGGACTTGAGCCCACTTTGTTACATTCGCGCAGCTTCCGAACGCCCCAGAGGTAGAGTGTCTGAGATGGCAAGTCCGCAAGTAACCGCTGCACGTGTCCCGCGTGAGCCATAGATTCTGGTCACCAAAGGAGCACTCTCACGAAATCTTGGATGCCAGAGCTGACACCAAAGTGACCCTGTTCCCGAGGAAATGCTGTATGCTATGAGGGTGGACACCGCTCAGTCTGCCCTGTGCCTGAGGTCCCTGCTTCTGTGTAGCTTCAAGTCCAAGGCAGGCGCCTCTGCGAACGTCTGGTGGAAGAGCCTCTGAAGTGACGCAGCTTTTGCCTCTGCCACTGGGCTCAGGGTCGAAGATGTGAACGAAATTAGCGTCCCCGGTGGGAAGACCTGCTACAGAGTTGAATTCCCATACATTGCAGAGCTGGGCAACCAGCACGTGGGCCAGCAGCAAAGTGCATTGAAACGACTGGCATCGTATGGGCTTCAGAAGGAGCCCTTAGCGCCCCTCGTTGGAGCCAGCGAGCGTCCCGGGCACCACAGTCCTCCCATAGATAACAGTATGTTCTAGAACCTTGTCGTATGTTTCTCCTGCAGGCAAAGCAGCATGGTAGCCCCATGCTTCCATCCGGCCCACCTCATCACGGGCATTTGTGAGCTGGGGAGCGACTCGTTTCCCACGCCTCGGCGAAGGCTTACTTTGCAATGGACCTGAGGCCACAGTGCCAACAAGTGTGTGCGATGTTCCGTCCTGTGATCGGAAGCGGTTTGGGTGAACACTGGACACCTCAAGCCTCCCTCTACGAGGACTTCCCGCACTCAAGGAACAAACACGAAGCCAGGATTTCTTGGTCGCACACCGCAGTGAACAAAGCCCGGGATTCCATGTAACAACGGCAGCCTGCAACTTGATTTGGGAAGGCTTTGTCCTCCCGTCCACCTGGGCACGCTTTGCCACACTCCACGTCCAAGAGGCATGGACAAAAGATACGACTGACGCTCACAGCCCTCTTCACCGCAGTCCTCCCTGCACTCGGAATGACCCGGAGTTTTCAAAGAGCCGTCGTGGGTGAAAGAAACGCTTTCAGGCCCATCTGTCTCCACAGGGCTTGGGATTGGAACTCTGCAAGGCTACCCTGGGATGTGCGTCAAACTGACTTCGGCAGCTTATTCCACTTACGTGGCTCAATGTCAACACAGCCTTGTAAGGGAGCTGAGGCAGCACACTGCCCCAGAACGTGTGGGACCAGAGACACTATGCGCTCGCCAGACCTGGGTCCCTTTCCCGGTCCACTGGAGGACAACTGCATACGAAATTTTGTTCACCCAGCCTGTCCGGTACACATCCCATTTCCCCTGTGAGGAACTCCGTTCCTGTGCAGTCTGAAAAGCTGTCCCTCCACGTACCCTTGAGAAACTCCGAGTGTAGTACTGCGCGACTGAACTCCTGTGTGGCGTGTTGAGAAAAGGCATCCAGGCCTTTCAGAGCCTGCTTTCGCAACCAGCTGGATGAGAGCTGGCCTATCCCGAAGAACTGCGGGTCTCCCATTTCTCTCCTCCAGCTCGTCTGTTGCACGTGCACATCCCGTCTAGGGCCAGACGGTCCGTGCATTGCACCCCAGGCTGCCTTTACTCCAAGTTGAATACGCAGCCCAGAGCTCGGGGCAGCATGGAGATGCCTCTGCCAAAGTGCTATTTCCCTATCCCCCAAACCCTTGGGTCTCTGCGTTGCACTCCATGGCAGCACTCCAAATCCAGAAAAGGGCAATGCTCGTAACGTACCTTTCATCAAACCGGAAAGGAATGTAAGAGTTTCCCATAAACGGGACACATTTGCCAGGCCATCCGTAGGGTTTGCCCAAAGAGGTGGCTTCACGCACCCTGCCCCGCGCCGGGGCACGTGTCCGTGACCGGTGCGTGTGGCTTGCTTATGTCGAAGAAAGCACCAGGTGCATGACACTTTCACTGCGGGCCACTGCCGGCATTTCTATCAGCGGGCACCACGTTTCTAGCCTGTAGCCTGAAACAGACGTCTGCAGTCCTTCTGCAGCAGCAGGAGACACGCCGCCTGCCATCTGTGGAGAGGCATGAGACACTTTTCGGGTACTGGACTTGAGCCCACTTTGTTACATTCGCGCAGCTTCCGAACGCCCCAGAGGTAGAGTGTCTGAGATGGCAAGTCCGCAAGTAACCGCTGCACGTGTCCCGCGTGAGCCATAGATTCTGGTCACCAAAGGAGCACTCTCACGAAATCTTGGATGCCAGAGCTGACACCAAAGTGACCCTGTTCCCGAGGAAATGCTGTATGCTATGAGGGTGGACACCGCTCAGTCTGCCCTGTGCCTGAGGTCCCTGCTTCTGTGTAGCTTCAAGTCCAAGGCAGGCGCCTCTGCGAACGTCTGGTGGAAGAGCCTCTGAAGTGACGCAGCTTTTGCCTCTGCCACTGGGCTCAGGGTCGAAGATGTGAACGAAATTAGCGTCCCCGGTGGGAAGACCTGCTACAGAGTTGAATTCCCATACATTGCAGAGCTGGGCAACCAGCACGTGGGCCAGCAGCAAAGTGCATTGAAACGACTGGCATCGTATGGGCTTCAGAAGGAGCCCTTAGCGCCCCTCGTTGGAGCCAGCGAGCGTCCCGGGCACCACAGTCCTCCCATAGATAACAGTATGTTCTAGAACCTTGTCGTATGTTTCTCCTGCAGGCAAAGCAGCATGGTAGCCCCATGCTTCCATCCGGCCCACCTCATCACGGGCATTTGTGAGCTGGGGAGCGACTCGTTTCCCACGCCTCGGCGAAGGCTTACTTTGCAATGGACCTGAGGCCACAGTGCCAACAAGTGTGTGCGATGTTCCGTCCTGTGATCGGAAGCGGTTTGGGTGAACACTGGACACCTCAAGCCTCCCTCTACGAGGACTTCCCGCACTCAAGGAACAAACACGAAGCCAGGATTTCTTGGTCGCACACCGCAGTGAACAAAGCCCGGGATTCCATGTAACAACGGCAGCCTGCAACTTGATTTGGGAAGGCTTTGTCCTCCCGTCCACCTGGGCACGCTTTGCCACACTCCACGTCCAAGAGGCATGGACAAAAGATACGACTGACGCTCACAGCCCTCTTCACCGCAGTCCTCCCTGCACTCGGAATGACCCGGAGTTTTCAAAGAGCCGTCGTGGGTGAAAGAAACGCTTTCAGGCCCATCTGTCTCCACAGGGCTTGGGATTGGAACTCTGCAAGGCTACCCTGGGATGTGCGTCAAACTGACTTCGGCAGCTTATTCCACTTACGTGGCTCAATGTCAACACAGCCTTGTAAGGGAGCTGAGGCAGCACACTGCCCCAGAACGTGTGGGACCAGAGACACTATGCGCTCGCCAGACCTGGGTCCCTTTCCCGGTCCACTGGAGGACAACTGCATACGAAATTTTGTTCACCCAGCCTGTCCGGTACACATCCCATTTCCCCTGTGAGGAACTCCGTTCCTGTGCAGTCTGAAAAGCTGTCCCTCCACGTACCCTTGAGAAACTCCGAGTGTAGTACTGCGCGACTGAACTCCTGTGTGGCGTGTTGAGAAAAGGCATCCAGGCCTTTCAGAGCCTGCTTTCGCAACCAGCTGGATGAGAGCTGGCCTATCCCGAAGAACTGCGGGTCTCCCATTTCTCTCCTCCAGCTCGTCTGTTGCACGTGCACATCCCGTCTAGGGCCAGACGGTCCGTGCATTGCACCCCAGGCTGCCTTTACTCCAAGTTGAATACGCAGCCCAGAGCTCGGGGCAGCATGGAGATGCCTCTGCCAAAGTGCTATTTCCCTATCCCCCAAACCCTTGGGTCTCTGCGTTGCACTCCATGGCAGCACTCCAAATCCAGAAAAGGGCAATGCTCGTAACGTACCTTTCATCAAACCGGAAAGGAATGTAAGAGTTTCCCATAAACGGGACACATTTGCCAGGCCATCCGTAGGGTTTGCCCAAAGAGGTGGCTTCACGCACCCTGCCCCGCGCCGGGGCACGTGTCCGTGACCGGTGCGTGTGGCTTGCTTATGTCGAAGAAAGCACCAGGTGCATGACACTTTCACTGCGGGCCACTGCCGGCATTTCTATCAGCGGGCACCACGTTTCTAGCCTGTAGCCTGAAACAGACGTCTGCAGTCCTTCTGCAGCAGCAGGAGACACGCCGCCTGCCATCTGTGGAGAGGCATGAGACACTTTTCGGGTACTGGACTTGAGCCCACTTTGTTACATTCGCGCAGCTTCCGAACGCCCCAGAGGTAGAGTGTCTGAGATGGCAAGTCCGCAAGTAACCGCTGCACGTGTCCCGCGTGAGCCATAGATTCTGGTCACCAAAGGAGCACTCTCACGAAATCTTGGATGCCAGAGCTGACACCAAAGTGACCCTGTTCCCGAGGAAATGCTATATGCTATGAGGGTGGACACCGCTCAGTCTGCCCTGTGCCTGAGGTCCCTGCTTCTGTGTAGCTTCAAGTCCAAGGCAGGCGCCTCTGCGAACGTCTGGTGGAAGAGCCTCTGAAGTGACGCAGCTTTTGCCTCTGCCACTGGGCTCAGGGTCGAAGATGTGAACGAAATTAGCGTCCCCGGTGGGAAGACCTGCTACAGAGTTGAATTCCCATACATTGCAGAGCTGGGCAACCAGCACGTGGGCCAGCAGCAAAGTGCATTGAAACGACTGGCATCGTATGGGCTTCAGAAGGAGCCCTTAGCGCCCCTCGTTGGAGCCAGCGAGCGTCCCGGGCACCACAGTCCTCCCATAGATAACAGTATGTTCTAGAACCTTGTCGTATGTTTCTCCTGCAGGCAAAGCAGCATGGTAGCCCCATGCTTCCATCCGGCCCACCTCATCACGGGCATTTGTGAGCTGGGGAGCGACTCGTTTCCCACGCCTCGGCGAAGGCTTACTTTGCAATGGACCTGAGGCCACAGTGCCAACAAGTGTGTGCGATGTTCCGTCCTGTGATCGGAAGCGGTTTGGGTGAACACTGGACACCTCAAGCCTCCCTCTACGAGGACTTCCCGCACTCAAGGAACAAACACGAAGCCAGGATTTCTTGGTCGCACACCGCAGTGAACAAAGCCCGGGATTCCATGTAACAACGGCAGCCTGCAACTTGATTTGGGAAGGCTTTGTCCTCCCGTCCACCTGGGCACGCTTTGCCACACTCCACGTCCAAGAGGCATGGACAAAAGATACGACTGACGCTCACAGCCCTCTTCACCGCAGTCCTCCCTGCACTCGGAATGACCCGGAGTTTTCAAAGAGCCGTCGTGGGTGAAAGAAACGCTTTCAGGCCCATCTGTCTCCACAGGGCTTGGGATTGGAACTCTGCAAGGCTACCCTGGGATGTGCGTCAAACTGACTTCGGCAGCTTATTCCACTTACGTGGCTCAATGTCAACACAGCCTTGTAAGGGAGCTGAGGCAGCACACTGCCCCAGAACGTGTGGGACCAGAGACACTATGCGCTCGCCAGACCTGGGTCCCTTTCCCGGTCCACTGGAGGACAACTGCATACGAAATTTTGTTCACCCAGCCTGTCCGGTACACATCCCATTTCCCCTGTGAGGAACTCCGTTCCTGTGCAGTCTGAAAAGCTGTCCCTCCACGTACCCTTGAGAAACTCCGAGTGTAGTACTGCGCGACTGAACTCCTGTGTGGCGTGTTGAGAAAAGGCATCCAGGCCTTTCAGAGCCTGCTTTCGCAACCAGCTGGATGAGAGCTGGCCTATCCCGAAGAACTGCGGGTCTCCCATTTCTCTCCTCCAGCTCGTCTGTTGCACGTGCACATCCCGTCTAGGGCCAGACGGTCCGTGCATTGCACCCCAGGCTGCCTTTACTCCAAGTTGAATACGCAGCCCAGAGCTCGGGGCAGCATGGAGATGCCTCTGCCAAAGTGCTATTTCCCTATCCCCCAAACCCTTGGGTCTCTGCGTTGCACTCCATGGCAGCACTCCAAATCCAGAAAAGGGCAATGCTCGTAACGTACCTTTCATCAAACCGGAAAGGAATGTAACAGTTTCCCATAAACGGGACACATTTGCCAGGCCATCCGTAGGGTTTGCCCAAAGAGGTGGCTTCACGCACCCTGCCCCGCGCCGGGGCACGTGTCCGTGACCGGTGCGTGTGGCTTGCTTATGTCGAAGAAAGCACCAGGTGCATGACACTTTCACTGCGGGCCACTGCCGGCATTTCTATCAGCGGGCACCACGTTTCTAGCCTGTAGCCTGAAACAGACGTCTGCAGTCCTTCTGCAGCAGCAGGAGACACGCCGCCTGCCATCTGTGGAGAGGCATGAGACACTTTTCGGGTACTGGACTTGAGCCCACTTTGTTACATTCGCGCAGCTTCCGAACGCCCCAGAGGTAGAGTGTCTGAGATGGCAAGTCCGCAAGTAACCGCTGCACGTGTCCCGCGTGAGCCATAGATTCTGGTCACCAAAGGAGCACTCTCACGAAATCTTGGATGCCAGAGCTGACACCAAAGTGACCCTGTTCCCGAGGAAATGCTGTATGCTATGAGGGTGGACACCGCTCAGTCTGCCCTGTGCCTGAGGTCCCTGCTTCTGTGTAGCTTCAAGTCCAAGGCAGGCGCCTCTGCGAACGTCTGGTGGAAGAGCCTCTGAAGTGACGCAGCTTTTGCCTCTGCCACTGGGCTCAGGGTCGAAGATGTGAACGAAATTAGCGTCCCCGGTGGGAAGACCTGCTACAGAGTTGAATTCCCATACATTGCAGAGCTGGGCAACCAGCACGTGGGCCAGCAGCAAAGTGCATTGAAACGACTGGCATCGTATGGGCTTCAGAAGGAGCCCTTAGCGCCCCTCGTTGGAGCCAGCGAGCGTCCCGGGCACCACAGTCCTCCCATAGATAACAGTATGTTCTAGAACCTTGTCGTATGTTTCTCCTGCAGGCAAAGCAGCATGGTAGCCCCATGCTTCCATCCGGCCCACCTCATCACGGGCATTTGTGAGCTGGGGAGCGACTCGTTTCCCACGCCTCGGCGAAGGCTTACTTTGCAATGGACCTGAGGCCACAGTGCCAACAAGTGTGTGCGATGTTCCGTCCTGTGATCGGAAGCGATTTGGGTGAACACTGGACACCTCAAGCCTCCCTCTACGAGGACTTCCCGCACTCAAGGAACAAACACGAAGCCAGGATTTCTTGGTCGCACACCGCAGTGAACAAAGCCCGGGATTCCATGTAACAACGGCAGCCTGCAACTTGATTTGGGAAGGCTTTGTCCTCCCGTCCACCTGGGCACGCTTTGCCACACTCCACGTCCAAGAGGCATGGACAAAAGATACGACTGACGCTCACAGCCCTCTTCACCGCAGTCCTCCCTGCACTCGGAATGACCCGGAGTTTTCAAAGAGCCGTCGTGGGTGAAAGAAACGCTTTCAGGCCCATCTGTCTCCACAGGGCTTGGGATTGGAACGCTGCAAGGCTACCCTGGGATGTGCGTCAAACTGACTTCGGCAGCTTATTCCACTTACGTGGCTCAATGTCAACACAGCCTTGTAAGGGAGCTGAGGCAGCACACTGCCCCAGAACGTGTGGGACCAGAGACACTATGCGCTCGCCAGACCTGGGTCCCTTTCCCGGTCCACTGGAGGACAACTGCATACGAAATTTTGTTCACCCAGCCTGTCCGGTACACATCCCATTTCCCCTGTGAGGAACTCCGTTCCTGTGCAGTCTGAAAAGCTGTCCCTCCACGTACCCTTGAGAAACTCCGAGTGTAGTACTGCGCGACTGAACTCCTGTGTGGCGTGTTGAGAAAAGGCATCCAGGCCTTTCAGAGCCTGCTTTCGCAACCAGCTGGATGAGAGCTGGCCTATCCCGAAGAACTGCGGGTCTCCCATTTCTCTCCTCCAGCTCGTCTGTTGCACGTGCACATCCCGTCTAGGGCCAGACGGTCCGTGCATTGCACCCCAGGCTGCCTTTACTCCAAGTTGAATACGCAGCCCAGAGCTCGGGGCAGCATGGAGATGCCTCTGCCAAAGTGCTATTTCCCTATCCCCCAAACCCTTGGGTCTCTGCGTTGCACTCCATGGCAGCACTCCAAATCCAGAAAAGGGCAATGCTCGTAACGTACCTTTCATCAAACCGGAAAGGAATGTAAGAGTTTCCCATAAACGGGACACATTTGCCAGGCCATCCGTAGGGTTTGCCCAAAGAGGTGGCTTCACGCACCCTGCCCCGCGCCGGGGCACGTGTCCGTGACCGGTGCGTGTGGCTTGCTTATGTCGAAGAAAGCACCAGGTGCATGACACTTTCACTGCGGGCCACTGCCGGCATTTCTATCAGCGGGCACCACGTTTCTAGCCTGTAGCCTGAAACAGACGTCTGCAGTCCTTCTGCAGCAGCAGGAGACACGCCGCCTGCCATCTGTGGAGAGGCATGAGACACTTTTCGGGTACTGGACTTGAGCCCACTTTGTTACATTCGCGCAGCTTCCGAACGCCCCAGAGGTAGAGTGTCTGAGATGGCAAGTCCGCAAGTAACCGCTGCACGTGTCCCGCGTGAGCCATAGATTCTGGTCACCAAAGGAGCACTCTCACGAAATCTTGGATGCCAGAGCTGACACCAAAGTGACCCTGTTCCCGAGGAAATGCTGTATGCTATGAGGGTGGACACCGCTCAGTCTGCCCTGTGCCTGAGGTCCCTGCTTCTGTGTAGCTTCAAGTCCAAGGCAGGCGCCTCTGCGAACGTCTGGTGGAAGAGCCTCTGAAGTGACGCAGCTTTTGCCTCTGCCACTGGGCTCAGGGTCGAAGATGTGAACGAAATTAGCGTCCCCGGTGGGAAGACCTGCTACAGAGTTGAATTCCCATACATTGCAGAGCTGGGCAACCAGCACGTGGGCCAGCAGCAAAGTGCATTGAAACGACTGGCATCGTATGGGCTTCAGAAGGAGCCCTTAGCGCCCCTCGTTGGAGCCAGCGAGCGTCCCGGGCACCACAGTCCTCCCATAGATAACAGTATGTTCTAGAACCTTGTCGTATGTTTCTCCTGCAGGCAAAGCAGCATGGTAGCCCCATGCTTCCATCCGGCCCACCTCATCACGGGCATTTGTGAGCTGGGGAGCGACTCGTTTCCCACGCCTCGGCGAAGGCTTACTTTGCAATGGACCTGAGGCCACAGTGCCAACAAGTGTGTGCGATGTTCCGTCCTGTGATCGGAAGCGATTTGGGTGAACACTGGACACCTCAAGCCTCCCTCTACGAGGACTTCCCGCACTCAAGGAACAAACACGAAGCCAGGATTTCTTGGTCGCACACCGCAGTGAACAAAGCCCGGGATTCCATGTAACAACGGCAGCCTGCAACTTGATTTGGGAAGGCTTTGTCCTCCCGTCCACCTGGGCACGCTTTGCCACACTCCACGTCCAAGAGGCATGGACAAAAGATACGACTGACGCTCACAGCCCTCTTCACCGCAGTCCTCCCTGCACTCGGAATGACCCGGAGTTTTCAAAGAGCCGTCGTGGGTGAAAGAAACGCTTTCAGGCCCATCTGTCTCCACAGGGCTTGGGATTGGAACTCTGCAAGGCTACCCTGGGATGTGCGTCAAACTGACTTCGGCAGCTTATTCCACTTACGTGGCTCAATGTCAACACAGCCTTGTAAGGGAGCTGAGGCAGCACACTGCCCCAGAACGTGTGGGACCAGAGACACTATGCGCTCGCCAGACCTGGGTCCCTTTCCCGGTCCACTGGAGGACAACTGCATACGAAATTTTGTTCACCCAGCCTGTCCGGTACACATCCCATTTCCCCTGTGAGGAACTCCGTTCCTGTGCAGTCTGAAAAGCTGTCCCTCCACGTACCCTTGAGAAACTCCGAGTGTAGTACTGCGCGACTGAACTCCTGTGTGGCGTGTTGAGAAAAGGCATCCAGGCCTTTCAGAGCCTGCTTTCGCAACCAGCTGGATGAGAGCTGGCCTATCCCGAAGAACTGCGGGTCTCCCATTTCTCTCCTCCAGCTCGTCTGTTGCACGTGCACATCCCGTCTAGGGCCAGACGGTCCGTGCATTGCACCCCAGGCTGCCTTTACTCCAAGTTGAATACGCAGCCCAGAGCTCGGGGCAGCATGGAGATGCCTCTGCCAAAGTGCTATTTCCCTATCCCCCAAACCCTTGGGTCTCTGCGTTGCACTCCATGGCAGCACTCCAAATCCAGAAAAGGGCAATGCTCGTAACGTACCTTTCATCAAACCGGAAAGGAATGTAAGAGTTTCCCATAAACGGGACACATTTGCCAGGCCATCCGTAGGGTTTGCCCAAAGAGGTGGCTTCACGCACCCTGCCCCGCGCCGGGGCACGTGTCCGTGACCGGTGCGTGTGGCTTGCTTATGTCGAAGAAAGCACCAGGTGCATGACACTTTCACTGCGGGCCACTGCCGGCATTTCTATCAGCGGGCACCACGTTTCTAGCCTGTAGCCTGAAACAGACGTCTGCAGTCCTTCTGCAGCAGCAGGAGACACGCCGCCTGCCATCTGTGGAGAGGCATGAGACACTTTTCGGGTACTGGACTTGAGCCCACTTTGTTACATTCGCGCAGCTTCCGAACGCCCCAGAGGTAGAGTGTCTGAGATGGCAAGTCCGCAAGTAACCGCTGCACGTGTCCCGCGTGAGCCATAGATTCTGGTCACCAAAGGAGCACTCTCACGAAATCTTGGATGCCAGAGCTGACACCAAAGTGACCCTGTTCCCGAGGAAATGCTGTATGCTATGAGGGTGGACACCGCTCAGTCTGCCCTGTGCCTGAGGTCCCTGCTTCTGTGTAGCTTCAAGTCCAAGGCAGGCGCCTCTGCGAACGTCTGGTGGAAGAGCCTCTGAAGTGACGCAGCTTTTGCCTCTGCCACTGGGCTCAGGGTCGAAGATGTGAACGAAATTAGCGTCCCCGGTGGGAAGACCTGCTACAGAGTTGAATTCCCATACATTGCAGAGCTGGGCAACCAGCACGTGGGCCAGCAGCAAAGTGCATTGAAACGACTGGCATCGTATGGGCTTCAGAAGGAGCCCTTAGCGCCCCTCGTTGGAGCCAGCGAGCGTCCCGGGCACCACAGTCCTCCCATAGATAACAGTATGTTCTAGAACCTTGTCGTATGTTTCTCCTGCAGGCAAAGCAGCATGGTAGCCCCATGCTTCCATCCGGCCCACCTCATCACGGGCATTTGTGAGCTGGGGAGCGACTCGTTTCCCACGCCTCGGCGAAGGCTTACTTTGCAATGGACCTGAGGCCACAGTGCCAACAAGTGTGTGCGATGTTCCGTCCTGTGATCGGAAGCGGTTTGGGTGAACACTGGACACCTCAAGCCTCCCTCTACGAGGACTTCCCGCACTCAAGGAACAAACACGAAGCCAGGATTTCTTGGTCGCACACCGCAGTGAACAAAGCCCGGGATTCCATGTAACAACGGCAGCCTGCAACTTGATTTGGGAAGGCTTTGTCCTCCCGTCCACCTGGGCACGCTTTGCCACACTCCACGTCCAAGAGGCATGGACAAAAGATACGACTGACGCTCACAGCCCTCTTCACCGCAGTCCTCCCTGCACTCGGAATGACCCGGAGTTTTCAAAGAGCCGTCGTGGGTGAAAGAAACGCTTTCAGGCCCATCTGTCTCCACAGGGCTTGGGATTGGAACTCTGCAAGGCTACCCTGGGATGTGCGTCAAACTGACTTCGGCAGCTTATTCCACTTACGTGGCTCAATGTCAACACAGCCTTGTAAGGGAGCTGAGGCAGCACACTGCCCCAGAACGTGTGGGACCAGAGACACTATGCGCTCGCCAGACCTGGGTCCCTTTCCCGGTCCACTGGAGGACAACTGCATACGAAATTTTGTTCACCCAGCCTGTCCGGTACACATCCCATTTCCCCTGTGAGGAACTCCGTTCCTGTGCAGTCTGAAAAGCTGTCCCTCCACGTACCCTTGAGAAACTCCGAGTGTAGTACTGCGCGACTGAACTCCTGTGTGGCGTGTTGAGAAAAGGCATCCAGGCCTTTCAGAGCCTGCTTTCGCAACCAGCTGGATGAGAGCTGGCCTATCCCGAAGAACTGCGGGTCTCCCATTTCTCTCCTCCAGCTCGTCTGTTGCACGTGCACATCCCGTCTAGGGCCAGACGGTCCGTGCATTGCACCCCAGGCTGCCTTTACTCCAAGTTGAATACGCAGCCCAGAGCTCGGGGCAGCATGGAGATGCCTCTGCCAAAGTGCTATTTCCCTATCCCCCAAACCCTTGGGTCTCTGCGTTGCACTCCATGGCAGCACTCCAAATCCAGAAAAGGGCAATGCTCGTAACGTACCTTTCATCAAACCGGAAAGGAATGTAAGAGTTTCCCATAAACGGGACACATTTGCCAGGCCATCCGTAGGGTTTGCCCAAAGAGGTGGCTTCACGCACCCTGCCCCGCGCCGGGGCACGTGTCCGTGACCGGTGCGTGTGGCTTGCTTATGTCGAAGAAAGCACCAGGTGCATGACACTTTCACTGCGGGCCACTGCCGGCATTTCTATCAGCGGGCACCACGTTTCTAGCCTGTAGCCTGAAACAGACGTCTGCAGTCCTTCTGCAGCAGCAGGAGACACGCCGCCTGCCATCTGTGGAGAGGCATGAGACACTTTTCGGGTACTGGACTTGAGCCCACTTTGTTACATTCGCGCAGCTTCCGAACGCCCCAGAGGTAGAGTGTCTGAGATGGCAAGTCCGCAAGTAACCGCTGCACGTGTCCCGCGTGAGCCATAGATTCTGGTCACCAAAGGAGCACTCTCACGAAATCTTGGATGCCAGAGCTGACACCAAAGTGACCCTGTTCCCGAGGAAATGCTGTATGCTATGAGGGTGGACACCGCTCAGTCTGCCCTGTGCCTGAGGTCCCTGCTTCTGTGTAGCTTCAAGTCCAAGGCAGGCGCCTCTGCGAACGTCTGGTGGAAGAGCCTCTGAAGTGACGCAGCTTTTGCCTCTGCCACTGGGCTCAGGGTCGAAGATGTGAACGAAATTAGCGTCCCCGGTGGGAAGACCTGCTACAGAGTTGAATTCCCATACATTGCAGAGCTGGGCAACCAGCACGTGGGCCAGCAGCAAAGTGCATTGAAACGACTGGCATCGTATGGGCTTCAGAAGGAGCCCTTAGCGCCCCTCGTTGGAGCCAGCGAGCGTCCCGGGCACCACAGTCCTCCCATAGATAACAGTATGTTCTAGAACCTTGTCGTATGTTTCTCCTGCAGGCAAAGCAGCATGGTAGCCCCATGCTTCCATCCGGCCCACCTCATCACGGGCATTTGTGAGCTGGGGAGCGACTCGTTTCCCACGCCTCGGCGAAGGCTTACTTTGCAATGGACCTGAGGCCACAGTGCCAACAAGTGTGTGCGATGTTCCGTCCTGTGATCGGAAGCGGTTTGGGTGAACACTGGACACCTCAAGCCTCCCTCTACGAGGACTTCCCGCACTCAAGGAACAAACACGAAGCCAGGATTTCTTGGTCGCACACCGCAGTGAACAAAGCCCGGGATTCCATGTAACAACGGCAGCCTGCAACTTGATTTGGGAAGGCTTTGTCCTCCCGTCCACCTGGGCACGCTTTGCCACACTCCACGTCCAAGAGGCATGGACAAAAGATACGACTGACGCTCACAGCCCTCTTCACCGCAGTCCTCCCTGCACTCGGAATGACCCGGAGTTTTCAAAGAGCCGTCGTGGGTGAAAGAAACGCTTTCAGGCCCATCTGTCTCCACAGGGCTTGGGATTGGAACTCTGCAAGGCTACCCTGGGATGTGCGTCAAACTGACTTCGGCAGCTTATTCCACTTACGTGGCTCAATGTCAACACAGCCTTGTAAGGGAGCTGAGGCAGCACACTGCCCCAGAACGTGTGGGACCAGAGACACTATGCGCTCGCCAGACCTGGGTCCCTTTCCCGGTCCACTGGAGGACAACTGCATACGAAATTTTGTTCACCCAGCCTGTCCGGTACACATCCCATTTCCCCTGTGAGGAACTCCGTTCCTGTGCAGTCTGAAAAGCTGTCCCTCCACGTACCCTTGAGAAACTCCGAGTGTAGTACTGCGCGACTGAACTCCTGTGTGGCGTGTTGAGAAAAGGCATCCAGGCCTTTCAGAGCCTGCTTTCGCAACCAGCTGGATGAGAGCTGGCCTATCCCGAAGAACTGCGGGTCTCCCATTTCTCTCCTCCAGCTCGTCTGTTGCACGTGCACATCCCGTCTAGGGCCAGACGGTCCGTGCATTGCACCCCAGGCTGCCTTTACTCCAAGTTGAATACGCAGCCCAGAGCTCGGGGCAGCATGGAGATGCCTCTGCCAAAGTGCTATTTCCCTATCCCCCAAACCCTTGGGTCTCTGCGTTGCACTCCATGGCAGCACTCCAAATCCAGAAAAGGGCAATGCTCGTAACGTACCTTTCATCAAACCGGAAAGGAATGTAAGAGTTTCCCATAAACGGGACACATTTGCCAGGCCATCCGTAGGGTTTGCCCAAAGAGGTGGCTTCACGCACCCTGCCCCGCGCCGGGGCACGTGTCCGTGACCGGTGCGTGTGGCTTGCTTATGTCGAAGAAAGCACCAGGTGCATGACACTTTCACTGCGGGCCACTGCCGGCATTTCTATCAGCGGGCACCACGTTTCTAGCCTGTAGCCTGAAACAGACGTCTGCAGTCCTTCTGCAGCAGCAGGAGACACGCCGCCTGCCATCTGTGGAGAGGCATGAGACACTTTTCGGGTACTGGACTTGAGCCCACTTTGTTACATTCGCGCAGCTTCCGAACGCCCCAGAGGTAGAGTGTCTGAGATGGCAAGTCCGCAAGTAACCGCTGCACGTGTCCCGCGTGAGCCATAGATTCTGGTCACCAAAGGAGCACTCTCACGAAATCTTGGATGCCAGAGCTGACACCAAAGTGACCCTGTTCCCGAGGAAATGCTATATGCTATGAGGGTGGACACCGCTCAGTCTGCCCTGTGCCTGAGGTCCCTGCTTCTGTGTAGCTTCAAGTCCAAGGCAGGCGCCTCTGCGAACGTCTGGTGGAAGAGCCTCTGAAGTGACGCAGCTTTTGCCTCTGCCACTGGGCTCAGGGTCGAAGATGTGAACGAAATTAGCGTCCCCGGTGGGAAGACCTGCTACAGAGTTGAATTCCCATACATTGCAGAGCTGGGCAACCAGCACGTGGGCCAGCAGCAAAGTGCATTGAAACGACTGGCATCGTATGGGCTTCAGAAGGAGCCCTTAGCGCCCCTCGTTGGAGCCAGCGAGCGTCCCGGGCACCACAGTCCTCCCATAGATAACAGTATGTTCTAGAACCTTGTCGTATGTTTCTCCTGCAGGCAAAGCAGCATGGTAGCCCCATGCTTCCATCCGGCCCACCTCATCACGGGCATTTGTGAGCTGGGGAGCGACTCGTTTCCCACGCCTCGGCGAAGGCTTACTTTGCAATGGACCTGAGGCCACAGTGCCAACAAGTGTGTGCGATGTTCCGTCCTGTGATCGGAAGCGGTTTGGGTGAACACTGGACACCTCAAGCCTCCCTCTACGAGGACTTCCCGCACTCAAGGAACAAACACGAAGCCAGGATTTCTTGGTCGCACACCGCAGTGAACAAAGCCCGGGATTCCATGTAACAACGGCAGCCTGCAACTTGATTTGGGAAGGCTTTGTCCTCCCGTCCACCTGGGCACGCTTTGCCACACTCCACGTCCAAGAGGCATGGACAAAAGATACGACTGACGCTCACAGCCCTCTTCACCGCAGTCCTCCCTGCACTCGGAATGACCCGGAGTTTTCAAAGAGCCGTCGTGGGTGAAAGAAACGCTTTCAGGCCCATCTGTCTCCACAGGGCTTGGGATTGGAACTCTGCAAGGCTACCCTGGGATGTGCGTCAAACTGACTTCGGCAGCTTATTCCACTTACGTGGCTCAATGTCAACACAGCCTTGTAAGGGAGCTGAGGCAGCACACTGCCCCAGAACGTGTGGGACCAGAGACACTATGCGCTCGCCAGACCTGGGTCCCTTTCCCGGTCCACTGGAGGACAACTGCATACGAAATTTTGTTCACCCAGCCTGTCCGGTACACATCCCATTTCCCCTGTGAGGAACTCCGTTCCTGTGCAGTCTGAAAAGCTGTCCCTCCACGTACCCTTGAGAAACTCCGAGTGTAGTACTGCGCGACTGAACTCCTGTGTGGCGTGTTGAGAAAAGGCATCCAGGCCTTTCAGAGCCTGCTTTCGCAACCAGCTGGATGAGAGCTGGCCTATCCCGAAGAACTGCGGGTCTCCCATTTCTCTCCTCCAGCTCGTCTGTTGCACGTGCACATCCCGTCTAGGGCCAGACGGTCCGTGCATTGCACCCCAGGCTGCCTTTACTCCAAGTTGAATACGCAGCCCAGAGCTCGGGGCAGCATGGAGATGCCTCTGCCAAAGTGCTATTTCCCTATCCCCCAAACCCTTGGGTCTCTGCGTTGCACTCCATGGCAGCACTCCAAATCCAGAAAAGGGCAATGCTCGTAACGTACCTTTCATCAAACCGGAAAGGAATGTAAGAGTTTCCCATAAACGGGACACATTTGCCAGGCCATCCGTAGGGTTTGCCCAAAGAGGTGGCTTCACGCACCCTGCCCCGCGCCGGGGCACGTGTCCGTGACCGGTGCGTGTGGCTTGCTTATGTCGAAGAAAGCACCAGGTGCATGACACTTTCACTGCGGGCCACTGCCGGCATTTCTATCAGCGGGCACCACGTTTCTAGCCTGTAGCCTGAAACAGACGTCTGCAGTCCTTCTGCAGCAGCAGGAGACACGCCGCCTGCCATCTGTGGAGAGGCATGAGACACTTTTCGGGTACTGGACTTGAGCCCACTTTGTTACATTCGCGCAGCTTCCGAACGCCCCAGAGGTAGAGTGTCTGAGACGGCAAGTCCGCAAGTAACCGCTGCACGTGTCCCGCGTGAGCCATAGATTCTGGTCACCAAAGGAGCACTCTCACGAAATCTTGGATGCCAGAGCTGACACCAAAGTGACCCTGTTCCCGAGGAAATGCTGTA
The DNA here is from genome assembly GCF_949774975.1 of Lagenorhynchus albirostris. NCBI lineage: Eukaryota > Metazoa > Chordata > Mammalia > Artiodactyla > Delphinidae > Lagenorhynchus > Lagenorhynchus albirostris. Next base: position 81,449,138 of record NC_083116.1, on the reverse strand, counting down.
TGCTATGAGGGTGGACACCGCTCAGTCTGCCCTGTGCCTGAGGTCCCTGCTTCTGTGTAGCTTCAAGTCCAAGGCAGGCGCCTCTGCGAACGTCTGGTGGAAGAGCCTCTGAAGTGACGCAGCTTTTGCCTCTGCCACTGGGCTCAGGGTCGAAGATGTGAACGAAATTAGCGTCCCCGGTGGGAAGACCTGCTACAGAGTTGAATTCCCATACATTGCAGAGCTGGGCAACCAGCACGTGGGCCAGCAGCAAAGTGCATTGAAACGACTGGCATCGTATGGGCTTCAGAAGGAGCCCTTAGCGCCCCTCGTTGGAGCCAGCGAGCGTCCCGGGCACCACAGTCCTCCCATAGATAACAGTATGTTCTAGAACCTTGTCGTATGTTTCTCCTGCAGGCAAAGCAGCATGGTAGCCCCATGCTTCCATCCGGCCCACCTCATCACGGGCATTTGTGAGCTGGGGAGCGACTCGTTTCCCACGCCTCGGCGAAGGCTTACTTTGCAATGGACCTGAGGCCACAGTGCCAACAAGTGTGTGCGATGTTCCGTCCTGTGATCGGAAGCGATTTGGGTGAACACTGGACACCTCAAGCCTCCCTCTACGAGGACTTCCCGCACTCAAGGAACAAACACGAAGCCAGGATTTCTTGGTCGCACACCGCAGTGAACAAAGCCCGGGATTCCATGTAACAACGGCAGCCTGCAACTTGATTTGGGAAGGCTTTGTCCTCCCGTCCACCTGGGCACGCTTTGCCACACTCCACGTCCAAGAGGCATGGACAAAAGATACGACTGACGCTCACAGCCCTCTTCACCGCAGTCCTCCCTGCACTCGGAATGACCCGGAGTTTTCAAAGAGCCGTCGTGGGTGAAAGAAACGCTTTCAGGCCCATCTGTCTCCACAGGGCTTGGGATTGGAACTCTGCAAGGCTACCCTGGGATGTGCGTCAAACTGACTTCGGCAGCTTATTCCACTTACGTGGCTCAATGTCAACACAGCCTTGTAAGGGAGCTGAGGCAGCACACTGCCCCAGAACGTGTGGGACCAGAGACACTATGCGCTCGCCAGACCTGGGTCCCTTTCCCGGTCCACTGGAGGACAACTGCATACGAAATTTTGTTCACCCAGCCTGTCCGGTACACATCCCATTTCCCCTGTGAGGAACTCCGTTCCTGTGCAGTCTGAAAAGCTGTCCCTCCACGTACCCTTGAGAAACTCCGAGTGTAGTACTGCGCGACTGAACTCCTGTGTGGCGTGTTGAGAAAAGGCATCCAGGCCTTTCAGAGCCTGCTTTCGCAACCAGCTGGATGAGAGCTGGCCTATCCCGAAGAACTGCGGGTCTCCCATTTCTCTCCTCCAGCTCGTCTGTTGCACGTGCACATCCCGTCTAGGGCCAGACGGTCCGTGCATTGCACCCCAGGCTGCCTTTACTCCAAGTTGAATACGCAGCCCAGAGCTCGGGGCAGCATGGAGATGCCTCTGCCAAAGTGCTATTTCCCTATCCCCCAAACCCTTGGGTCTCTGCGTTGCACTCCATGGCAGCACTCCAAATCCAGAAAAGGGCAATGCTCGTAACGTACCTTTCATCAAACCGGAAAGGAATGTAAGAGTTTCCCATAAACGGGACACATTTGCCAGGCCATCCGTAGGGTTTGCCCAAAGAGGTGGCTTCACGCACCCTGCCCCGCGCCGGGGCACGTGTCCGTGACCGGTGCGTGTGGCTTGCTTATGTCGAAGAAAGCACCAGGTGCATGACACTTTCACTGCGGGCCACTGCCGGCATTTCTATCAGCGGGCACCACGTTTCTAGCCTGTAGCCTGAAACAGACGTCTGCAGTCCTTCTGCAGCAGCAGGAGACACGCCGCCTGCCATCTGTGGAGAGGCATGAGACACTTTTCGGGTACTGGACTTGAGCCCACTTTGTTACATTCGCGCAGCTTCCGAACGCCCCAGAGGTAGAGTGTCTGAGACGGCAAGTCCGCAAGTAACCGCTGCACGTGTCCCGCGTGAGCCATAGATTCTGGTCACCAAAGGAGCACTCTCACGAAATCTTGGATGCCAGAGCTGACACCAAAGTGACCCTGTTCCCGAGGAAATGCTGTATGCTATGAGGGTGGACACCGCTCAGTCTGCCCTGTGCCTGAGGTCCCTGCTTCTGTGTAGCTTCAAGTCCAAGGCAGGCGCCTCTGCGAACGTCTGGTGGAAGAGCCTCTGAAGTGACGCAGCTTTTGCCTCTGCCACTGGGCTCAGGGTCGAAGATGTGAACGAAATTAGCGTCCCCGGTGGGAAGACCTGCTACAGAGTTGAATTCCCATACATTGCAGAGCTGGGCAACCAGCACGTGGGCCAGCAGCAAAGTGCATTGAAACGACTGGCATCGTATGGGCTTCAGAAGGAGCCCTTAGCGCCCCTCGTTGGAGCCAGCGAGCGTCCCGGGCACCACAGTCCTCCCATAGATAACAGTATGTTCTAGAACCTTGTCGTATGTTTCTCCTGCAGGCAAAGCAGCATGGTAGCCCCATGCTTCCATCCGGCCCACCTCATCACGGGCATTTGTGAGCTGGGGAGCGACTCGTTTCCCACGCCTCGGCGAAGGCTTACTTTGCAATGGACCTGAGGCCACAGTGCCAACAAGTGTGTGCGATGTTCCGTCCTGTGATCGGAAGCGATTTGGGTGAACACTGGACACCTCAAGCCTCCCTCTACGAGGACTTCCCGCACTCAAGGAACAAACACGAAGCCAGGATTTCTTGGTCGCACACCGCAGTGAACAAAGCCCGGGATTCCATGTAACAACGGCAGCCTGCAACTTGATTTGGGAAGGCTTTGTCCTCCCGTCCACCTGGGCACGCTTTGCCACACTCCACGTCCAAGAGGCATGGACAAAAGATACGACTGACGCTCACAGCCCTCTTCACCGCAGTCCTCCCTGCACTCGGAATGACCCGGAGTTTTCAAAGAGCCGTCGTGGGTGAAAGAAACGCTTTCAGGCCCATCTGTCTCCACAGGGCTTGGGATTGGAACTCTGCAAGGCTACCCTGGGATGTGCGTCAAACTGACTTCGGCAGCTTATTCCACTTACGTGGCTCAATGTCAACACAGCCTTGTAAGGGAGCTGAGGCAACACACTGCCCCAGAACGTGTGGGACCAGAGACACTATGCGCTCGCCAGACCTGGGTCCCTTTCCCGGTCCACTGGAGGACAACTGCATACGAAATTTTGTTCACCCAGCCTGTCCGGTACACATCCCATTTCCCCTGTGAGGAACTCCGTTCCTGTGCAGTCTGAAAAGCTGTCCCTCCACGTACCCTTGAGAAACTCCGAGTGTAGTACTGCGCGACTGAACTCCTGTGTGGCGTGTTGAGAAAAGGCATCCAGGCCTTTCAGAGCCTGCTTTCGCAACCAGCTGGATGAGAGCTGGCCTATCCCGAAGAACTGCGGGTCTCCCATTTCTCTCCTCCAGCTCGTCTGTTGCACGTGCACATCCCGTCTAGGGCCAGACGGTCCGTGCATTGCACCCCAGGCTGCCTTTACTCCAAGTTGAATACGCAGCCCAGAGCTCGGGGCAGCATGGAGATGCCTCTGCCAAAGTGCTATTTCCCTATCCCCCAAACCCTTGGGTCTCTGCGTTGCACTCCATGGCAGCACTCCAAATCCAGAAAAGGGCAATGCTCGTAACGTACCTTTCATCAAACCGGAAAGGAATGTAAGAGTTTCCCATAAACGGGACACATTTGCCAGGCCATCCGTAGGGTTTGCCCAAAGAGGTGGCTTCACGCACCCTGCCCCGCGCCGGGGCACGTGTCCGTGACCGGTGCGTGTGGCTTGCTTATGTCGAAGAAAGCACCAGGTGCATGACACTTTCACTGCGGGCCACTGCCGGCATTTCTATCAGCGGGCACCACGTTTCTAGCCTGTAGCCTGAAACAGACGTCTGCAGTCCTTCTGCAGCAGCAGGAGACACGCCGCCTGCCATCTGTGGAGAGGCATGAGACACTTTTCGGGTACTGGACTTGAGCCCACTTTGTTACATTCGCGCAGCTTCCGAACGCCCCAGAGGTAGAGTGTCTGAGACGGCAAGTCCGCAAGTAACCGCTGCACGTGTCCCGCGTGAGCCATAGATTCTGGTCACCAAAGGAGCACTCTCACGAAATCTTGGATGCCAGAGCTGACACCAAAGTGACCCTGTTCCCGAGGAAATGCTGTATGCTATGAGGGTGGACACCGCTCAGTCTGCCCTGTGCCTGAGGTCCCTGCTTCTGTGTAGCTTCAAGTCCAAGGCAGGCGCCTCTGCGAACGTCTGGTGGAAGAGCCTCTGAAGTGACGCAGCTTTTGCCTCTGCCACTGGGCTCAGGGTCGAAGATGTGAACGAAATTAGCGTCCCCGGTGGGAAGACCTGCTACAGAGTTGAATTCCCATACATTGCAGAGCTGGGCAACCAGCACGTGGGCCAGCAGCAAAGTGCATTGAAACGACTGGCATCGTATGGGCTTCAGAAGGAGCCCTTAGCGCCCCTCGTTGGAGCCAGCGAGCGTCCCGGGCACCACAGTCCTCCCATAGATAACAGTATGTTCTAGAACCTTGTCGTATGTTTCTCCTGCAGGCAAAGCAGCATGGTAGCCCCATGCTTCCATCCGGCCCACCTCATCACGGGCATTTGTGAGCTGGGGAGCGACTCGTTTCCCACGCCTCGGCGAAGGCTTACTTTGCAATGGACCTGAGGCCACAGTGCCAACAAGTGTGTGCGATGTTCCGTCCTGTGATCGGAAGCGATTTGGGTGAACACTGGACACCTCAAGCCTCCCTCTACGAGGACTTCCCGCACTCAAGGAACAAACACGAAGCCAGGATTTCTTGGTCGCACACCGCAGTGAACAAAGCCCGGGATTCCATGTAACAACGGCAGCCTGCAACTTGATTTGGGAAGGCTTTGTCCTCCCGTCCACCTGGGCACGCTTTGCCACACTCCACGTCCAAGAGGCATGGACAAAAGATACGACTGACGCTCACAGCCCTCTTCACCGCAGTCCTCCCTGCACTCGGAATGACCCGGAGTTTTCAAAGAGCCGTCGTGGGTGAAAGAAACGCTTTCAGGCCCATCTGTCTCCACAGGGCTTGGGATTGGAACTCTGCAAGGCTACCCTGGGATGTGCGTCAAACTGACTTCGGCAGCTTATTCCACTTACGTGGCTCAATGTCAACACAGCCTTGTAAGGGAGCTGAGGCAGCACACTGCCCCAGAACGTGTGGGACCAGAGACACTATGCGCTCGCCAGACCTGGGTCCCTTTCCCGGTCCACTGGAGGACAACTGCATACGAAATTTTGTTCACCCAGCCTGTCCGGTACACATCCCATTTCCCCTGTGAGGAACTCCGTTCCTGTGCAGTCTGAAAAGCTGTCCCTCCACGTACCCTTGAGAAACTCCGAGTGTAGTACTGCGCGACTGAACTCCTGTGTGGCGTGTTGAGAAAAGGCATCCAGGCCTTTCAGAGCCTGCTTTCGCAACCAGCTGGATGAGAGCTGGCCTATCCCGAAGAACTGCGGGTCTCCCATTTCTCTCCTCCAGCTCGTCTGTTGCACGTGCACATCCCGTCTAGGGCCAGACGGTCCGTGCATTGCACCCCAGGCTGCCTTTACTCCAAGTTGAATACGCAGCCCAGAGCTCGGGGCAGCATGGAGATGCCTCTGCCAAAGTGCTATTTCCCTATCCCCCAAACCCTTGGGTCTCTGCGTTGCACTCCATGGCAGCACTCCAAATCCAGAAAAGGGCAATGCTCGTAACGTACCTTTCATCAAACCGGAAAGGAATGTAACAGTTTCCCATAAACGGGACACATTTGCCAGGCCATCCGTAGGGTTTGCCCAAAGAGGTGGCTTCACGCACCCTGCCCCGCGCCGGGGCACGTGTCCGTGACCGGTGCGTGTGGCTTGCTTATGTCGAAGAAAGCACCAGGTGCATGACACTTTCACTGCGGGCCACTGCCGGCATTTCTATCAGCGGGCACCACGTTTCTAGCCTGTAGCCTGAAACAGACGTCTGCAGTCCTTCTGCAGCAGCAGGAGACACGCCGCCTGCCATCTGTGGAGAGGCATGAGACACTTTTCGGGTACTGGACTTGAGCCCACTTTGTTACATTCGCGCAGCTTCCGAACGCCCCAGAGGTAGAGTGTCTGAGATGGCAAGTCCGCAAGTAACCGCTGCACGTGTCCCGCGTGAGCCATAGATTCTGGTCACCAAAGGAGCACTCTCACGAAATCTTGGATGCCAGAGCTGACACCAAAGTGACCCTGTTCCCGAGGAAATGCTGTATGCTATGAGGGTGGACACCGCTCAGTCTGCCCTGTGCCTGAGGTCCCTGCTTCTGTGTAGCTTCAAGTCCAAGGCAGGCGCCTCTGCGAACGTCTGGTGGAAGAGCCTCTGAAGTGACGCAGCTTTTGCCTCTGCCACTGGGCTCAGGGTCGAAGATGTGAACGAAATTAGCGTCCCCGGTGGGAAGACCTGCTACAGAGTTGAATTCCCATACATTGCAGAGCTGGGCAACCAGCACGTGGGCCAGCAGCAAAGTGCATTGAAACGACTGGCATCGTATGGGCTTCAGAAGGAGCCCTTAGCGCCCCTCGTTGGAGCCAGCGAGCGTCCCGGGCACCACAGTCCTCCCATAGATAACAGTATGTTCTAGAACCTTGTCGTATGTTTCTCCTGCAGGCAAAGCAGCATGGTAGCCCCATGCTTCCATCCGGCCCACCTCATCACGGGCATTTGTGAGCTGGGGAGCGACTCGTTTCCCACGCCTCGGCGAAGGCTTACTTTGCAATGGACCTGAGGCCACAGTGCCAACAAGTGTGTGCGATGTTCCGTCCTGTGATCGGAAGCGATTTGGGTGAACACTGGACACCTCAAGCCTCCCTCTACGAGGACTTCCCGCACTCAAGGAACAAACACGAAGCCAGGATTTCTTGGTCGCACACCGCAGTGAACAAAGCCCGGGATTCCATGTAACAACGGCAGCCTGCAACTTGATTTGGGAAGGCTTTGTCCTCCCGTCCACCTGGGCACGCTTTGCCACACTCCACGTCCAAGAGGCATGGACAAAAGATACGACTGACGCTCACAGCCCTCTTCACCGCAGTCCTCCCTGCACTCGGAATGACCCGGAGTTTTCAAAGAGCCGTCGTGGGTGAAAGAAACGCTTTCAGGCCCATCTGTCTCCACAGGGCTTGGGATTGGAACGCTGCAAGGCTACCCTGGGATGTGCGTCAAACTGACTTCGGCAGCTTATTCCACTTACGTGGCTCAATGTCAACACAGCCTTGTAAGGGAGCTGAGGCAGCACACTGCCCCAGAACGTGTGGGACCAGAGACACTATGCGCTCGCCAGACCTGGGTCCCTTTCCCGGTCCACTGGAGGACAACTGCATACGAAATTTTGTTCACCCAGCCTGTCCGGTACACATCCCATTTCCCCTGTGAGGAACTCCGTTCCTGTGCAGTCTGAAAAGCTGTCCCTCCACGTACCCTTGAGAAACTCCGAGTGTAGTACTGCGCGACTGAACTCCTGTGTGGCGTGTTGAGAAAAGGCATCCAGGCCTTTCAGAGCCTGCTTTCGCAACCAGCTGGATGAGAGCTGGCCTATCCCGAAGAACTGCGGGTCTCCCATTTCTCTCCTCCAGCTCGTCTGTTGCACGTGCACATCCCGTCTAGGGCCAGACGGTCCGTGCATTGCACCCCAGGCTGCCTTTACTCCAAGTTGAATACGCAGCCCAGAGCTCGGGGCAGCATGGAGATGCCTCTGCCAAAGTGCTATTTCCCTATCCCCCAAACCCTTGGGTCTCTGCGTTGCACTCCATGGCAGCACTCCAAATCCAGAAAAGGGCAATGCTCGTAACGTACCTTTCATCAAACCGGAAAGGAATGTAAGAGTTTCCCATAAACGGGACACATTTGCCAGGCCATCCGTAGGGTTTGCCCAAAGAGGTGGCTTCACGCACCCTGCCCCGCGCCGGGGCACGTGTCCGTGACCGGTGCGTGTGGCTTGCTTATGTCGAAGAAAGCACCAGGTGCATGACACTTTCACTGCGGGCCACTGCCGGCATTTCTATCAGCGGGCACCACGTTTCTAGCCTGTAGCCTGAAACAGACGTCTGCAGTCCTTCTGCAGCAGCAGGAGACACGCCGCCTGCCATCTGTGGAGAGGCATGAGACACTTTTCGGGTACTGGACTTGAGCCCACTTTGTTACATTCGCGCAGCTTCCGAACGCCCCAGAGGTAGAGTGTCTGAGATGGCAAGTCCGCAAGTAACCGCTGCACGTGTCCCGCGTGAGCCATAGATTCTGGTCACCAAAGGAGCACTCTCACGAAATCTTGGATGCCAGAGCTGACACCAAAGTGACCCTGTTCCCGAGGAAATGCTGTATGCTATGAGGGTGGACACCGCTCAGTCTGCCCTGTGCCTGAGGTCCCTGCTTCTGTGTAGCTTCAAGTCCAAGGCAGGCGCCTCTGCGAACGTCTGGTGGAAGAGCCTCTGAAGTGACGCAGCTTTTGCCTCTGCCACTGGGCTCAGGGTCGAAGATGTGAACGAAATTAGCGTCCCCGGTGGGAAGACCTGCTACAGAGTTGAATTCCCATACATTGCAGAGCTGGGCAACCAGCACGTGGGCCAGCAGCAAAGTGCATTGAAACGACTGGCATCGTATGGGCTTCAGAAGGAGCCCTTAGCGCCCCTCGTTGGAGCCAGCGAGCGTCCCGGGCACCACAGTCCTCCCATAGATAACAGTATGTTCTAGAACCTTGTCGTATGTTTCTCCTGCAGGCAAAGCAGCATGGTAGCCCCATGCTTCCATCCGGCCCACCTCATCACGGGCATTTGTGAGCTGGGGAGCGACTCGTTTCCCACGCCTCGGCGAAGGCTTACTTTGCAATGGACCTGAGGCCACAGTGCCAACAAGTGTGTGCGATGTTCCGTCCTGTGATCGGAAGCGATTTGGGTGAACACTGGACACCTCAAGCCTCCCTCTACGAGGACTTCCCGCACTCAAGGAACAAACACGAAGCCAGGATTTCTTGGTCGCACACCGCAGTGAACAAAGCCCGGGATTCCATGTAACAACGGCAGCCTGCAACTTGATTTGGGAAGGCTTTGTCCTCCCGTCCACCTGGGCACGCTTTGCCACACTCCACGTCCAAGAGGCATGGACAAAAGATACGACTGACGCTCACAGCCCTCTTCACCGCAGTCCTCCCTGCACTCGGAATGACCCGGAGTTTTCAAAGAGCCGTCGTGGGTGAAAGAAACGCTTTCAGGCCCATCTGTCTCCACAGGGCTTGGGATTGGAACTCTGCAAGGCTACCCTGGGATGTGCGTCAAACTGACTTCGGCAGCTTATTCCACTTACGTGGCTCAATGTCAACACAGCCTTGTAAGGGAGCTGAGGCAGCACACTGCCCCAGAACGTGTGGGACCAGAGACACTATGCGCTCGCCAGACCTGGGTCCCTTTCCCGGTCCACTGGAGGACAACTGCATACGAAATTTTGTTCACCCAGCCTGTCCGGTACACATCCCATTTCCCCTGTGAGGAACTCCGTTCCTGTGCAGTCTGAAAAGCTGTCCCTCCACGTACCCTTGAGAAACTCCGAGTGTAGTACTGCGCGACTGAACTCCTGTGTGGCGTGTTGAGAAAAGGCATCCAGGCCTTTCAGAGCCTGCTTTCGCAACCAGCTGGATGAGAGCTGGCCTATCCCGAAGAACTGCGGGTCTCCCATTTCTCTCCTCCAGCTCGTCTGTTGCACGTGCACATCCCGTCTAGGGCCAGACGGTCCGTGCATTGCACCCCAGGCTGCCTTTACTCCAAGTTGAATACGCAGCCCAGAGCTCGGGGCAGCATGGAGATGCCTCTGCCAAAGTGCTATTTCCCTATCCCCCAAACCCTTGGGTCTCTGCGTTGCACTCCATGGCAGCACTCCAAATCCAGAAAAGGGCAATGCTCGTAACGTACCTTTCATCAAACCGGAAAGGAATGTAAGAGTTTCCCATAAACGGGACACATTTGCCAGGCCATCCGTAGGGTTTGCCCAAAGAGGTGGCTTCACGCACCCTGCCCCGCGCCGGGGCACGTGTCCGTGACCGGTGCGTGTGGCTTGCTTATGTCGAAGAAAGCACCAGGTGCATGACACTTTCACTGCGGGCCACTGCCGGCATTTCTATCAGCGGGCACCACGTTTCTAGCCTGTAGCCTGAAACAGACGTCTGCAGTCCTTCTGCAGCAGCAGGAGACACGCCGCCTGCCATCTGTGGAGAGGCATGAGACACTTTTCGGGTACTGGACTTGAGCCCACTTTGTTACATTCGCGCAGCTTCCGAACGCCCCAGAGGTAGAGTGTCTGAGATGGCAAGTCCGCAAGTAACCGCTGCACGTGTCCCGCGTGAGCCATAGATTCTGGTCACCAAAGGAGCACTCTCACGAAATCTTGGATGCCAGAGCTGACACCAAAGTGACCCTGTTCCCGAGGAAATGCTGTATGCTATGAGGGTGGACACCGCTCAGTCTGCCCTGTGCCTGAGGTCCCTGCTTCTGTGTAGCTTCAAGTCCAAGGCAGGCGCCTCTGCGAACGTCTGGTGGAAGAGCCTCTGAAGTGACGCAGCTTTTGCCTCTGCCACTGGGCTCAGGGTCGAAGATGTGAACGAAATTAGCGTCCCCGGTGGGAAGACCTGCTACAGAGTTGAATTCCCATACATTGCAGAGCTGGGCAACCAGCACGTGGGCCAGCAGCAAAGTGCATTGAAACGACTGGCATCGTATGGGCTTCAGAAGGAGCCCTTAGCGCCCCTCGTTGGAGCCAGCGAGCGTCCCGGGCACCACAGTCCTCCCATAGATAACAGTATGTTCTAGAACCTTGTCGTATGTTTCTCCTGCAGGCAAAGCAGCATGGTAGCCCCATGCTTCCATCCGGCCCACCTCATCACGGGCATTTGTGAGCTGGGGAGCGACTCGTTTCCCACGCCTCGGCGAAGGCTTACTTTGCAATGGACCTGAGGCCACAGTGCCAACAAGTGTGTGCGATGTTCCGTCCTGTGATCGGAAGCGGTTTGGGTGAACACTGGACACCTCAAGCCTCCCTCTACGAGGACTTCCCGCACTCAAGGAACAAACACGAAGCCAGGATTTCTTGGTCGCACACCGCAGTGAACAAAGCCCGGGATTCCATGTAACAACGGCAGCCTGCAACTTGATTTGGGAAGGCTTTGTCCTCCCGTCCACCTGGGCACGCTTTGCCACACTCCACGTCCAAGAGGCATGGACAAAAGATACGACTGACGCTCACAGCCCTCTTCACCGCAGTCCTCCCTGCACTCGGAATGACCCGGAGTTTTCAAAGAGCCGTCGTGGGTGAAAGAAACGCTTTCAGGCCCATCTGTCTCCACAGGGCTTGGGATTGGAACTCTGCAAGGCTACCCTGGGATGTGCGTCAAACTGACTTCGGCAGCTTATTCCACTTACGTGGCTCAATGTCAACACAGCCTTGTAAGGGAGCTGAGGCAGCACACTGCCCCAGAACGTGTGGGACCAGAGACACTATGCGCTCGCCAGACCTGGGTCCCTTTCCCGGTCCACTGGAGGACAACTGCATACGAAATTTTGTTCACCCAGCCTGTCCGGTACACATCCCATTTCCCCTGTGAGGAACTCCGTTCCTGTGCAGTCTGAAAAGCTGTCCCTCCACGTACCCTTGAGAAACTCCGAGTGTAGTACTGCGCGACTGAACTCCTGTGTGGCGTGTTGAGAAAAGGCATCCAGGCCTTTCAGAGCCTGCTTTCGCAACCAGCTGGATGAGAGCTGGCCTATCCCGAAGAACTGCGGGTCTCCCATTTCTCTCCTCCAGCTCGTCTGTTGCACGTGCACATCCCGTCTAGGGCCAGACGGTCCGTGCATTGCACCCCAGGCTGCCTTTACTCCAAGTTGAATACGCAGCCCAGAGCTCGGGGCAGCATGGAGATGCCTCTGCCAAAGTGCTATTTCCCTATCCCCCAAACCCTTGGGTCTCTGCGTTGCACTCCATGGCAGCACTCCAAATCCAGAAAAGGGCAATGCTCGTAACGTACCTTTCATCAAACCGGAAAGGAATGTAAGAGTTTCCCATAAACGGGACACATTTGCCAGGCCATCCGTAGGGTTTGCCCAAAGAGGTGGCTTCACGCACCCTGCCCCGCGCCGGGGCACGTGTCCGTGACCGGTGCGTGTGGCTTGCTTATGTCGAAGAAAGCACCAGGTGCATGACACTTTCACTGCGGGCCACTGCCGGCATTTCTATCAGCGGGCACCACGTTTCTAGCCTGTAGCCTGAAACAGACGTCTGCAGTCCTTCTGCAGCAGCAGGAGACACGCCGCCTGCCATCTGTGGAGAGGCATGAGACACTTTTCGGGTACTGGACTTGAGCCCACTTTGTTACATTCGCGCAGCTTCCGAACGCCCCAGAGGTAGAGTGTCTGAGATGGCAAGTCCGCAAGTAACCGCTGCACGTGTCCCGCGTGAGCCATAGATTCTGGTCACCAAAGGAGCACTCTCACGAAATCTTGGATGCCAGAGCTGACACCAAAGTGACCCTGTTCCCGAGGAAATGCTGTATGCTATGAGGGTGGACACCGCTCAGTCTGCCCTGTGCCTGAGGTCCCTGCTTCTGTGTAGCTTCAAGTCCAAGGCAGGCGCCTCTGCGAACGTCTGGTGGAAGAGCCTCTGAAGTGACGCAGCTTTTGCCTCTGCCACTGGGCTCAGGGTCGAAGATGTGAACGAAATTAGCGTCCCCGGTGGGAAGACCTGCTACAGAGTTGAATTCCCATACATTGCAGAGCTGGGCAACCAGCACGTGGGCCAGCAGCAAAGTGCATTGAAACGACTGGCATCGTATGGGCTTCAGAAGGAGCCCTTAGCGCCCCTCGTTGGAGCCAGCGAGCGTCCCGGGCACCACAGTCCTCCCATAGATAACAGTATGTTCTAGAACCTTGTCGTATGTTTCTCCTGCAGGCAAAGCAGCATGGTAGCCCCATGCTTCCATCCGGCCCACCTCATCACGGGCATTTGTGAGCTGGGGAGCGACTCGTTTCCCACGCCTCGGCGAAGGCTTACTTTGCAATGGACCTGAGGCCACAGTGCCAACAAGTGTGTGCGATGTTCCGTCCTGTGATCGGAAGCGGTTTGGGTGAACACTGGACACCTCAAGCCTCCCTCTACGAGGACTTCCCGCACTCAAGGAACAAACACGAAGCCAGGATTTCTTGGTCGCACACCGCAGTGAACAAAGCCCGGGATTCCATGTAACAACGGCAGCCTGCAACTTGATTTGGGAAGGCTTTGTCCTCCCGTCCACCTGGGCACGCTTTGCCACACTCCACGTCCAAGAGGCATGGACAAAAGATACGACTGACGCTCACAGCCCTCTTCACCGCAGTCCTCCCTGCACTCGGAATGACCCGGAGTTTTCAAAGAGCCGTCGTGGGTGAAAGAAACGCTTTCAGGCCCATCTGTCTCCACAGGGCTTGGGATTGGAACTCTGCAAGGCTACCCTGGGATGTGCGTCAAACTGACTTCGGCAGCTTATTCCACTTACGTGGCTCAATGTCAACACAGCCTTGTAAGGGAGCTGAGGCAGCACACTGCCCCAGAACGTGTGGGACCAGAGACACTATGCGCTCGCCAGACCTGGGTCCCTTTCCCGGTCCACTGGAGGACAACTGCATACGAAATTTTGTTCACCCAGCCTGTCCGGTACACATCCCATTTCCCCTGTGAGGAACTCCGTTCCTGTGCAGTCTGAAAAGCTGTCCCTCCACGTACCCTTGAGAAACTCCGAGTGTAGTACTGCGCGACTGAACTCCTGTGTGGCGTGTTGAGAAAAGGCATCCAGGCCTTTCAGAGCCTGCTTTCGCAACCAGCTGGATGAGAGCTGGCCTATCCCGAAGAACTGCGGGTCTCCCATTTCTCTCCTCCAGCTCGTCTGTTGCACGTGCACATCCCGTCTAGGGCCAGACGGTCCGTGCATTGCACCCCAGGCTGCCTTTACTCCAAGTTGAATACGCAGCCCAGAGCTCGGGGCAGCATGGAGATGCCTCTGCCAAAGTGCTATTTCCCTATCCCCCAAACCCTTGGGTCTCTGCGTTGCACTCCATGGCAGCACTCCAAATCCAGAAAAGGGCAATGCTCGTAACGTACCTTTCATCAAACCGGAAAGGAATGTAAGAGTTTCCCATAAACGGGACACATTTGCCAGGCCATCCGTAGGGTTTGCCCAAAGAGGTGGCTTCACGCACCCTGCCCCGCGCCGGGGCACGTGTCCGTGACCGGTGCGTGTGGCTTGCTTATGTCGAAGAAAGCACCAGGTGCATGACACTTTCACTGCGGGCCACTGCCGGCATTTCTATCAGCGGGCACCACGTTTCTAGCCTGTAGCCTGAAACAGACGTCTGCAGTCCTTCTGCAGCAGCAGGAGACACGCCGCCTGCCATCTGTGGAGAGGCATGAGACACTTTTCGGGTACTGGACTTGAGCCCACTTTGTTACATTCGCGCAGCTTCCGAACGCCCCAGAGGTAGAGTGTCTGAGATGGCAAGTCCGCAAGTAACCGCTGCACGTGTCCCGCGTGAGCCATAGATTCTGGTCACCAAAGGAGCACTCTCACGAAATCTTGGATGCCAGAGCTGACACCAAAGTGACCCTGTTCCCGAGGAAATGCTATATGCTATGAGGGTGGACACCGCTCAGTCTGCCCTGTGCCTGAGGTCCCTGCTTCTGTGTAGCTTCAAGTCCAAGGCAGGCGCCTCTGCGAACGTCTGGTGGAAGAGCCTCTGAAGTGACGCAGCTTTTGCCTCTGCCACTGGGCTCAGGGTCGAAGATGTGAACGAAATTAGCGTCCCCGGTGGGAAGACCTGCTACAGAGTTGAATTCCCATACATTGCAGAGCTGGGCAACCAGCACGTGGGCCAGCAGCAAAGTGCATTGAAACGACTGGCATCGTATGGGCTTCAGAAGGAGCCCTTAGCGCCCCTCGTTGGAGCCAGCGAGCGTCCCGGGCACCACAGTCCTCCCATAGATAACAGTATGTTCTAGAACCTTGTCGTATGTTTCTCCTGCAGGCAAAGCAGCATGGTAGCCCCATGCTTCCATCCGGCCCACCTCATCACGGGCATTTGTGAGCTGGGGAGCGACTCGTTTCCCACGCCTCGGCGAAGGCTTACTTTGCAATGGACCTGAGGCCACAGTGCCAACAAGTGTGTGCGATGTTCCGTCCTGTGATCGGAAGCGGTTTGGGTGAACACTGGACACCTCAAGCCTCCCTCTACGAGGACTTCCCGCACTCAAGGAACAAACACGAAGCCAGGATTTCTTGGTCGCACACCGCAGTGAACAAAGCCCGGGATTCCATGTAACAACGGCAGCCTGCAACTTGATTTGGGAAGGCTTTGTCCTCCCGTCCACCTGGGCACGCTTTGCCACACTCCACGTCCAAGAGGCATGGACAAAAGATACGACTGACGCTCACAGCCCTCTTCACCGCAGTCCTCCCTGCACTCGGAATGACCCGGAGTTTTCAAAGAGCCGTCGTGGGTGAAAGAAACGCTTTCAGGCCCATCTGTCTCCACAGGGCTTGGGATTGGAACTCTGCAAGGCTACCCTGGGATGTGCGTCAAACTGACTTCGGCAGCTTATTCCACTTACGTGGCTCAATGTCAACACAGCCTTGTAAGGGAGCTGAGGCAGCACACTGCCCCAGAACGTGTGGGACCAGAGACACTATGCGCTCGCCAGACCTGGGTCCCTTTCCCGGTCCACTGGAGGACAACTGCATACGAAATTTTGTTCACCCAGCCTGTCCGGTACACATCCCATTTCCCCTGTGAGGAACTCCGTTCCTGTGCAGTCTGAAAAGCTGTCCCTCCACGTACCCTTGAGAAACTCCGAGTGTAGTACTGCGCGACTGAACTCCTGTGTGGCGTGTTGAGAAAAGGCATCCAGGCCTTTCAGAGCCTGCTTTCGCAACCAGCTGGATGAGAGCTGGCCTATCCCGAAGAACTGCGGGTCTCCCATTTCTCTCCTCCAGCTCGTCTGTTGCACGTGCACATCCCGTCTAGGGCCAGACGGTCCGTGCATTGCACCCCAGGCTGCCTTTACTCCAAGTTGAATACGCAGCCCAGAGCTCGGGGCAGCATGGAGATGCCTCTGCCAAAGTGCTATTTCCCTATCCCCCAAACCCTTGGGTCTCTGCGTTGCACTCCATGGCAGCACTCCAAATCCAGAAAAGGGCAATGCTCGTAACGTACCTTTCATCAAACCGGAAAGGAATGTAACAGTTTCCCATAAACGGGACACATTTGCCAGGCCATCCGTAGGGTTTGCCCAAAGAGGTGGCTTCACGCACCCTGCCCCGCGCCGGGGCACGTGTCCGTGACCGGTGCGTGTGGCTTGCTTATGTCGAAGAAAGCACCAGGTGCATGACACTTTCACTGCGGGCCACTGCCGGCATTTCTATCAGCGGGCACCACGTTTCTAGCCTGTAGCCTGAAACAGACGTCTGCAGTCCTTCTGCAGCAGCAGGAGACACGCCGCCTGCCATCTGTGGAGAGGCATGAGACACTTTTCGGGTACTGGACTTGAGCCCACTTTGTTACATTCGCGCAGCTTCCGAACGCCCCAGAGGTAGAGTGTCTGAGATGGCAAGTCCGCAAGTAACCGCTGCACGTGTCCCGCGTGAGCCATAGATTCTGGTCACCAAAGGAGCACTCTCACGAAATCTTGGATGCCAGAGCTGACACCAAAGTGACCCTGTTCCCGAGGAAATGCTGTATGCTATGAGGGTGGACACCGCTCAGTCTGCCCTGTGCCTGAGGTCCCTGCTTCTGTGTAGCTTCAAGTCCAAGGCAGGCGCCTCTGCGAACGTCTGGTGGAAGAGCCTCTGAAGTGACGCAGCTTTTGCCTCTGCCACTGGGCTCAGGGTCGAAGATGTGAACGAAATTAGCGTCCCCGGTGGGAAGACCTGCTACAGAGTTGAATTCCCATACATTGCAGAGCTGGGCAACCAGCACGTGGGCCAGCAGCAAAGTGCATTGAAACGACTGGCATCGTATGGGCTTCAGAAGGAGCCCTTAGCGCCCCTCGTTGGAGCCAGCGAGCGTCCCGGGCACCACAGTCCTCCCATAGATAACAGTATGTTCTAGAACCTTGTCGTATGTTTCTCCTGCAGGCAAAGCAGCATGGTAGCCCCATGCTTCCATCCGGCCCACCTCATCACGGGCATTTGTGAGCTGGGGAGCGACTCGTTTCCCACGCCTCGGCGAAGGCTTACTTTGCAATGGACCTGAGGCCACAGTGCCAACAAGTGTGTGCGATGTTCCGTCCTGTGATCGGAAGCGGTTTGGGTGAACACTGGACACCTCAAGCCTCCCTCTACGAGGACTTCCCGCACTCAAGGAACAAACACGAAGCCAGGATTTCTTGGTCGCACACCGCAGTGAACAAAGCCCGGGATTCCATGTAACAACGGCAGCCTGCAACTTGATTTGGGAAGGCTTTGTCCTCCCGTCCACCTGGGCACGCTTTGCCACACTCCACGTCCAAGAGGCATGGACAAAAGATACGACTGACGCTCACAGCCCTCTTCACCGCAGTCCTCCCTGCACTCGGAATGACCCGGAGTTTTCAAAGAGCCGTCGTGGGTGAAAGAAACGCTTTCAGGCCCATCTGTCTCCACAGGGCTTGGGATTGGAACGCTGCAAGGCTACCCTGGGATGTGCGTCAAACTGACTTCGGCAGCTTATTCCACTTACGTGGCTCAATGTCAACACAGCCTTGTAAGGGAGCTGAGGCAGCACACTGCCCCAGAACGTGTGGGACCAGAGACACTATGCGCTCGCCAGACCTGGGTCCCTTTCCCGGTCCACTGGAGGACAACTGCATACGAAATTTTGTTCACCCAGCCTGTCCGGTACACATCCCATTTCCCCTGTGAGGAACTCCGTTCCTGTGCAGTCTGAAAAGCTGTCCCTCCACGTACCCTTGAGAAACTCCGAGTGTAGTACTGCGCGACTGAACTCCTGTGTGGCGTGTTGAGAAAAGGCATCCAGGCCTTTCAGAGCCTGCTTTCGCAACCAGCTGGATGAGAGCTGGCCTATCCCGAAGAACTGCGGGTCTCCCATTTCTCTCCTCCAGCTCGTCTGTTGCACGTGCACATCCCGTCTAGGGCCAGACGGTCCGTGCATTGCACCCCAGGCTGCCTTTACTCCAAGTTGAATACGCAGCCCAGAGCTCGGGGCAGCATGGAGATGCCTCTGCCAAAGTGCTATTTCCCTATCCCCCAAACCCTTGGGTCTCTGCGTTGCACTCCATGGCAGCACTCCAAATCCAGAAAAGGGCAATGCTCGTAACGTACCTTTCATCAAACCGGAAAGGAATGTAAGAGTTTCCCATAAACGGGACACATTTGCCAGGCCATCCGTAGGGTTTGCCCAAAGAGGTGGCTTCACGCACCCTGCCCCGCGCCGGGGCACGTGTCCGTGACCGGTGCGTGTGGCTTGCTTATGTCGAAGAAAGCACCAGGTGCATGACACTTTCACTGCGGGCCACTGCCGGCATTTCTATCAGCGGGCACCACGTTTCTAGCCTGTAGCCTGAAACAGACGTCTGCAGTCCTTCTGCAGCAGCAGGAGACACGCCGCCTGCCATCTGTGGAGAGGCATGAGACACTTTTCGGGTACT
The DNA here is from genome assembly GCF_949774975.1 of Lagenorhynchus albirostris. Lineage (NCBI taxonomy): Eukaryota > Metazoa > Chordata > Mammalia > Artiodactyla > Delphinidae > Lagenorhynchus > Lagenorhynchus albirostris. Next base: position 81,430,391 of record NC_083116.1, on the reverse strand, counting down.
GGACTTGAGCCCACTTTGTTACATTCGCGCAGCTTCCGAACGCCCCAGAGGTAGAGTGTCTGAGATGGCAAGTCCGCAAGTAACCGCTGCACGTGTCCCGCGTGAGCCATAGATTCTGGTCACCAAAGGAGCACTCTCACGAAATCTTGGATGCCAGAGCTGACACCAAAGTGACCCTGTTCCCGAGGAAATGCTGTATGCTATGAGGGTGGACACCGCTCAGTCTGCCCTGTGCCTGAGGTCCCTGCTTCTGTGTAGCTTCAAGTCCAAGGCAGGCGCCTCTGCGAACGTCTGGTGGAAGAGCCTCTGAAGTGACGCAGCTTTTGCCTCTGCCACTGGGCTCAGGGTCGAAGATGTGAACGAAATTAGCGTCCCCGGTGGGAAGACCTGCTACAGAGTTGAATTCCCATACATTGCAGAGCTGGGCAACCAGCACGTGGGCCAGCAGCAAAGTGCATTGAAACGACTGGCATCGTATGGGCTTCAGAAGGAGCCCTTAGCGCCCCTCGTTGGAGCCAGCGAGCGTCCCGGGCACCACAGTCCTCCCATAGATAACAGTATGTTCTAGAACCTTGTCGTATGTTTCTCCTGCAGGCAAAGCAGCATGGTAGCCCCATGCTTCCATCCGGCCCACCTCATCACGGGCATTTGTGAGCTGGGGAGCGACTCGTTTCCCACGCCTCGGCGAAGGCTTACTTTGCAATGGACCTGAGGCCACAGTGCCAACAAGTGTGTGCGATGTTCCGTCCTGTGATCGGAAGCGATTTGGGTGAACACTGGACACCTCAAGCCTCCCTCTACGAGGACTTCCCGCACTCAAGGAACAAACACGAAGCCAGGATTTCTTGGTCGCACACCGCAGTGAACAAAGCCCGGGATTCCATGTAACAACGGCAGCCTGCAACTTGATTTGGGAAGGCTTTGTCCTCCCGTCCACCTGGGCACGCTTTGCCACACTCCACGTCCAAGAGGCATGGACAAAAGATACGACTGACGCTCACAGCCCTCTTCACCGCAGTCCTCCCTGCACTCGGAATGACCCGGAGTTTTCAAAGAGCCGTCGTGGGTGAAAGAAACGCTTTCAGGCCCATCTGTCTCCACAGGGCTTGGGATTGGAACTCTGCAAGGCTACCCTGGGATGTGCGTCAAACTGACTTCGGCAGCTTATTCCACTTACGTGGCTCAATGTCAACACAGCCTTGTAAGGGAGCTGAGGCAGCACACTGCCCCAGAACGTGTGGGACCAGAGACACTATGCGCTCGCCAGACCTGGGTCCCTTTCCCGGTCCACTGGAGGACAACTGCATACGAAATTTTGTTCACCCAGCCTGTCCGGTACACATCCCATTTCCCCTGTGAGGAACTCCGTTCCTGTGCAGTCTGAAAAGCTGTCCCTCCACGTACCCTTGAGAAACTCCGAGTGTAGTACTGCGCGACTGAACTCCTGTGTGGCGTGTTGAGAAAAGGCATCCAGGCCTTTCAGAGCCTGCTTTCGCAACCAGCTGGATGAGAGCTGGCCTATCCCGAAGAACTGCGGGTCTCCCATTTCTCTCCTCCAGCTCGTCTGTTGCACGTGCACATCCCGTCTAGGGCCAGACGGTCCGTGCATTGCACCCCAGGCTGCCTTTACTCCAAGTTGAATACGCAGCCCAGAGCTCGGGGCAGCATGGAGATGCCTCTGCCAAAGTGCTATTTCCCTATCCCCCAAACCCTTGGGTCTCTGCGTTGCACTCCATGGCAGCACTCCAAATCCAGAAAAGGGCAATGCTCGTAACGTACCTTTCATCAAACCGGAAAGGAATGTAAGAGTTTCCCATAAACGGGACACATTTGCCAGGCCATCCGTAGGGTTTGCCCAAAGAGGTGGCTTCACGCACCCTGCCCCGCGCCGGGGCACGTGTCCGTGACCGGTGCGTGTGGCTTGCTTATGTCGAAGAAAGCACCAGGTGCATGACACTTTCACTGCGGGCCACTGCCGGCATTTCTATCAGCGGGCACCACGTTTCTAGCCTGTAGCCTGAAACAGACGTCTGCAGTCCTTCTGCAGCAGCAGGAGACACGCCGCCTGCCATCTGTGGAGAGGCATGAGACACTTTTCGGGTACTGGACTTGAGCCCACTTTGTTACATTCGCGCAGCTTCCGAACGCCCCAGAGGTAGAGTGTCTGAGATGGCAAGTCCGCAAGTAACCGCTGCACGTGTCCCGCGTGAGCCATAGATTCTGGTCACCAAAGGAGCACTCTCACGAAATCTTGGATGCCAGAGCTGACACCAAAGTGACCCTGTTCCCGAGGAAATGCTGTATGCTATGAGGGTGGACACCGCTCAGTCTGCCCTGTGCCTGAGGTCCCTGCTTCTGTGTAGCTTCAAGTCCAAGGCAGGCGCCTCTGCGAACGTCTGGTGGAAGAGCCTCTGAAGTGACGCAGCTTTTGCCTCTGCCACTGGGCTCAGGGTCGAAGATGTGAACGAAATTAGCGTCCCCGGTGGGAAGACCTGCTACAGAGTTGAATTCCCATACATTGCAGAGCTGGGCAACCAGCACGTGGGCCAGCAGCAAAGTGCATTGAAACGACTGGCATCGTATGGGCTTCAGAAGGAGCCCTTAGCGCCCCTCGTTGGAGCCAGCGAGCGTCCCGGGCACCACAGTCCTCCCATAGATAACAGTATGTTCTAGAACCTTGTCGTATGTTTCTCCTGCAGGCAAAGCAGCATGGTAGCCCCATGCTTCCATCCGGCCCACCTCATCACGGGCATTTGTGAGCTGGGGAGCGACTCGTTTCCCACGCCTCGGCGAAGGCTTACTTTGCAATGGACCTGAGGCCACAGTGCCAACAAGTGTGTGCGATGTTCCGTCCTGTGATCGGAAGCGGTTTGGGTGAACACTGGACACCTCAAGCCTCCCTCTACGAGGACTTCCCGCACTCAAGGAACAAACACGAAGCCAGGATTTCTTGGTCGCACACCGCAGTGAACAAAGCCCGGGATTCCATGTAACAACGGCAGCCTGCAACTTGATTTGGGAAGGCTTTGTCCTCCCGTCCACCTGGGCACGCTTTGCCACACTCCACGTCCAAGAGGCATGGACAAAAGATACGACTGACGCTCACAGCCCTCTTCACCGCAGTCCTCCCTGCACTCGGAATGACCCGGAGTTTTCAAAGAGCCGTCGTGGGTGAAAGAAACGCTTTCAGGCCCATCTGTCTCCACAGGGCTTGGGATTGGAACTCTGCAAGGCTACCCTGGGATGTGCGTCAAACTGACTTCGGCAGCTTATTCCACTTACGTGGCTCAATGTCAACACAGCCTTGTAAGGGAGCTGAGGCAGCACACTGCCCCAGAACGTGTGGGACCAGAGACACTATGCGCTCGCCAGACCTGGGTCCCTTTCCCGGTCCACTGGAGGACAACTGCATACGAAATTTTGTTCACCCAGCCTGTCCGGTACACATCCCATTTCCCCTGTGAGGAACTCCGTTCCTGTGCAGTCTGAAAAGCTGTCCCTCCACGTACCCTTGAGAAACTCCGAGTGTAGTACTGCGCGACTGAACTCCTGTGTGGCGTGTTGAGAAAAGGCATCCAGGCCTTTCAGAGCCTGCTTTCGCAACCAGCTGGATGAGAGCTGGCCTATCCCGAAGAACTGCGGGTCTCCCATTTCTCTCCTCCAGCTCGTCTGTTGCACGTGCACATCCCGTCTAGGGCCAGACGGTCCGTGCATTGCACCCCAGGCTGCCTTTACTCCAAGTTGAATACGCAGCCCAGAGCTCGGGGCAGCATGGAGATGCCTCTGCCAAAGTGCTATTTCCCTATCCCCCAAACCCTTGGGTCTCTGCGTTGCACTCCATGGCAGCACTCCAAATCCAGAAAAGGGCAATGCTCGTAACGTACCTTTCATCAAACCGGAAAGGAATGTAAGAGTTTCCCATAAACGGGACACATTTGCCAGGCCATCCGTAGGGTTTGCCCAAAGAGGTGGCTTCACGCACCCTGCCCCGCGCCGGGGCACGTGTCCGTGACCGGTGCGTGTGGCTTGCTTATGTCGAAGAAAGCACCAGGTGCATGACACTTTCACTGCGGGCCACTGCCGGCATTTCTATCAGCGGGCACCACGTTTCTAGCCTGTAGCCTGAAACAGACGTCTGCAGTCCTTCTGCAGCAGCAGGAGACACGCCGCCTGCCATCTGTGGAGAGGCATGAGACACTTTTCGGGTACTGGACTTGAGCCCACTTTGTTACATTCGCGCAGCTTCCGAACGCCCCAGAGGTAGAGTGTCTGAGATGGCAAGTCCGCAAGTAACCGCTGCACGTGTCCCGCGTGAGCCATAGATTCTGGTCACCAAAGGAGCACTCTCACGAAATCTTGGATGCCAGAGCTGACACCAAAGTGACCCTGTTCCCGAGGAAATGCTGTATGCTATGAGGGTGGACACCGCTCAGTCTGCCCTGTGCCTGAGGTCCCTGCTTCTGTGTAGCTTCAAGTCCAAGGCAGGCGCCTCTGCGAACGTCTGGTGGAAGAGCCTCTGAAGTGACGCAGCTTTTGCCTCTGCCACTGGGCTCAGGGTCGAAGATGTGAACGAAATTAGCGTCCCCGGTGGGAAGACCTGCTACAGAGTTGAATTCCCATACATTGCAGAGCTGGGCAACCAGCACGTGGGCCAGCAGCAAAGTGCATTGAAACGACTGGCATCGTATGGGCTTCAGAAGGAGCCCTTAGCGCCCCTCGTTGGAGCCAGCGAGCGTCCCGGGCACCACAGTCCTCCCATAGATAACAGTATGTTCTAGAACCTTGTCGTATGTTTCTCCTGCAGGCAAAGCAGCATGGTAGCCCCATGCTTCCATCCGGCCCACCTCATCACGGGCATTTGTGAGCTGGGGAGCGACTCGTTTCCCACGCCTCGGCGAAGGCTTACTTTGCAATGGACCTGAGGCCACAGTGCCAACAAGTGTGTGCGATGTTCCGTCCTGTGATCGGAAGCGGTTTGGGTGAACACTGGACACCTCAAGCCTCCCTCTACGAGGACTTCCCGCACTCAAGGAACAAACACGAAGCCAGGATTTCTTGGTCGCACACCGCAGTGAACAAAGCCCGGGATTCCATGTAACAACGGCAGCCTGCAACTTGATTTGGGAAGGCTTTGTCCTCCCGTCCACCTGGGCACGCTTTGCCACACTCCACGTCCAAGAGGCATGGACAAAAGATACGACTGACGCTCACAGCCCTCTTCACCGCAGTCCTCCCTGCACTCGGAATGACCCGGAGTTTTCAAAGAGCCGTCGTGGGTGAAAGAAACGCTTTCAGGCCCATCTGTCTCCACAGGGCTTGGGATTGGAACTCTGCAAGGCTACCCTGGGATGTGCGTCAAACTGACTTCGGCAGCTTATTCCACTTACGTGGCTCAATGTCAACACAGCCTTGTAAGGGAGCTGAGGCAGCACACTGCCCCAGAACGTGTGGGACCAGAGACACTATGCGCTCGCCAGACCTGGGTCCCTTTCCCGGTCCACTGGAGGACAACTGCATACGAAATTTTGTTCACCCAGCCTGTCCGGTACACATCCCATTTCCCCTGTGAGGAACTCCGTTCCTGTGCAGTCTGAAAAGCTGTCCCTCCACGTACCCTTGAGAAACTCCGAGTGTAGTACTGCGCGACTGAACTCCTGTGTGGCGTGTTGAGAAAAGGCATCCAGGCCTTTCAGAGCCTGCTTTCGCAACCAGCTGGATGAGAGCTGGCCTATCCCGAAGAACTGCGGGTCTCCCATTTCTCTCCTCCAGCTCGTCTGTTGCACGTGCACATCCCGTCTAGGGCCAGACGGTCCGTGCATTGCACCCCAGGCTGCCTTTACTCCAAGTTGAATACGCAGCCCAGAGCTCGGGGCAGCATGGAGATGCCTCTGCCAAAGTGCTATTTCCCTATCCCCCAAACCCTTGGGTCTCTGCGTTGCACTCCATGGCAGCACTCCAAATCCAGAAAAGGGCAATGCTCGTAACGTACCTTTCATCAAACCGGAAAGGAATGTAAGAGTTTCCCATAAACGGGACACATTTGCCAGGCCATCCGTAGGGTTTGCCCAAAGAGGTGGCTTCACGCACCCTGCCCCGCGCCGGGGCACGTGTCCGTGACCGGTGCGTGTGGCTTGCTTATGTCGAAGAAAGCACCAGGTGCATGACACTTTCACTGCGGGCCACTGCCGGCATTTCTATCAGCGGGCACCACGTTTCTAGCCTGTAGCCTGAAACAGACGTCTGCAGTCCTTCTGCAGCAGCAGGAGACACGCCGCCTGCCATCTGTGGAGAGGCATGAGACACTTTTCGGGTACTGGACTTGAGCCCACTTTGTTACATTCGCGCAGCTTCCGAACGCCCCAGAGGTAGAGTGTCTGAGACGGCAAGTCCGCAAGTAACCGCTGCACGTGTCCCGCGTGAGCCATAGATTCTGGTCACCAAAGGAGCACTCTCACGAAATCTTGGATGCCAGAGCTGACACCAAAGTGACCCTGTTCCCGAGGAAATGCTGTATGCTATGAGGGTGGACACCGCTCAGTCTGCCCTGTGCCTGAGGTCCCTGCTTCTGTGTAGCTTCAAGTCCAAGGCAGGCGCCTCTGCGAACGTCTGGTGGAAGAGCCTCTGAAGTGACGCAGCTTTTGCCTCTGCCACTGGGCTCAGGGTCGAAGATGTGAACGAAATTAGCGTCCCCGGTGGGAAGACCTGCTACAGAGTTGAATTCCCATACATTGCAGAGCTGGGCAACCAGCACGTGGGCCAGCAGCAAAGTGCATTGAAACGACTGGCATCGTATGGGCTTCAGAAGGAGCCCTTAGCGCCCCTCGTTGGAGCCAGCGAGCGTCCCGGGCACCACAGTCCTCCCATAGATAACAGTATGTTCTAGAACCTTGTCGTATGTTTCTCCTGCAGGCAAAGCAGCATGGTAGCCCCATGCTTCCATCCGGCCCACCTCATCACGGGCATTTGTGAGCTGGGGAGCGACTCGTTTCCCACGCCTCGGCGAAGGCTTACTTTGCAATGGACCTGAGGCCACAGTGCCAACAAGTGTGTGCGATGTTCCGTCCTGTGATCGGAAGCGATTTGGGTGAACACTGGACACCTCAAGCCTCCCTCTACGAGGACTTCCCGCACTCAAGGAACAAACACGAAGCCAGGATTTCTTGGTCGCACACCGCAGTGAACAAAGCCCGGGATTCCATGTAACAACGGCAGCCTGCAACTTGATTTGGGAAGGCTTTGTCCTCCCGTCCACCTGGGCACGCTTTGCCACACTCCACGTCCAAGAGGCATGGACAAAAGATACGACTGACGCTCACAGCCCTCTTCACCGCAGTCCTCCCTGCACTCGGAATGACCCGGAGTTTTCAAAGAGCCGTCGTGGGTGAAAGAAACGCTTTCAGGCCCATCTGTCTCCACAGGGCTTGGGATTGGAACTCTGCAAGGCTACCCTGGGATGTGCGTCAAACTGACTTCGGCAGCTTATTCCACTTACGTGGCTCAATGTCAACACAGCCTTGTAAGGGAGCTGAGGCAGCACACTGCCCCAGAACGTGTGGGACCAGAGACACTATGCGCTCGCCAGACCTGGGTCCCTTTCCCGGTCCACTGGAGGACAACTGCATACGAAATTTTGTTCACCCAGCCTGTCCGGTACACATCCCATTTCCCCTGTGAGGAACTCCGTTCCTGTGCAGTCTGAAAAGCTGTCCCTCCACGTACCCTTGAGAAACTCCGAGTGTAGTACTGCGCGACTGAACTCCTGTGTGGCGTGTTGAGAAAAGGCATCCAGGCCTTTCAGAGCCTGCTTTCGCAACCAGCTGGATGAGAGCTGGCCTATCCCGAAGAACTGCGGGTCTCCCATTTCTCTCCTCCAGCTCGTCTGTTGCACGTGCACATCCCGTCTAGGGCCAGACGGTCCGTGCATTGCACCCCAGGCTGCCTTTACTCCAAGTTGAATACGCAGCCCAGAGCTCGGGGCAGCATGGAGATGCCTCTGCCAAAGTGCTATTTCCCTATCCCCCAAACCCTTGGGTCTCTGCGTTGCACTCCATGGCAGCACTCCAAATCCAGAAAAGGGCAATGCTCGTAACGTACCTTTCATCAAACCGGAAAGGAATGTAAGAGTTTCCCATAAACGGGACACATTTGCCAGGCCATCCGTAGGGTTTGCCCAAAGAGGTGGCTTCACGCACCCTGCCCCGCGCCGGGGCACGTGTCCGTGACCGGTGCGTGTGGCTTGCTTATGTCGAAGAAAGCACCAGGTGCATGACACTTTCACTGCGGGCCACTGCCGGCATTTCTATCAGCGGGCACCACGTTTCTAGCCTGTAGCCTGAAACAGACGTCTGCAGTCCTTCTGCAGCAGCAGGAGACACGCCGCCTGCCATCTGTGGAGAGGCATGAGACACTTTTCGGGTACTGGACTTGAGCCCACTTTGTTACATTCGCGCAGCTTCCGAACGCCCCAGAGGTAGAGTGTCTGAGACGGCAAGTCCGCAAGTAACCGCTGCACGTGTCCCGCGTGAGCCATAGATTCTGGTCACCAAAGGAGCACTCTCACGAAATCTTGGATGCCAGAGCTGACACCAAAGTGACCCTGTTCCCGAGGAAATGCTGTATGCTATGAGGGTGGACACCGCTCAGTCTGCCCTGTGCCTGAGGTCCCTGCTTCTGTGTAGCTTCAAGTCCAAGGCAGGCGCCTCTGCGAACGTCTGGTGGAAGAGCCTCTGAAGTGACGCAGCTTTTGCCTCTGCCACTGGGCTCAGGGTCGAAGATGTGAACGAAATTAGCGTCCCCGGTGGGAAGACCTGCTACAGAGTTGAATTCCCATACATTGCAGAGCTGGGCAACCAGCACGTGGGCCAGCAGCAAAGTGCATTGAAACGACTGGCATCGTATGGGCTTCAGAAGGAGCCCTTAGCGCCCCTCGTTGGAGCCAGCGAGCGTCCCGGGCACCACAGTCCTCCCATAGATAACAGTATGTTCTAGAACCTTGTCGTATGTTTCTCCTGCAGGCAAAGCAGCATGGTAGCCCCATGCTTCCATCCGGCCCACCTCATCACGGGCATTTGTGAGCTGGGGAGCGACTCGTTTCCCACGCCTCGGCGAAGGCTTACTTTGCAATGGACCTGAGGCCACAGTGCCAACAAGTGTGTGCGATGTTCCGTCCTGTGATCGGAAGCGATTTGGGTGAACACTGGACACCTCAAGCCTCCCTCTACGAGGACTTCCCGCACTCAAGGAACAAACACGAAGCCAGGATTTCTTGGTCGCACACCGCAGTGAACAAAGCCCGGGATTCCATGTAACAACGGCAGCCTGCAACTTGATTTGGGAAGGCTTTGTCCTCCCGTCCACCTGGGCACGCTTTGCCACACTCCACGTCCAAGAGGCATGGACAAAAGATACGACTGACGCTCACAGCCCTCTTCACCGCAGTCCTCCCTGCACTCGGAATGACCCGGAGTTTTCAAAGAGCCGTCGTGGGTGAAAGAAACGCTTTCAGGCCCATCTGTCTCCACAGGGCTTGGGATTGGAACTCTGCAAGGCTACCCTGGGATGTGCGTCAAACTGACTTCGGCAGCTTATTCCACTTACGTGGCTCAATGTCAACACAGCCTTGTAAGGGAGCTGAGGCAGCACACTGCCCCAGAACGTGTGGGACCAGAGACACTATGCGCTCGCCAGACCTGGGTCCCTTTCCCGGTCCACTGGAGGACAACTGCATACGAAATTTTGTTCACCCAGCCTGTCCGGTACACATCCCATTTCCCCTGTGAGGAACTCCGTTCCTGTGCAGTCTGAAAAGCTGTCCCTCCACGTACCCTTGAGAAACTCCGAGTGTAGTACTGCGCGACTGAACTCCTGTGTGGCGTGTTGAGAAAAGGCATCCAGGCCTTTCAGAGCCTGCTTTCGCAACCAGCTGGATGAGAGCTGGCCTATCCCGAAGAACTGCGGGTCTCCCATTTCTCTCCTCCAGCTCGTCTGTTGCACGTGCACATCCCGTCTAGGGCCAGACGGTCCGTGCATTGCACCCCAGGCTGCCTTTACTCCAAGTTGAATACGCAGCCCAGAGCTCGGGGCAGCATGGAGATGCCTCTGCCAAAGTGCTATTTCCCTATCCCCCAAACCCTTGGGTCTCTGCGTTGCACTCCATGGCAGCACTCCAAATCCAGAAAAGGGCAATGCTCGTAACGTACCTTTCATCAAACCGGAAAGGAATGTAAGAGTTTCCCATAAACGGGACACATTTGCCAGGCCATCCGTAGGGTTTGCCCAAAGAGGTGGCTTCACGCACCCTGCCCCGCGCCGGGGCACGTGTCCGTGACCGGTGCGTGTGGCTTGCTTATGTCGAAGAAAGCACCAGGTGCATGACACTTTCACTGCGGGCCACTGCCGGCATTTCTATCAGCGGGCACCACGTTTCTAGCCTGTAGCCTGAAACAGACGTCTGCAGTCCTTCTGCAGCAGCAGGAGACACGCCGCCTGCCATCTGTGGAGAGGCATGAGACACTTTTCGGGTACTGGACTTGAGCCCACTTTGTTACATTCGCGCAGCTTCCGAACGCCCCAGAGGTAGAGTGTCTGAGACGGCAAGTCCGCAAGTAACCGCTGCACGTGTCCCGCGTGAGCCATAGATTCTGGTCACCAAAGGAGCACTCTCACGAAATCTTGGATGCCAGAGCTGACACCAAAGTGACCCTGTTCCCGAGGAAATGCTGTATGCTATGAGGGTGGACACCGCTCAGTCTGCCCTGTGCCTGAGGTCCCTGCTTCTGTGTAGCTTCAAGTCCAAGGCAGGCGCCTCTGCGAACGTCTGGTGGAAGAGCCTCTGAAGTGACGCAGCTTTTGCCTCTGCCACTGGGCTCAGGGTCGAAGATGTGAACGAAATTAGCGTCCCCGGTGGGAAGACCTGCTACAGAGTTGAATTCCCATACATTGCAGAGCTGGGCAACCAGCACGTGGGCCAGCAGCAAAGTGCATTGAAACGACTGGCATCGTATGGGCTTCAGAAGGAGCCCTTAGCGCCCCTCGTTGGAGCCAGCGAGCGTCCCGGGCACCACAGTCCTCCCATAGATAACAGTATGTTCTAGAACCTTGTCGTATGTTTCTCCTGCAGGCAAAGCAGCATGGTAGCCCCATGCTTCCATCCGGCCCACCTCATCACGGGCATTTGTGAGCTGGGGAGCGACTCGTTTCCCACGCCTCGGCGAAGGCTTACTTTGCAATGGACCTGAGGCCACAGTGCCAACAAGTGTGTGCGATGTTCCGTCCTGTGATCGGAAGCGATTTGGGTGAACACTGGACACCTCAAGCCTCCCTCTACGAGGACTTCCCGCACTCAAGGAACAAACACGAAGCCAGGATTTCTTGGTCGCACACCGCAGTGAACAAAGCCCGGGATTCCATGTAACAACGGCAGCCTGCAACTTGATTTGGGAAGGCTTTGTCCTCCCGTCCACCTGGGCACGCTTTGCCACACTCCACGTCCAAGAGGCATGGACAAAAGATACGACTGACGCTCACAGCCCTCTTCACCGCAGTCCTCCCTGCACTCGGAATGACCCGGAGTTTTCAAAGAGCCGTCGTGGGTGAAAGAAACGCTTTCAGGCCCATCTGTCTCCACAGGGCTTGGGATTGGAACTCTGCAAGGCTACCCTGGGATGTGCGTCAAACTGACTTCGGCAGCTTATTCCACTTACGTGGCTCAATGTCAACACAGCCTTGTAAGGGAGCTGAGGCAGCACACTGCCCCAGAACGTGTGGGACCAGAGACACTATGCGCTCGCCAGACCTGGGTCCCTTTCCCGGTCCACTGGAGGACAACTGCATACGAAATTTTGTTCACCCAGCCTGTCCGGTACACATCCCATTTCCCCTGTGAGGAACTCCGTTCCTGTGCAGTCTGAAAAGCTGTCCCTCCACGTACCCTTGAGAAACTCCGAGTGTAGTACTGCGCGACTGAACTCCTGTGTGGCGTGTTGAGAAAAGGCATCCAGGCCTTTCAGAGCCTGCTTTCGCAACCAGCTGGATGAGAGCTGGCCTATCCCGAAGAACTGCGGGTCTCCCATTTCTCTCCTCCAGCTCGTCTGTTGCACGTGCACATCCCGTCTAGGGCCAGACGGTCCGTGCATTGCACCCCAGGCTGCCTTTACTCCAAGTTGAATACGCAGCCCAGAGCTCGGGGCAGCATGGAGATGCCTCTGCCAAAGTGCTATTTCCCTATCCCCCAAACCCTTGGGTCTCTGCGTTGCACTCCATGGCAGCACTCCAAATCCAGAAAAGGGCAATGCTCGTAACGTACCTTTCATCAAACCGGAAAGGAATGTAAGAGTTTCCCATAAACGGGACACATTTGCCAGGCCATCCGTAGGGTTTGCCCAAAGAGGTGGCTTCACGCACCCTGCCCCGCGCCGGGGCACGTGTCCGTGACCGGTGCGTGTGGCTTGCTTATGTCGAAGAAAGCACCAGGTGCATGACACTTTCACTGCGGGCCACTGCCGGCATTTCTATCAGCGGGCACCACGTTTCTAGCCTGTAGCCTGAAACAGACGTCTGCAGTCCTTCTGCAGCAGCAGGAGACACGCCGCCTGCCATCTGTGGAGAGGCATGAGACACTTTTCGGGTACTGGACTTGAGCCCACTTTGTTACATTCGCGCAGCTTCCGAACGCCCCAGAGGTAGAGTGTCTGAGACGGCAAGTCCGCAAGTAACCGCTGCACGTGTCCCGCGTGAGCCATAGATTCTGGTCACCAAAGGAGCACTCTCACGAAATCTTGGATGCCAGAGCTGACACCAAAGTGACCCTGTTCCCGAGGAAATGCTGTATGCTATGAGGGTGGACACCGCTCAGTCTGCCCTGTGCCTGAGGTCCCTGCTTCTGTGTAGCTTCAAGTCCAAGGCAGGCGCCTCTGCGAACGTCTGGTGGAAGAGCCTCTGAAGTGACGCAGCTTTTGCCTCTGCCACTGGGCTCAGGGTCGAAGATGTGAACGAAATTAGCGTCCCCGGTGGGAAGACCTGCTACAGAGTTGAATTCCCATACATTGCAGAGCTGGGCAACCAGCACGTGGGCCAGCAGCAAAGTGCATTGAAACGACTGGCATCGTATGGGCTTCAGAAGGAGCCCTTAGCGCCCCTCGTTGGAGCCAGCGAGCGTCCCGGGCACCACAGTCCTCCCATAGATAACAGTATGTTCTAGAACCTTGTCGTATGTTTCTCCTGCAGGCAAAGCAGCATGGTAGCCCCATGCTTCCATCCGGCCCACCTCATCACGGGCATTTGTGAGCTGGGGAGCGACTCGTTTCCCACGCCTCGGCGAAGGCTTACTTTGCAATGGACCTGAGGCCACAGTGCCAACAAGTGTGTGCGATGTTCCGTCCTGTGATCGGAAGCGATTTGGGTGAACACTGGACACCTCAAGCCTCCCTCTACGAGGACTTCCCGCACTCAAGGAACAAACACGAAGCCAGGATTTCTTGGTCGCACACCGCAGTGAACAAAGCCCGGGATTCCATGTAACAACGGCAGCCTGCAACTTGATTTGGGAAGGCTTTGTCCTCCCGTCCACCTGGGCACGCTTTGCCACACTCCACGTCCAAGAGGCATGGACAAAAGATACGACTGACGCTCACAGCCCTCTTCACCGCAGTCCTCCCTGCACTCGGAATGACCCGGAGTTTTCAAAGAGCCGTCGTGGGTGAAAGAAACGCTTTCAGGCCCATCTGTCTCCACAGGGCTTGGGATTGGAACTCTGCAAGGCTACCCTGGGATGTGCGTCAAACTGACTTCGGCAGCTTATTCCACTTACGTGGCTCAATGTCAACACAGCCTTGTAAGGGAGCTGAGGCAGCACACTGCCCCAGAACGTGTGGGACCAGAGACACTGTGCGCTCGCCAGACCTGGGTCCCTTTCCCGGTCCACTGGAGGACAACTGCATACGAAATTTTGTTCACCCAGCCAGTCCGGTACACATCCCATTTCCCCTGTGAGGAACTCCGTTCCTGTGCAGTCTGAAAAGCTGTCCCTCCACGTACCCTTGAGAAACTCCGAGTGTAGTACTGCGCGACTGAACTCCTGTGTGGCGTGTTGAGAAAAGGCATCCAGGCCTTTCAGAGCCTGCTTTCGCAACCAGCTGGATGAGAGCTGGCCTATCCCGAAGAACTGCGGGTCTCCCATTTCTCTCCTCCAGCTCGTCTGTTGCACGTGCACATCCCGTCTAGGGCCAGACGGTCCGTGCATTGCACCCCAGGCTGCCTTTACTCCAAGTTGAATACGCAGCCCAGAGCTCGGGGCAGCATGGAGATGCCTCTGCCAAAGTGCTATTTCCCTATCCCCCAAACCCTTGGGTCTCTGCGTTGCACTCCATGGCAGCACTCCAAATCCAGAAAAGGGCAATGCTCGTAACGTACCTTTCATCAAACCGGAAAGGAATGTAAGAGTTTCCCATAAACGGGACACATTTGCCAGGCCATCCGTAGGGTTTGCCCAAAGAGGTGGCTTCACGCACCCTGCCCCGCGCCGGGGCACGTGTCCGTGACCGGTGCGTGTGGCTTGCTTATGTCGAAGAAAGCACCAGGTGCATGACACTTTCACTGCGGGCCACTGCCGGCATTTCTATCAGCGGGCACCACGTTTCTAGCCTGTAGCCTGAAACAGACGTCTGCAGTCCTTCTGCAGCAGCAGGAGACACGCCGCCTGCCATCTGTGGAGAGGCATGAGACACTTTTCGGGTACTGGACTTGAGCCCACTTTGTTACATTCGCGCAGCTTCCGAACGCCCCAGAGGTAGAGTGTCTGAGACGGCAAGTCCGCAAGTAACCGCTGCACGTGTCCCGCGTGAGCCATAGATTCTGGTCACCAAAGGAGCACTCTCACGAAATCTTGGATGCCAGAGCTGACACCAAAGTGACCCTGTTCCCGAGGAAATGCTGTATGCTATGAGGGTGGACACCGCTCAGTCTGCCCTGTGCCTGAGGTCCCTGCTTCTGTGTAGCTTCAAGTCCAAGGCAGGCGCCTCTGCGAACGTCTGGTGGAAGAGCCTCTGAAGTGACGCAGCTTTTGCCTCTGCCACTGGGCTCAGGGTCGAAGATGTGAACGAAATTAGCGTCCCCGGTGGGAAGACCTGCTACAGAGTTGAATTCCCATACATTGCAGAGCTGGGCAACCAGCACGTGGGCCAGCAGCAAAGTGCATTGAAACGACTGGCATCGTATGGGCTTCAGAAGGAGCCCTTAGCGCCCCTCGTTGGAGCCAGCGAGCGTCCCGGGCACCACAGTCCTCCCATAGATAACAGTATGTTCTAGAACCTTGTCGTATGTTTCTCCTGCAGGCAAAGCAGCATGGTAGCCCCATGCTTCCATCCGGCCCACCTCATCACGGGCATTTGTGAGCTGGGGAGCGACTCGTTTCCCACGCCTCGGCGAAGGCTTACTTTGCAATGGACCTGAGGCCACAGTGCCAACAAGTGTGTGCGATGTTCCGTCCTGTGACCGGAAGCGGTTTGGGTGAACACTGGACACCTCAAGCCTCCCTCTACGAGGACTTCCCGCACTCAAGGAACAAACACGAAGCCAGGATTTCTTGGTCGCACACCGCAGTGAACAAAGCCCGGGATTCCATGTAACAACGGCAGCCTGCAACTTGATTTGGGAAGGCTTTGTCCTCCCGTCCACCTGGGCACGCTTTGCCACACTCCACGTCCAAGAGGCATGGACAAAAGATACGACTGACGCTCACAGCCCTCTTCACCGCAGTCCTCCCTGCACTCGGAATGACCCGGAGTTTTCAAAGAGCCGTCGTGGGTGAAAGAAACGCTTTCAGGCCCATCTGTCTCCACAGGGCTTGGGATTGGAACTCTGCAAGGCTACCCTGGGATGTGCGTCAAACTGACTTCGGCAGCTTATTCCACTTACGTGGCTCAATGTCAACACAGCCTTGTAAGGGAGCTGAGGCAGCACACTGCCCCAGAACGTGTGGGACCAGAGACACTATGCGCTCGCCAGACCTGGGTCCCTTTCCCGGTCCACTGGAGGACAACTGCATACGAAATTTTGTTCACCCAGCCTGTCCGGTACACATCCCATTTCCCCTGTGAGGAACTCCGTTCCTGTGCAGTCTGAAAAGCTGTCCCTCCACGTACCCTTGAGAAACTCCGAGTGTAGTACTGCGCGACTGAACTCCTGTGTGGCGTGTTGAGAAAAGGCATCCAGGCCTTTCAGAGCCTGCTTTCGCAACCAGCTGGATGAGAGCTGGCCTATCCCGAAGAACTGCGGGTCTCCCATTTCTCTCCTCCAGCTCGTCTGTTGCACGTGCACATCCCGTCTAGGGCCAGACGGTCCGTGCATTGCACCCCAGGCTGCCTTTACTCCAAGTTGAATACGCAGCCCAGAGCTCGGGGCAGCATGGAGATGCCTCTGCCAAAGTGCTATTTCCCTATCCCCCAAACCCTTGGGTCTCTGCGTTGCACTCCATGGCAGCACTCCAAATCCAGAAAAGGGCAATGCTCGTAACGTACCTTTCATCAAACCGGAAAGGAATGTAAGAGTTTCCCATAAACGGGACACATTTGCCAGGCCATCCGTAGGGTTTGCCCAAAGAGGTGGCTTCACGCACCCTGCCCCGCGCCGGGGCACGTGTCCGTGACCGGTGCGTGTGGCTTGCTTATGTCGAAGAAAGCACCAGGTGCATGACACTTTCACTGCGGGCCACTGCCGGCATTTCTATCAGCGGGCACCACGTTTCTAGCCTGTAGCCTGAAACAGACGTCTGCAGTCCTTCTACAGCAGCAGGAGACACGCCGCCTGCCATCTGTGGAGAGGCATGAGACACTTTTCGGGTACTGGACTTGAGCCCACTTTGTTACATTCGCGCAGCTTCCGAACGCCCCAGAGGTAGAGTGTCTGAGACGGCAAGTCCGCAAGTAACCGCTGCACGTGTCCCGCGTGAGCCATAGATTCTGGTCACCAAAGGAGCACTCTCACGAAATCTTGGATGCCAGAGCTGACACCAAAGTGACCCTGTTCCCGAGGAAATGCTGTATGCTATGAGGGTGGACACCGCTCAGTCTGCCCTGTGCCTGAGGTCCCTGCTTCTGTGTAGCTTCAAGTCCAAGGCAGGCGCCTCTGCGAACGTCTGGTGGAAGAGCCTCTGAAGTGACGCAGCTTTTGCCTCTGCCACTGGGCTCAGGGTCGAAGATGTGAACGAAATTAGCGTCCCCGGTGGGAAGACCTGCTACAGAGTTGAATTCCCATACATTGCAGAGCTGGGCAACCAGCACGTGGGCCAGCAGCAAAGTGCATTGAAACGACTGGCATCGTATGGGCTTCAGAAGGAGCCCTTAGCGCCCCTCGTTGGAGCCAGCGAGCGTCCCGGGCACCACAGTCCTCCCATAGATAACAGTATGTTCTAGAACCTTGTCGTATGTTTCTCCTGCAGGCAAAGCAGCATGGTAGCCCCATGCTTCCATCCGGCCCACCTCATCACGGGCATTTGTGAGCTGGGGAGCGACTCGTTTCCCACGCCTCGGCGAAGGCTTACTTTGCAATGGACCTGAGGCCACAGTGCCAACAAGTGTGTGCGATGTTCCGTCCTGTGACCGGAAGCGGTTTGGGTGAACACTGGACACCTCAAGCCTCCCTCTACGAGGACTTCCCGCACTCAAGGAACAAACACGAAGCCAGGATTTCTTGGTCGCACACCGCAGTGAACAAAGCCCGGGATTCCATGTAACAACGGCAGCCTGCAACTTGATTTGGGAAGGCTTTGTCCTCCCGTCCACCTGGGCACGCTTTGCCACACTCCACGTCCAAGAGGCATGGACAAAAGATACGACTGACGCTCACAGCCCTCTTCACCGCAGTCCTCCCTGCACTCGGAATGACCCGGAGTTTTCAAAGAGCCGTCGTGGGTGAAAGAAACGCTTTCAGGCCCATCTGTCTCCACAGGGCTTGGGATTGGAACTCTGCAAGGCTACCCTGGGATGTGCGTCAAACTGACTTCGGCAGCTTATTCCACTTACGTGGCTCAATGTCAACACAGCCTTGTAAGGGAGCTGAGGCAGCACACTGCCCCAGAACGTGTGGGACCAGAGACACTATGCGCTCGCCAGACCTGGGTCCCTTTCCCGGTCCACTGGAGGACAACTGCATACGAAATTTTGTTCACCCAGCCTGTCCGGTACACATCCCATTTCCCCTGTGAGGAACTCCGTTCCTGTGCAGTCTGAAAAGCTGTCCCTCCACGTACCCTTGAGAAACTCCGAGTGTAGTACTGCGCGACTGAACTCCTGTGTGGCGTGTTGAGAAAAGGCATCCAGGCCTTTCAGAGCCTGCTTTCGCAACCAGCTGGATGAGAGCTGGCCTATCCCGAAGAACTGCGGGTCTCCCATTTCTCTCCTCCAGCTCGTCTGTTGCACGTGCACATCCCGTCTAGGGCCAGACGGTCCGTGCATTGCACCCCAGGCTGCCTTTACTCCAAGTTGAATACGCAGCCCAGAGCTCGGGGCAGCATGGAGATGCCTCTGCCAAAGTGCTATTTCCCTATCCCCCAAACCCTTGGGTCTCTGCGTTGCACTCCATGGCAGCACTCCAAATCCAGAAAAGGGCAATGCTCGTAACGTACCTTTCATCAAACCGGAAAGGAATGTAAGAGTTTCCCATAAACGGGACACATTTGCCAGGCCATCCGTAGGGTTTGCCCAAAGAGGTGGCTTCACGCACCCTGCCCCGCGCCGGGGCACGTGTCCGTGACCGGTGCGTGTGGCTTGCTTATGTCGAAGAAAGCACCAGGTGCATGACACTTTCACTGCGGGCCACTGCCGGCATTTCTATCAGCGGGCACCACGTTTCTAGCCTGTAGCCTGAAACAGACGTCTGCAGTCCTTCTGCAGCAGCAGGAGACACGCCGCCTGCCATCTGTGGAGAGGCATGAGACACTTTTCGGGTACTGGACTTGAGCCCACTTTGTTACATTCGCGCAGCTTCCGAACGCCCCAGAGGTAGAGTGTCTGAGACGGCAAGTCCGCAAGTAACCGCTGCACGTGTCCCGCGTGAGCCATAGATTCTGGTCACCAAAGGAGCACTCTCACGAAATCTTGGATGCCAGAGCTGACACCAAAGTGACCCTGTTCCCGAGGAAATGCTGTATGCTATGAGGGTGGACACCGCTCAGTCTGCCCTGTGCCTGAGGTCCCTGCTTCTGTGTAGCTTCAAGTCCAAGGCAGGCGCCTCTGCGAACGTCTGGTGGAAGAGCCTCTGAAGTGACGCAGCTTTTGCCTCTGCCACTGGGCTCAGGGTCGAAGATGTGAACGAAATTAGCGTCCCCGGTGGGAAGACCTGCTACAGAGTTGAATTCCCATACATTGCAGAGCTGGGCAACCAGCACGTGGGCCAGCAGCAAAGTGCATTGAAACGACTGGCATCGTATGGGCTTCAGAAGGAGCCCTTAGCGCCCCTCGTTGGAGCCAGCGAGCGTCCCGGGCACCACAGTCCTCCCATAGATAACAGTATGTTCTAGAACCTTGTCGTATGTTTCTCCTGCAGGCAAAGCAGCATGGTAGCCCCATGCTTCCATCCGGCCCACCTCATCACGGGCATTTGTGAGCTGGGGAGCGACTCGTTTCCCACGCCTCGGCGAAGGCTTACTTTGCAATGGACCTGAGGCCACAGTGCCAACAAGTGTGTGCGATGTTCCGTCCTGTGATCGGAAGCGGTTTGGGTGAACACTGGACACCTCAAGCCTCCCTCTACGAGGACTTCCCGCACTCAAGGAACAAACACGAAGCCAGGATTTCTTGGTCGCACACCGCAGTGAACAAAGCCCGGGATTCCATGTAACAACGGCAGCCTGCAACTTGATTTGGGAAGGCTTTGTCCTCCCGTCCACCTGGGCACGCTTTGCCACACTCCACGTCCAAGAGGCATGGACAAAAGATACGACTGACGCTCACAGCCCTCTTCACCGCAGTCCTCCCTGCACTCGGAATGACCCGGAGTTTTCAAAGAGCCGTCGTGGGTGAAAGAAACGCTTTCAGGCCCATCTGTCTCCACAGGGCTTGGGATTGGAACTCTGCAAGGCTACCCTGGGATGTGCGTCAAACTGACTTCGGCAGCTTATTCCACTTACGTGGCTCAATGTCAACACAGCCTTGTAAGGGAGCTGAGGCAGCACACTGCCCCAGAACGTGTGGGACCAGAGACACTATGCGCTCGCCAGACCTGGGTCCCTTTCCCGGTCCACTGGAGGACAACTGCATACGAAATTTTGTTCACCCAGCCTGTCCGGTACACATCCCATTTCCCCTGTGAGGAACTCCGTTCCTGTGCAGTCTGAAAAGCTGTCGCTCCACGTACCCTTGAGAAACTCCGAGTGTAGTACTGCGCGACTGAACTCCTGTGTGGCGTGTTGAGAAAAGGCATCCAGGCCTTTCAGAGCCTGCTTTCGCAACCAGCTGGATGAGAGCTGGCCTATCCCGAAGAACTGCGGGTCTCCCATTTCTCTCCTCCAGCTCGTCTGTTGCACGTGCACATCCCGTCTAGGGCCAGACGGTCCGTGCATTGCACCCCAGGCTGCCTTTACTCCAAGTTGAATACGCAGCCCAGAGCTCGGGGCAGCATGGAGATGCCTCTGCCAAAGTGCTATTTCCCTATCCCCCAAACCCTTGGGTCTCTGCGTTGCACTCCATGGCAGCACTCCAAATCCAGAAAAGGGCAATGCTCGTAACGTACCTTTCATCAAACCGGAAAGGAATGTAAGAGTTTCCCATAAACGGGACACATTTGCCAGGCCATCCGTAGGGTTTGCCCAAAGAGGTGGCTTCACGCACCCTGCCCCGCGCCGGGGCACGTGTCCGTGACCGGTGCGTGTGGCTTGCTTATGTCGAAGAAAGCACCAGGTGCATGACACTTTCACTGCGGGCCACTGCCGGCATTTCTATCAGCGGGCACCACGTTTCTAGCCTGTAGCCTGAAACAGACGTCTGCAGTCCTTCTGCAGCAGCAGGAGACACGCCGCCTGCCATCTGTGGAGAGGCATGAGACACTTTTCGGGTACTGGACTTGAGCCCACTTTGTTACATTCGCGCAGCTTCCGAACGCCCCAGAGGTAGAGTGTCTGAGACGGCAAGTCCGCAAGTAACCGCTGCACGTGTCCCGCGTGAGCCATAGATTCTGGTCACCAAAGGAGCACTCTCACGAAATCTTGGATGCCAGAGCTGACACCAAAGTGACCCTGTTCCCGAGGAAATGCTGTATGCTATGAGGGTGGACACCGCTCAGTCTGCCCTGTGCCTGAGGTCCCTGCTTCTGTGTAGCTTCAAGTCCAAGGCAGGCGCCTCTGCGAACGTCTGGTGGAAGAGCCTCTGAAGTGACGCAGCTTTTGCCTCTGCCACTGGGCTCAGGGTCGAAGATGTGAACGAAATTAGCGTCCCCGGTGGGAAGACCTGCTACAGAGTTGAATTCCCATACATTGCAGAGCTGGGCAACCAGCACGTGGGCCAGCAGCAAAGTGCATTGAAACGACTGGCATCGTATGGGCTTCAGAAGGAGCCCTTAGCGCCCCTCGTTGGAGCCAGCGAGCGTCCCGGGCACCACAGTCCTCCCATAGATAACAGTATGTTCTAGAACCTTGTCGTATGTTTCTCCTGCAGGCAAAGCAGCATGGTAGCCCCATGCTTCCATCCGGCCCACCTCATCACGGGCATTTGTGAGCTGGGGAGCGACTCGTTTCCCACGCCTCGGCGAAGGCTTACTTTGCAATGGACCTGAGGCCACAGTGCCAACAAGTGTGTGCGATGTTCCGTCCTGTGACCGGAAGCGGTTTGGGTGAACACTGGACACCTCAAGCCTCCCTCTACGAGGACTTCCCGCACTCAAGGAACAAACACGAAGCCAGGATTTCTTGGTCGCACACCGCAGTGAACAAAGCCCGGGATTCCATGTAACAACGGCAGCCTGCAACTTGATTTGGGAAGGCTTTGTCCTCCCGTCCACCTGGGCACGCTTTGCCACACTCCACGTCCAAGAGGCATGGACAAAAGATACGACTGACGCTCACAGCCCTCTTCACCGCAGTCCTCCCTGCACTCGGAATGACCCGGAGTTTTCAAAGAGCCGTCGTGGGTGAAAGAAACGCTTTCAGGCCCATCTGTCTCCACAGGGCTTGGGATTGGAACTCTGCAAGGCTACCCTGGGATGTGCGTCAAACTGACTTCGGCAGCTTATTCCACTTACGTGGCTCAATGTCAACACAGCCTTGTAAGGGAGCTGAGGCAGCACACTGCCCCAGAACGTGTGGGACCAGAGACACTATGCGCTCGCCAGACCTGGGTCCCTTTCCCGGTCCACTGGAGGACAACTGCATACGAAATTTTGTTCACCCAGCCTGTCCGGTACACATCCCATTTCCCCTGTGAGGAACTCCGTTCCTGTGCAGTCTGAAAAGCTGTCGCTCCACGTACCCTTGAGAAACTCCGAGTGTAGTACTGCGCGACTGAACTCCTGTGTGGCGTGTTGAGAAAAGGCATCCAGGCCTTTCAGAGCCTGCTTTCGCAACCAGCTGGATGAGAGCTGGCCTATCCCGAAGAACTGCGGGTCTCCCATTTCTCTCCTCCAGCTCGTCTGTTGCACGTGCACATCCCGTCTAGGGCCAGACGGTCCGTGCATTGCACCCCAGGCTGCCTTTACTCCAAGTTGAATACGCAGCCCAGAGCTCGGGGCAGCATGGAGATGCCTCTGCCAAAGTGCTATTTCCCTATCCCCCAAACCCTTGGGTCTCTGCGTTGCACTCCATGGCAGCACTCCAAATCCAGAAAAGGGCAATGCTCGTAACGTACCTTTCATCAAACCGGAAAGGAATGTAAGAGTTTCCCATAAACGGGACACATTTGCCAGGCCATCCGTAGGGTTTGCCCAAAGAGGTGGCTTCACGCACCCTGCCCCGCGCCGGGGCACGTGTCCGTGACCGGTGCGTGTGGCTTGCTTATGTCGAAGAAAGCACCAGGTGCATGACACTTTCACTGCGGGCCACTGCCGGCATTTCTATCAGCGGGCACCACGTTTCTAGCCTGTAGCCTGAAACAGACGTCTGCAGTCCTTCTGCAGCAGCAGGAGACACGCCGCCTGCCATCTGTGGAGAGGCATGAGACACTTTTCGGGTACTGGACTTGAGCCCACTTTGTTACATTCGCGCAGCTTCCGAACGCCCCAGAGGTAGAGTGTCTGAGACGGCAAGTCCGCAAGTAACCGCTGCACGTGTCCCGCGTGAGCCATAGATTCTGGTCACCAAAGGAGCACTCTCACGAAATCTTGGATGCCAGAGCTGACACCAAAGTGACCCTGTTCCCGAGGAAATGCTGTATGCTATGAGGGTGGACACCGCTCAGTCTGCCCTGTGCCTGAGGTCCCTGCTTCTGTGTAGCTTCAAGTCCAAGGCAGGCGCCTCTGCGAACGTCTGGTGGAAGAGCCTCTGAAGTGACGCAGCTTTTGCCTCTGCCACTGGGCTCAGGGTCGAAGATGTGAACGAAATTAGCGTCCCCGGTGGGAAGACCTGCTACAGAGTTGAATTCCCATACATTGCAGAGCTGGGCAACCAGCACGTGGGCCAGCAGCAAAGTGCATTGAAACGACTGGCATCGTATGGGCTTCAGAAGGAGCCCTTAGCGCCCCTCGTTGGAGCCAGCGAGCGTCCCGGGCACCACAGTCCTCCCATAGATAACAGTATGTTCTAGAACCTTGTCGTATGTTTCTCCTGCAGGCAAAGCAGCATGGTAGCCCCATGCTTCCATCCGGCCCACCTCATCACGGGCATTTGTGAGCTGGGGAGCGACTCGTTTCCCACGCCTCGGCGAAGGCTTACTTTGCAATGGACCTGAGGCCACAGTGCCAACAAGTGTGTGCGATGTTCCGTCCTGTGACCGGAAGCGGTTTGGGTGAACACTGGACACCTCAAGCCTCCCTCTACGAGGACTTCCCGCACTCAAGGAACAAACACGAAGCCAGGATTTCTTGGTCGCACACCGCAGTGAACAAAGCCCGGGATTCCATGTAACAACGGCAGCCTGCAACTTGATTTGGGAAGGCTTTGTCCTCCCGTCCACCTGGGCACGCTTTGCCACACTCCACGTCCAAGAGGCATGGACAAAAGATACGACTGACGCTCACAGCCCTCTTCACCGCAGTCCTCCCTGCACTCGGAATGACCCGGAGTTTTCAAAGAGCCGTCGTGGGTGAAAGAAACGCTTTCAGGCCCATCTGTCTCCACAGGGCTTGGGATTGGAACTCTGCAAGGCTACCCTGGGATGTGCGTCAAACTGACTTCGGCAGCTTATTCCACTTACGTGGCTCAATGTCAACACAGCCTTGTAAGGGAGCTGAGGCAGCACACTGCCCCAGAACGTGTGGGACCAGAGACACTATGCGCTCGCCAGACCTGGGTCCCTTTCCCGGTCCACTGGAGGACAACTGCATACGAAATTTTGTTCACCCAGCCTGTCCGGTACACATCCCATTTCCCCTGTGAGGAACTCCGTTCCTGTGCAGTCTGAAAAGCTGTCGCTCCACGTACCCTTGAGAAACTCCGAGTGTAGTACTGCGCGACTGAACTCCTGTGTGGCGTGTTGAGAAAAGGCATCCAGGCCTTTCAGAGCCTGCTTTCGCAACCAGCTGGATGAGAGCTGGCCTATCCCGAAGAACTGCGGGTCTCCCATTTCTCTCCTCCAGCTCGTCTGTTGCACGTGCACATCCCGTCTAGGGCCAGACGGTCCGTGCATTGCACCCCAGGCTGCCTTTACTCCAAGTTGAATACGCAGCCCAGAGCTCGGGGCAGCATGGAGATGCCTCTGCCAAAGTGCTATTTCCCTATCCCCCAAACCCTTGGGTCTCTGCGTTGCACTCCATGGCAGCACTCCAAATCCAGAAAAGGGCAATGCTCGTAACGTACCTTTCATCAAACCGGAAAGGAATGTAAGAGTTTCCCATAAACGGGACACATTTGCCAGGCCATCCGTAGGGTTTGCCCAAAGAGGTGGCTTCACGCACCCTGCCCCGCGCCGGGGCACGTGTCCGTGACCGGTGCGTGTGGCTTGCTTATGTCGAAGAAAGCACCAGGTGCATGACACTTTCACTGCGGGCCACTGCCGGCATTTCTATCAGCGGGCACCACGTTTCTAGCCTGTAGCCTGAAACAGACGTCTGCAGTCCTTCTGCAGCAGCAGGAGACACGCCGCCTGCCATCTGTGGAGAGGCATGAGACACTTTTCGGGTACTGGACTTGAGCCCACTTTGTTACATTCGCGCAGCTTCCGAACGCCCCAGAGGTAGAGTGTCTGAGACGGCAAGTCCGCAA
The DNA here is from genome assembly GCF_949774975.1 of Lagenorhynchus albirostris. Lineage (NCBI taxonomy): Eukaryota > Metazoa > Chordata > Mammalia > Artiodactyla > Delphinidae > Lagenorhynchus > Lagenorhynchus albirostris. The sequence continues at coordinate 81,405,052 of NC_083116.1, read as the reverse complement.
GTAACCGCTGCACGTGTCCCGCGTGAGCCATAGATTCTGGTCACCAAAGGAGCACTCTCACGAAATCTTGGATGCCAGAGCTGACACCAAAGTGACCCTGTTCCCGAGGAAATGCTGTATGCTATGAGGGTGGACACCGCTCAGTCTGCCCTGTGCCTGAGGTCCCTGCTTCTGTGTAGCTTCAAGTCCAAGGCAGGCGCCTCTGCGAACGTCTGGTGGAAGAGCCTCTGAAGTGACGCAGCTTTTGCCTCTGCCACTGGGCTCAGGGTCGAAGATGTGAACGAAATTAGCGTCCCCGGTGGGAAGACCTGCTACAGAGTTGAATTCCCATACATTGCAGAGCTGGGCAACCAGCACGTGGGCCAGCAGCAAAGTGCATTGAAACGACTGGCATCGTATGGGCTTCAGAAGGAGCCCTTAGCGCCCCTCGTTGGAGCCAGCGAGCGTCCCGGGCACCACAGTCCTCCCATAGATAACAGTATGTTCTAGAACCTTGTCGTATGTTTCTCCTGCAGGCAAAGCAGCATGGTAGCCCCATGCTTCCATCCGGCCCACCTCATCACGGGCATTTGTGAGCTGGGGAGCGACTCGTTTCCCACGCCTCGGCGAAGGCTTACTTTGCAATGGACCTGAGGCCACAGTGCCAACAAGTGTGTGCGATGTTCCGTCCTGTGATCGGAAGCGGTTTGGGTGAACACTGGACACCTCAAGCCTCCCTCTACGAGGACTTCCCGCACTCAAGGAACAAACACGAAGCCAGGATTTCTTGGTCGCACACCGCAGTGAACAAAGCCCGGGATTCCATGTAACAACGGCAGCCTGCAACTTGATTTGGGAAGGCTTTGTCCTCCCGTCCACCTGGGCACGCTTTGCCACACTCCACGTCCAAGAGGCATGGACAAAAGATACGACTGACGCTCACAGCCCTCTTCACCGCAGTCCTCCCTGCACTCGGAATGACCCGGAGTTTTCAAAGAGCCGTCGTGGGTGAAAGAAACGCTTTCAGGCCCATCTGTCTCCACAGGGCTTGGGATTGGAACTCTGCAAGGCTACCCTGGGATGTGCGTCAAACTGACTTCGGCAGCTTATTCCACTTACGTGGCTCAATGTCAACACAGCCTTGTAAGGGAGCTGAGGCAGCACACTGCCCCAGAACGTGTGGGACCAGAGACACTATGCGCTCGCCAGACCTGGGTCCCTTTCCCGGTCCACTGGAGGACAACTGCATACGAAATTTTGTTCACCCAGCCTGTCCGGTACACATCCCATTTCCCCTGTGAGGAACTCCGTTCCTGTGCAGTCTGAAAAGCTGTCGCTCCACGTACCCTTGAGAAACTCCGAGTGTAGTACTGCGCGACTGAACTCCTGTGTGGCGTGTTGAGAAAAGGCATCCAGGCCTTTCAGAGCCTGCTTTCGCAACCAGCTGGATGAGAGCTGGCCTATCCCGAAGAACTGCGGGTCTCCCATTTCTCTCCTCCAGCTCGTCTGTTGCACGTGCACATCCCGTCTAGGGCCAGACGGTCCGTGCATTGCACCCCAGGCTGCCTTTACTCCAAGTTGAATACGCAGCCCAGAGCTCGGGGCAGCATGGAGATGCCTCTGCCAAAGTGCTATTTCCCTATCCCCCAAACCCTTGGGTCTCTGCGTTGCACTCCATGGCAGCACTCCAAATCCAGAAAAGGGCAATGCTCGTAACGTACCTTTCATCAAACCGGAAAGGAATGTAAGAGTTTCCCATAAACGGGACACATTTGCCAGGCCATCCGTAGGGTTTGCCCAAAGAGGTGGCTTCACGCACCCTGCCCCGCGCCGGGGCACGTGTCCGTGACCGGTGCGTGTGGCTTGCTTATGTCGAAGAAAGCACCAGGTGCATGACACTTTCACTGCGGGCCACTGCCGGCATTTCTATCAGCGGGCACCACGTTTCTAGCCTGTAGCCTGAAACAGACGTCTGCAGTCCTTCTGCAGCAGCAGGAGACACGCCGCCTGCCATCTGTGGAGAGGCATGAGACACTTTTCGGGTACTGGACTTGAGCCCACTTTGTTACATTCGCGCAGCTTCCGAACGCCCCAGAGGTAGAGTGTCTGAGATGGCAAGTCCGCAAGTAACCGCTGCACGTGTCCCGCGTGAGCCATAGATTCTGGTCACCAAAGGAGCACTCTCACGAAATCTTGGATGCCAGAGCTGACACCAAAGTGACCCTGTTCCCGAGGAAATGCTGTATGCTATGAGGGTGGACACCGCTCAGTCTGCCCTGTGCCTGAGGTCCCTGCTTCTGTGTAGCTTCAAGTCCAAGGCAGGCGCCTCTGCGAACGTCTGGTGGAAGAGCCTCTGAAGTGACGCAGCTTTTGCCTCTGCCACTGGGCTCAGGGTCGAAGATGTGAACGAAATTAGCGTCCCCGGTGGGAAGACCTGCTACAGAGTTGAATTCCCATACATTGCAGAGCTGGGCAACCAGCACGTGGGCCAGCAGCAAAGTGCATTGAAACGACTGGCATCGTATGGGCTTCAGAAGGAGCCCTTAGCGCCCCTCGTTGGAGCCAGCGAGCGTCCCGGGCACCACAGTCCTCCCATAGATAACAGTATGTTCTAGAACCTTGTCGTATGTTTCTCCTGCAGGCAAAGCAGCATGGTAGCCCCATGCTTCCATCCGGCCCACCTCATCACGGGCATTTGTGAGCTGGGGAGCGACTCGTTTCCCACGCCTCGGCGAAGGCTTACTTTGCAATGGACCTGAGGCCACAGTGCCAACAAGTGTGTGCGATGTTCCGTCCTGTGATCGGAAGCGGTTTGGGTGAACACTGGACACCTCAAGCCTCCCTCTACGAGGACTTCCCGCACTCAAGGAACAAACACGAAGCCAGGATTTCTTGGTCGCACACCGCAGTGAACAAAGCCCGGGATTCCATGTAACAACGGCAGCCTGCAACTTGATTTGGGAAGGCTTTGTCCTCCCGTCCACCTGGGCACGCTTTGCCACACTCCACGTCCGAGAGGCATGGACAAAAGATACGACTGACGCTCACAGCCCTCTTCACCGCAGTCCTCCCTGCACTCGGAATGACCCGGAGTTTTCAAAGAGCCGTCGTGGGTGAAAGAAACGCTTTCAGGCCCATCTGTCTCCACAGGGCTTGGGATTGGAACTCTGCAAGGCTACCCTGGGATGTGCGTCAAACTGACTTCGGCAGCTTATTCCACTTACGTGGCTCAATGTCAACACAGCCTTGTAAGGGAGCTGAGGCAGCACACTGCCCCAGAACGTGTGGGACCAGAGACACTATGCGCTCGCCAGACCTGGGTCCCTTTCCCGGTCCACTGGAGGACAACTGCATACGAAATTTTGTTCACCCAGCCTGTCCGGTACACATCCCATTTCCCCTGTGAGGAACTCCGTTCCTGTGCAGTCTGAAAAGCTGTCCCTCCACGTACCCTTGAGAAACTCCGAGTGTAGTACTGCGCGACTGAACTCCTGTGTGGCGTGTTGAGAAAAGGCATCCAGGCCTTTCAGAGCCTGCTTTCGCAACCAGCTGGATGAGAGCTGGCCTATCCCGAAGAACTGCGGGTCTCCCATTTCTCTCCTCCAGCTCGTCTGTTGCACGTGCACATCCCGTCTAGGGCCAGACGGTCCGTGCATTGCACCCCAGGCTGCCTTTACTCCAAGTTGAATACGCAGCCCAGAGCTCGGGGCAGCATGGAGATGCCTCTGCCAAAGTGCTATTTCCCTATCCCCCAAACCCTTGGGTCTCTGCGTTGCACTCCATGGCAGCACTCCAAATCCAGAAAAGGGCAATGCTCGTAACGTACCTTTCATCAAACCGGAAAGGAATGTAAGAGTTTCCCATAAACGGGACACATTTGCCAGGCCATCCGTAGGGTTTGCCCAAAGAGGTGGCTTCACGCACCCTGCCCCGCGCCGGGGCACGTGTCCGTGACCGGTGCGTGTGGCTTGCTTATGTCGAAGAAAGCACCAGGTGCATGACACTTTCACTGCGGGCCACTGCCGGCATTTCTATCAGCGGGCACCACGTTTCTAGCCTGTAGCCTGAAACAGACGTCTGCAGTCCTTCTGCAGCAGCAGGAGACACGCCGCCTGCCATCTGTGGAGAGGCATGAGACACTTTTCGGGTACTGGACTTGAGCCCACTTTGTTACATTCGCGCAGCTTCCGAACGCCCCAGAGGTAGAGTGTCTGAGATGGCAAGTCCGCAAGTAACCGCTGCACGTGTCCCGCGTGAGCCATAGATTCTGGTCACCAAAGGAGCACTCTCACGAAATCTTGGATGCCAGAGCTGACACCAAAGTGACCCTGTTCCCGAGGAAATGCTGTATGCTATGAGGGTGGACACCGCTCAGTCTGCCCTGTGCCTGAGGTCCCTGCTTCTGTGTAGCTTCAAGTCCAAGGCAGGCGCCTCTGCGAACGTCTGGTGGAAGAGCCTCTGAAGTGACGCAGCTTTTGCCTCTGCCACTGGGCTCAGGGTCGAAGATGTGAACGAAATTAGCGTCCCCGGTGGGAAGACCTGCTACAGAGTTGAATTCCCATACATTGCAGAGCTGGGCAACCAGCACGTGGGCCAGCAGCAAAGTGCATTGAAACGACTGGCATCGTATGGGCTTCAGAAGGAGCCCTTAGCGCCCCTCGTTGGAGCCAGCGAGCGTCCCGGGCACCACAGTCCTCCCATAGATAACAGTATGTTCTAGAACCTTGTCGTATGTTTCTCCTGCAGGCAAAGCAGCATGGTAGCCCCATGCTTCCATCCGGCCCACCTCATCACGGGCATTTGTGAGCTGGGGAGCGACTCGTTTCCCACGCCTCGGCGAAGGCTTACTTTGCAATGGACCTGAGGCCACAGTGCCAACAAGTGTGTGCGATGTTCCGTCCTGTGATCGGAAGCGGTTTGGGTGAACACTGGACACCTCAAGCCTCCCTCTACGAGGACTTCCCGCACTCAAGGAACAAACACGAAGCCAGGATTTCTTGGTCGCACACCGCAGTGAACAAAGCCCGGGATTCCATGTAACAACGGCAGCCTGCAACTTGATTTGGGAAGGCTTTGTCCTCCCGTCCACCTGGGCACGCTTTGCCACACTCCACGTCCGAGAGGCATGGACAAAAGATACGACTGACGCTCACAGCCCTCTTCACCGCAGTCCTCCCTGCACTCGGAATGACCCGGAGTTTTCAAAGAGCCGTCGTGGGTGAAAGAAACGCTTTCAGGCCCATCTGTCTCCACAGGGCTTGGGATTGGAACTCTGCAAGGCTACCCTGGGATGTGCGTCAAACTGACTTCGGCAGCTTATTCCACTTACGTGGCTCAATGTCAACACAGCCTTGTAAGGGAGCTGAGGCAGCACACTGCCCCAGAACGTGTGGGACCAGAGACACTATGCGCTCGCCAGACCTGGGTCCCTTTCCCGGTCCACTGGAGGACAACTGCATACGAAATTTTGTTCACCCAGCCTGTCCGGTACACATCCCATTTCCCCTGTGAGGAACTCCGTTCCTGTGCAGTCTGAAAAGCTGTCCCTCCACGTACCCTTGAGAAACTCCGAGTGTAGTACTGCGTGACTGAACTCCTGTGTGGCGTGTTGAGAAAAGGCATCCAGGCCTTTCAGAGCCTGCTTTCGCAACCAGCTGGATGAGAGCTGGCCTATCCCGAAGAACTGCGGGTCTCCCATTTCTCTCCTCCAGCTCGTCTGTTGCACGTGCACATCCCGTCTAGGGCCAGACGGTCCGTGCATTGCACCCCAGGCTGCCTTTACTCCAAGTTGAATACGCAGCCCAGAGCTCGGGGCAGCATGGAGATGCCTCTGCCAAAGTGCTATTTCCCTATCCCCCAAACCCTTGGGTCTCTGCGTTGCACTCCATGGCAGCACTCCAAATCCAGAAAAGGGCAATGCTCGTAACGTACCTTTCATCAAACCGGAAAGGAATGTAAGAGTTTCCCATAAACGGGACACATTTGCCAGGCCATCCGTAGGGTTTGCCCAAAGAGGTGGCTTCACGCACCCTGCCCCGCGCCGGGGCACGTGTCCGTGACCGGTGCGTGTGGCTTGCTTATGTCGAAGAAAGCACCAGGTGCATGACACTTTCACTGCGGGCCACTGCCGGCATTTCTATCAGCGGGCACCACGTTTCTAGCCTGTAGCCTGAAACAGACGTCTGCAGTCCTTCTGCAGCAGCAGGAGACACGCCGCCTGCCATCTGTGGAGAGGCATGAGACACTTTTCGGGTACTGGACTTGAGCCCACTTTGTTACATTCGCGCAGCTTCCGAACGCCCCAGAGGTAGAGTGTCTGAGATGGCAAGTCCGCAAGTGACCGCTGCACGTGTCCCGCGTGAGCCATAGATTCTGGTCACCAAAGGAGCACTCTCACGAAATCTTGGATGCCAGAGCTGACACCAAAGTGACCCTGTTCCCGAGGAAATGCTGTATGCTATGAGGGTGGACACCGCTCAGTCTGCCCTGTGCCTGAGGTCCCTGCTTCTGTGTAGCTTCAAGTCCAAGGCAGGCGCCTCTGCGAACGTCTGGTGGAAGAGCCTCTGAAGTGACGCAGCTTTTGCCTCTGCCACTGGGCTCAGGGTCGAAGATGTGAACGAAATTAGCATCCCCGGTGGGAAGACCTGCTACAGAGTTGAATTCCCATACATTGCAGAGCTGGGCAACCAGCACGTGGGCCAGCAGCAAAGTGCATTGAAACGACTGGCATCGTATGGGCTTCAGAAGGAGCCCTTAGCGCCCCTCGTTGGAGCCAGCGAGCGTCCCGGGCACCACAGTCCTCCCATAGATAACAGTATGTTCTAGAACCTTGTCGTATGTTTCTCCTGCAGGCAAAGCAGCATGGTAGCCCCATGCTTCCATCCGGCCCACCTCATCACGGGCATTTGTGAGCTGGGGAGCGACTCGTTTCCCACGCCTCGGCGAAGGCTTACTTTGCAATGGACCTGAGGCCACAGTGCCAACAAGTGTGTGCGATGTTCCGTCCTGTGATCGGAAGCGGTTTGGGTGAACACTGGACACCTCAAACCTCCCTCTACGAGGACTTCCCGCACTCAAGGAACAAACACGAAGCCAGGATTTCTTGGTCGCACACCGCAGTGAACAAAGCCCGGGATTCCATGTAACAACGGCAGCCTGCAACTTGATTTGGGAAGGCTTTGTCCTCCCGTCCACCTGGGCACGCTTTGCCACACTCCACGTCCAAGAGGCATGGACAAAAGATACGACTGACGCTCACAGCCCTCTTCACCGCAGTCCTCCCTGCACTCGGAATGACCCGGAGTTTTCAAAGAGCCATCGTGGGTGAAACGCTTTCAGGCCCATCTGTCTCCACAGGGCTTGGGATTGGAACTCTGCAAGGCTACCCTGGGATGTGCGTCAAACTGACTTCCGCAGCTTATTCCACTTACGTGGCTCAATGTCAACACAGCCTTGTAAGGGAGCTGAGGCAGCACACTGCCCCAGAATGTTTGGGACCAAAGACACTATGCGCTCGCCTGACCTGGATCCTGTTCCCGATCCACTGGAGGTCAACTGCACATGAAATTTTGTTTACCTAGCCTTTCCGGTACACATCCCATTTCCCCTGTGAGGAACTCCGTTCCTATGCAGTCTGCAAAGCTGTCCCTCCACGTACCCTTGAGAAACTCCGAGTGTAGTACTGCATGACTGAACTCCTGTGTGGCGTGTTGAGAAAAGGCATCCAGGCCTTTCAGAGCCTGCTTTCACAACTAGCTGGATGAGAACTGGCCTATCCCGAAGAACTGCGGGTATCCCATTTCTCTCCTCTAGCTCGTCTGTTGCACGTGCACATCCCGTCTAGGGCCAGACGGTCCGTACATTACACCCCAGGCTTCCTTTACTCCAAGTTGAATACGGAGCCCAGAGCTCGGGGCAGCATGGAGATACCTCTGCCAAAGTGCTATTTCCCTGTTCCCTGAACACTTGGGTCTCTGTGTTGCACTCCATGGCAGATCTCCAAATCCAGAAAACGGCAATGTTCGTAACGTACCTTTCATCAAACCGGAAAGGATTATAAGAGTTTCCCATAAACGGGACACATTTGCTAGGTCATCCGTAGGGTTTGCCCAAACAGGTGGCTTCACTCACCTGTGTTATATAGCTCATTCTTTTTTTTTAAACATCTTTATTGGAGTATAATTGCTTTACAATGATTTCTTAGTTTCTGCCTTATAACAAAGTGAATCAGTTATACATATACATATGTTCCCATATCTCTTCCGTCTTCTGTCTGCCTACCTCCAACCCTCCCTATCCCACCCCTCTATGTTGTCAAAAAGCACCAAGCTTAGCAACCTGTGCTATGCGGCTGCTTCCCACTAGATATCAGTTTTACATTTGGTAGTGTATATATGTCCATGACACCCTCTCACTGTGTCCCAGTTTACCTTTCCCCTGTTCATATCCTCAAGTCCATTCTCTAGTAGGTCTGCGTCTATATTCCCGTCTTGCCCCTACGTACTTCATAACCTTTTCTTTTTCTTTTAGATTCCATATATATGTGTTAGTATATGGTATTTGTTTTTGTCTTTCTGACTTCACTCTGTATGACAGACCCTAGGTCCATCCACCTCACTACAAATACCTAAGTTTCGTTCATTTTTATAGCTGAGTAATATTCCATTGTATATAGGTGCCACAGCTTCCTTATCCATTCATTTGTTGATGGACACTTAGGATGCTTCCATGTCCTTTCTATTGTAAATAGAGCTGCAATGAACATTGTGGTACATGACTCTTTTTGAATTATGGTTTGCTCAGGGTACATGCCCAGTAGTGGAATTGCTAGATCACATGGTAGTTCTATTTGTAGTTTTTAAAGGAAGCTCCATACTGTTCTCCATAGTGGCTGTATCAATTTACATTCCCACCAACAGTGCAAGAGTGTTCCCTTTTCTCCACCCTGTCTCCAACATTTACTGTTTCTAGATTTTTTGTGATGGCCATTCTGACTGGTGTGAGATGATATCTCATTGTAGTTTTGATTTGCATTTCTCTAATGATTAATGATGTTGAGCATTCTTTCATGTGTTTGTTGGCAGTCTGTATATCTTCTTTGGAGAAATGTCTATTTAGGTCTTCTGCCCATTTTTGGATTGGATTTTTTGTTTTTTGTTATTGAGCTGCATGAGCTGCTTTTAAATTTTGGAAATTAATCCTTTCTCATTTGCTTCATTTGCAAATATTTTCTCCCACTCTGAGGGTGTCTTTTGGTCTTGTTCATGGTTTCCTTTGCTGTGCAAAAGCTTTGAAGTTTCATTAGGTCCCATTTGTTTATTTTTGTTTTTATTTCCATTTCTGTAGGAGGTGGGTCAAAAAGGATCTTACTGTGATTTATGTCATAGAGTGTTCTGTCTGTTTTCCTCTAGGGGTTAGAAAGTTTCTGGCCTTACATTTAGGTCTTTAATCCATTTTGAGCTTATTTTTGTGTATGGTGTTAGGGAGTGATCTAATCTCATACTTTTACATGTACCTGTCCAGTTTTCCCAGCACCACTTATTGAAGAGGCTGTCCTTTCTCCACTGTACATTCCTGCCTCCTTTTTCAAATATAAGGTGACCATATATGCGTGGGTTTACCTCTGGGCTTTCTATCCTGTTCCATTGATGTATATTTCAGTTTTTGTGCCAGTACCATACTGTCTTGATTACTGTAGGTTTGTAGTATTGTCTGAAGTCAGGGTGCCTCATTCCTCCAACTCTATTTTTCATTCTCAATATTGTTTTGGCTACTCGGGGTCTTTTGTGTTTCCATAAGAATTGTGAAATTTTTTGTTCTAGTTCTGTGAAAAATGCCAGTGGTAGTTTGATAGGGATTGCATTGAATCTGTAGATTATTTTGGGGAGTAGAGTCATTTTCACAATGTTGATTCTTCCAATTCCAGAACATGGTATATCTCTCCATCTATTTATATCATCTTTAATTTCTCACATCAGTGTCTTATAATTATCTGCATACAGGTCTTATGTCTCCTTAGGTAGGTTTATTCCTAGATATTTTATTCTTTTTGTTGCAATGGTAAATGGGAGTGTTTTCTTGATTTCACTTTCAGATTGTTCATCATTAGTGTATAGGAATGCCAGAGATTTCTGTGCATTAATTTTGTATCCTGCAACTTTACTGAATTCATTGACTTGCTCTAGTAGTTTTCTGGTAGCATCCTTAGGATGCTCTATGTATAGAGTCATGTCATCTGCCAACAGTGACTGCTTTACTTCTTTTCTGATTTGGATTCCTTTTATTTCCTTTTCTTCTCTGATTGCTGTGGCTAAAACTTCCAAAACTATGTTGAATAAAAGTGGTGAGAGGGGCAACCTTGTCTTGTTCCTGATCTTAGTGGAAATGCTTCCAGTTTTTCACCATTGAGGATGATGTTGTCTGTGGGTTTGTCATATATGGCCTTTAATATGTTGAGGAACGTTCCCTCTATGCCTACTTTCTGCAGGGTTTTTATCATAAATGGGTGCTGAATTTTGTCAAAATCTTTCTCTGCATCTATTGAGATGATCATATGGTTTTTCTCCTTCAGTTTGTTAATATGGTATATCACATTGATAGATTTGCATATATTGAAGAATCCTTGCATTCCTGGAATAAACCCCACTTGATCATGGTGTATGATCCTTTTAATGTGCTGTTGCATTCTGTTTGCTAGTATTGTATTGAGGATTTTTGCATCTATGTTCATCAGTGATATTGGCCTGTAGTTTTCTCTCATTGTGACATCCTTGTCTGGTTTTGGTATCAAGGTGATGGTGGCCTCGTAGAAGGAATTTGGGAGTGTTCCCCCTCTGCTATATTTTGGAAGAGTTTGAGAAGGATATGTGTTAGCTCTTCTCTAAATGTTTGATAGAATTCGCTTGTGAAGCCATCTGGTCCAGGGCTTTTGTTTGTTGGAAGAATTTTAATCACAGTTTCAATTTCAGTGCTTGGAATTGGTGTGTTCATATTTTCTATTTCTTCCTGATACAGTCTTGGCAGGTTGTGCGTTTCTAAGAATTTGTCCATTTTTCCAGGTTGTCCATTTTATTGGCATAGAGTTTCTTGTAGTAACCTCTCATGACCTTTTGTATTTCTGCAGTGTCAGTTGTAACTTCTCCTTTTTCATTTCTAACTCTATTGATTTGAGTCTTCCTTTTTTTTTTGATGAGTCTGGCTAATGGTTTATCTATTTTGTTTATTTTCTCAGTGAACCAGCCTTTAGTTTTTTTGATCTTTGCTATTGTTTCCTTCATTTCGTTTTCATTTATTTCTGATCTGATTTTTATGATTACTTTCCTTCTGCTAACTTTGTTTTTTTTTTTTCTTCTTTCTCTAATTGCTTTAGATGCAAGGTTTGGTTGTTTATTCGAGATGTTTCCTGTTTCTTAAGGTGGGCTTGTATTGCTATAAACTTCCCTCTTACAACTGCTTTGGTTGCATCCCATAGGTTTTGGGTTGTTGTGTGTCCATTGTCATTTTTTTCTAGGTATTTTTTTATTTCCTCTTTGATTTCTTCAGTGATCAGTTCGTTATTAAGTAGTGTATTGTTTAACCTCCATGTGTTTGTATTTTTTACAGATCTTTTCCTGTAATTGATATCTAGTCTCATAGTGTTGTGTTCGGAAAAGATACTTGATACAATTTTAATTTTCTTAAATTTTCCAAGGCTTTATTTGTGAGCCAAGAGTTGATCTATCCTGGAGAATATTCCATGAGCACTTGAGAAAAATATGTATTCTGTTGTTTTTGGATGGAATGTCCTATAAATATCAATTAAGTCCATCTTGTTTAATGTATCATTTAAAGCTTGTTTTTCCTTATTTATTTTCATTTTGGATGATCTGTCTATTGGTGATAGAGGGGTGTTAAAGTCCCCTTTAATGATCGTGTAACTGTTGATTTCCCCTTTTATGGCTGTTAGTATTTGCCTTATGTATTGAGGTGCGTCTATGTTGGGTGCATAAATGTTTACAATTGTTATATTTTCTTCTTGAATTGATCCCTTAATCATTATGTAGTGTCCTTCTTTGTCCCTTGTAATAGTCTTTGTTTTAAAAGTCTATTTTGTCTGATATAAGAATTGCTACTCCAGCTTTGTTTTGATTTCCATTTGCATGGAATATCTTTCTCCCTCCCCTCACTTCCAGTCTGTATGTGTCCCAGATCTCAAGTGAGTCTCTTTTAGACAGGATATATAGGTGTCTTGTTTTTGTATCTGTGCAGCCAATCTCTGTCTTTTGGTTGCAGCATTTAATCCATTTACATGTAAGGTAATTATCGATATGTATGTTCCTATTCCCATTTTCTAAATTATTTTGGGTTCGTTATTGTAGGTCTTTTCCTTTTCTTGTGTTTCTTGCCTAGAGAAGTTCCTTTAGCACTTGTTGGAAAGCTGGTTTTGTGGTGCTGAACTCTCTCAGCTTTTGCTTGTCTGTAAAGGTTTAATTTCTCCATCAAATCTGAATGTGATCCTTGCTGGGTAGAGTAATCTTGGTTACAGGTTTTTATCCTTCATCATTTTAAATATGTCCTGCCACTCCCTTCTGGCTTGCAGAGTTTCTGCTGAAATATCAGCTGTTAACCTTATGGGGATTCCCTTGTGTGTCGTTTGTTGTTTTTCACTTGTTGCTTTTAATGTGCTTTCTTTGTATTTAATTTTTGACAGTTTGATTAATGTGTCTCTTGGTGTATTTCTCCTTGGATTTATCCTCTGTGGGACTCTCTGTGCTTCCTGGACTTGTTTATTTCCTTTCCCGTATTAGGGAAGTTTTCAACTATAATCTCTTCAAATATTTTCTCAGTCCCTTTCTTTTTCTCTTCTTCTGGAACTCCTATAATTCGAACATTGTTGTGTTTAATGTTGTCCTAGAGGTCTCTGAGACTGTCCTCATTCTTTTCATTATTTTTTCTTTATTCTGCTCTGCAGTAGTTATTTCCACTATTTTACCTTCCAGGTCACTTATCCGTTCTTCTGCCTCAGTTATTCTGCTATTGATCCCACCTGGAGTATTTTTCATTTCTTTTATTGTGTTGTTCATCATTGTTTGTTTCATCTTTAGTTCTTATATATCCTTGTTAAATGTTTCTTGCATTTTCTCTATTCTATTTCCAAGATTTTGGATCATCTTTACTATCATTATTCTGAATTCTTTTTCAGGTAGACTGCCTATTTCCTCTTCATTTGTTAGGTCTGGTGGGTTTTTATCTTGCTGCTTCATCTGCAGTGTGTTTTTCTGTCTACTCATTTTGCTTATCTTACTGTGTTTGGGGTCTCCTTTTTGCAGGTTACAGCTTCATCGTTACCGTTGTTTTTGATGTCTGTCTCCAGTGGCTAAGGTTGGTTCAGTGGGTTGTGTAGGCTTCCTGGTGGAGGCGACTAGTGCCTGTGTTTGGGTGGATGAGGGTGGATCTTTTCTCTCTGGTAGACATGTCCACATCTGGTGGTGTGTTTTGGTGTGTCTGTGGACTTCTAATTTTAGGCAGCATCTCTGCTAATGGGTGGGGTTGTGTTCCTGTTTTGCTAGTTGTTTGGCATAGGTTGTGCAGCACTGTAGCTTGCTGGTCATTGAGTGAAGCTGGGTGCTGGCGTTGAAATGGAGATCTCTGGTAATTTTTTGCCATTTGATATTATGTGGAACTGGGAGGTCTCTTGTTGACCAGTGTCCTGAAGTTGGCTCTCTTACCTCAGAGGCACAGCACTGACTCCTGGCTGCAGCACCAAGAGCCTTTCATCCACACGGGTCAGGATAAAAGGGAGAAAAAGTAGAGAGAAAGAATTAGTAGAAGTAGGAAGAAAGAAAGAAAGGAAGGAAGGAAGGAAGAAAGGAAGAAAGAAGGACAGAATGAAAGAAGGAAAGAAAGAAAGAAGGGAAGAAAGAAAGAAAGGAAGGAGGGAGGGAGGGAGGGATGGAAGGACAATGGGAGGAAGGAAGGAAGGAAGGGAGGAGCGAAGGATGGAAAAAAGAAAGAAGATAGAGTAAAATAAAATAAAATATAATAAAGTTATTAAATTAAAAAATAATTATGAAAAAAAATTTTAAAATAAATGGACAGATAGAACCTTAGGACAAATGGAGGAAGCAAAGCTATAGAGACAAAATCTCATACAGAAGCATCCACATATACACTCACAAAAAGAGTAAAAGGGGAAAAACTCATAAATCGTGCTCTCAGATTCCACCTCCTCAATTTGGGATGATTCATTGTCTAAAGTAGGGAAGGAAGGAAAGAAAGCAATCAAGAAAGAAGGAAGATAAAGTAAAATAAAATAAAGTTATTAAAATTAATTATTCAGAAAAAAATTTTTTAAAAAACGGACGGATAGAACCCTAGGACAAATGGTGGAAGCAAAGCTATAACGACAAAATCTCGCACAGAAGCATGCACATACACACTCACAAAAAGAGGAAAAGGGGAAAAAATCATAAATCTTGCTTTCAAAGTCCACCTCCTCAATTTCGGATGATTCGTTGTCTATTCATGTATTCCACAGATTCAGGGTACATCAAGTCAATTGTTGAGCTTTAATCCGCTGCTTCTGAGGCTGCTGGGAGCGATTTCCCTTTCTCTTCTTTGTTCTCACAGCTCCCAGGGGCTCAGCTTTCGATTTGGCCCCGCCTCTGCATGTAGGTCGCTGGAGGGCGTCTGTTTTTTGCTCAGACAGGACGGGGTTAAAGGAGCCGCTGATTCGGGGGCTCTGGCTTACTCAGGCCAGGAGGGAGGGAGGGTCACGGAGTGCGGGGCGAGGCTGCGTCAGAGGCTGGCATGACGTTGCACCAGCCAGAGGCTCGCTGTGCGTTCTCCTGGGGAAGTTGTCCCTGGATCCAATGAAGCCAAATAAGCCAATGAAGCACAAACTATGACATTACTCCCGCCATTTACTTCTTATAAAAATAACATTTTGGATATTTTTATATTACAATAAAACAGACAAGTTTCTTTATTTAAAGTATGAGGTAAAATAAAACTTTAAAAGGAAAAAGAACATTAGAAATTTATCACTTAGCAGTCATCACAGTAATAATCGTTCATACAAAACTTACCAACACATGCTAAAACTAGTAAGTGACAATCTGAAGAGAACAGAACATTTATATAGTCTCAAATATTTTCCCACGAGGTATTTCTTAATTAAAAAGAATTAGGTGGAAAGAGCTGAATCAACACCCATTTTCCAGAAAGAGAATGTAACCTAGACCTTAGCCAATTAGTGCATTACCATTACTCTGGCCACAGGATTTTTACATTGGAGAAGGATAACAGAACCCACCTTAACCAAGAGATCAAAGATAACATCTCTAGGGATGGGAAAAGTAGGTGTTACATATTTTCTGATACAAGGCACAAAAACATCTTCTGTGGTACTCCTGTCAAAAATGCAGAACCTGAATCTAATAATGAGAAATCACTAGGGAAACCCAAATCAAAGGATATTCTACAAAAAATTGAATAGTACTCTTCACAAATGTCAAGGCCAAAAATAGAAATACTGTAGAACTGTTTCAGATCTTAAAAGACTACAGAGACATGACAACTAAACTCAGCATGTGATTCAAAATTGGATCCTAGACCAAGAAAGATACATTATTTTGCTCTGAAGGATAATAGGAGGACAATTGGTGAAATTACAAGATTTGTAGACCAGATAATAATACTGTATTAATGTTAATTTTCTAATTGTGACCGTTACACTATGGTTATGTAAAGGAATGCCCTTGCATTTAGGAAATACACACTATAGTGTGTAGTGATAAAGTATCCTGTGTCTGTCATTTGTCTCAGATGGTTTAGAAAAAGAAAAAAAATATATATGTATATATACACATATATATACAGAGAGAGAGAGAGAGCTAGAGAGGGAAACAGAGGGCAAGAGACAGGGAAGGGAATGAAATGATAAAGCAAATATTTAAAAATAGAAACATTTGAGGAATATAAGTGAAAGGTATATAATTCTTTCTATTATATTTTTAATTTTAGTGTTGGTACGATCTGGCAGTGACCAACTTAACCAATTAATCAAAATTAGTATCACTAATAGTGGGACAAGCTGATATTTCATGCCCCCTGATGTGATGAAATATGAAATATACATCACCTATGATGTATTCCTGCCAAAAATGTTTTACCTCAATCTAAGTAAGCCTTTACACAGTTTCCAATTAATAGAAAATAAGGGGATAGAGGAATGAGTTAAATGACACCAAGTGAAAATAATCAGAGAAACACAGAATGCAGAACATTCTATAAGACAACTAGCCTGGACTAACCATAATGTAAAATATCAGGGGAAAAATAAGATAGTGGGGAAAGAAGAGGTTGTGGGGTGTGATTATTCCAGGTTAAAAGGGTCTAAGAGAGATAAGAACCAAAGGCACTATGTGATCCCAGATTGGATCCTGTTTCCAAAAATATTCTTAAAAGCTCCAAAAAAAAAGTTTTTTGAGACACTGGGAAAATTTAAACCTGGCCTGAATATTGGATGATATGAAATTATTGCTAATTTTATGACTCATAATGTGTATGTAGGAGATTGTCCTTATCTTTAGGAGATGTCTACTGAAAAATTTAGAGATGAAGTGCTATAATGTCTACAATGTACTTTTAAAGGGTGCAGAAAATTTTATGGAGTGAGAAAGAGAGAGAGTAAATAGAGCAGCAGGTTAATAATAGTTGAATGTAAATAAAGAGTATATGGGTGTTTATTATACTATTGTTTCAACTTCTTACATAACATTTTTGTATAAAAACACTGAAAGAAAATAAACTAATAATCCTTTTACCTTCATAATATATTCCTATTAGTTTTCTTCTAGAGGTTTAAAATTTGAAAATGAACAAAGAAATGAAAAGATAAAAGCATATCTTTGTTTACAAGTTTTGTTCTAAACCCTCTAAATTTAAAAAGATTAATACAATATATCTCAGGGTTGTGTTTGTAGCATAGATGAAGGAGAGTTGACCAGCTACAGTGATTCCATCAGTGAGCAGCAAGGTAGGATATAACTGTGGCTGCCCCATAAGTTAACTCCCTCCAAACCTCGGGGTGACTGTGAGATATTCCAATCTGAGACTGTTTCCAGGTCTGAGATACATAGGTGAAGTGGATGCAAACTTTCTTTTCTAATTCCTTTTTGACAGGTGGAGTCATTCTATTTCTAGACACAAATCCAGACCATTTCTCAAAGCCATCCATGTATGTTGGAGACTGATACCCTTAACTTCCAATGCTATTATTTGTGTGTTGTCCTGTGTTTTCATAAGTATTCTTATGTTATTATGTGTATGGCCTTATCACTGGGAGACAAAGAAAGAGCACAACTGTACACTCTGCCTTCTACATGTGAACTAAGTAACAGATTTATGGTGTCTAATCACCACAGACTTTGAAAGAAGTGATGTGATTAGTTGCTGATCACAACATGCATCTGTTATTTACATAGTGATTTGTGGACTGATGAGCTAGCAGCAAAATCTGTACTTTATGCAATTACTAACAACTAACATATCTTGGCAACTGAAATTTGAACCACGTTATTGGTGTGACTATCATAACCATACCTGTACTGCCACTTTAGCCTCTTTTTTATGTTCCTCGAACACCCAAGAAAAAGTGTTACCTCAAGGTCTTTTGCACTGGCTGTTCCCTCTGCCCGAAACACTCCTCCCCCAGATATTCACATATGCTCACTCTCTCTTATCCTTCAGGTCCATGATCAAAGTGTATCTTCTCAACATAGCCATCACTGATCTCCCCACATTTTTCTATCCCCTTATATTGATTTATTTTCCTCTATGGAATTTTTCACCCTTGTTACATTAACTTTATTTTAACATCTGTTCCAACCAAATAGAATGTATGCTCTACTGAGGTTTGGGGTTTTGTCTTATTCCCTCATATATATCTAGTGCCTGAAACACAGTAAACCTAATAGGCACACAATAAATACTTTGAAATAATGAATGATCAATCATCTAAGGTATTTGGAAAGCAGCATACAATGCAACCACCTGAATCAGTGTTACTGGGCACTAGTAGAACCCAAGCAGGGAATAAAAACCAAACCATTCACATGAGTACTTGCACCTGACTAATCCATGGATTTTTGTTTTGTTTTCAGGATAACCATGAAGTTTCAATCCAAGAAATGGCCCTAGCAAACCAGAAAAAAGCCATGAACAAAAGTTCAAGTAGTCTACCATTAGTGCATTATGATTAGTATATCATTTTTTTGTGTACCTATGAAAATCTACTTATATTTTTAGTAGCTATTAAGGAAGAGAGATGAAGTTTTAAAGAGAGGAAGTGGGCATTCATATTTCTGTGATAATTTGAGTATTTCCACATAAAATGGGGTCTGTCTTTACATAAAATGCTTAGGAATATTTCTTCTAAGTTCATTTATACATAATTTTCATGTTCATAGCTAAGGTTCAAATGAATGTAGCTTTCACAGAATCACTTCATTCAATGAAACACAAGCACCTAGTAATCATAGGAAAACCATTCCTGTTGATTTATAAATGCTGATAATAACAGGTGACAGGCAGGTGGTAAAGACTGTATGCATTATATATTTTATTAATATTAATTTAAGAAATAATTTAAAAGTTTTACAACAGGTAATTGTTAAATATATGTCACCTATTTTGATCATAATACAGTGCATAAAGGTGCTTATCACTAACTCATAGTTTAATTAACCCCATGTGTTAAAATTTCTTATCTTATCAAGAGCAACAGAATAACATAATGAGATCATTCTTTGTATCTCAAGTAACCTGGATGAACAAGACGTCTTTAATATTTCATTATTAACTGTGTAATCACATATATTATTACAGGTAAAGTTTGTGGTTTAGGGGCCTCCTAAATTCATTTCAAATCCCTGATCCTAGGATCACCAACATTTTTCTGCTTCCTCCAAAGTAGAACAAGATAAAACCAGGTTCTTTCTCACTACATCCCAGTGATTATGAAAATACTTTGATATGACGAATTCCATTATTCATCAAAGAGGAGGAGTGGAGCTGCCATCCTGTAACATTTCTTGTGAAAATACATCAGTCCATGGGTTTCATAACCATCAGAAAGATCACTCAAGAAAACATCTTTTGTTAAAAGATATCACTAAGTCCTTGTAAATGTGCAACACAGGACGTCTCAACTCAAACATCATTTCCTGACAATTTCCTTCATTTGGCTTCATTAAGATGTTAGTTATAAAAGTAATGGACTTGAAGATAAGAAATCTAGGATGCAGACCTAAACCTGTCTCTTATCAACTATATGACCTTAGCAAATCCTTTAGCCTCTATGAGCCTTAGTTTCTTCACCTGTAAAATAGGATAGGACTTCTTCATCTGCCTCAGAGCTTCATCATCAAAATCAAATAGATGTCCATAAGATATGAATAGTGGGACTCTATACAGATGTGAACTACAAAATGAGCCAACCTCACGATGAGAACCAGTATGTGAAATTAATAAAAATATAGTCCTTGTTCAGGGTACTCAAAATATAATTAGCAAAATTTGAAATTGGTGATGTGCTCATTAATTGATCTTTACACAAATTGATCATCTCCCAGAGAAATAATCTATTTCCGGAACTTTGAAAATGGTTTATGTTTCATTTGAGACACGAGGCTGAGTTTGAACTCCAAAGAAAACATGGCATAAGCATTAACATGAAAAAATGTTTAATCCCATACAAAGGGGACATTATACAGCTGATATAACCAGCTGCCCATGTCTGTTACCACTAGAAGCTGATGCTTCCAATGATTCAGAAGGTGTAGGATGGTCACGAAGCCAAATTTCAACTGTCTTTCCCACTCATTGTTGGCTATTTCACTTGTTTCCTGTGTGTGTGTTTCTCCCTTGGGGAAATCTTCTCATACTACAAAGGTATCTCTGTGGTTGTACAATACACATCACAAATGTTCAGGCAAATGGGAGAAAGCTAGATTTAGTTTTCATATCTGAAAAAGATCCGGACAAATTTTATGGATCATTCTTTTAAGAGTAGTTAAATATTGCCAACAGTCAGAGCCCTAGTGAGGATGTGAGAGACTAATTATCCACTTCTAATCCTTTTCTGTGGGTACAGCACATGGTCGAGTGACAGAATTTAAAAATTTACACAAGTTTTTCCAAAAGCCTAAGTTTGTAACTCATCATCCCTGGATGAACATTTGTCATCTTTGACTAAGCAGCATCTATATGCCCTTCCTATATAGGGGCAGGGAGTAGGAAAGGAAATCACTATAGGGACAGGTAGGAACATGTTTCTACTATGAAACCAACATCTCTTCCCATCTGCTATCCCCAATATGCTGGGACATCAGCCTGTGAGGCCTAGCCAATCAAAGAATAGAATGTCTACCTCTGGAACATTGGATCCAGGGGAGTGAGGCAAAGATGCAGAGTAATTTGGGAAATTAGTCACAAAGGAAGGTGGAGCATTGCTAATCCAGAGACAAAGACCAAAAGTGTCCAGGGCCAGTGATGCCAGTAGTGGAGGCCTGAGGAGACTGTTCCCAAGGCTGTTCCCCAGTTCTGGTTCTCCAGGATTCCTGTCCATCCTCTGAGCTTGATTCTCTAGCCCTTCAATGATTGTGCATCCAATATTCATGATAACCCAAATATGTTGCAGACGCTCCGTTAGAGAATTAGCTGGAAGTGTGCAAGGAGACACAGCAGATATAAATATATATAAGACATATATTTTGCCTTGGAGAAGCACAATATGGTGAGGTGGGTGAGGAACTAAAATTCATTTCTGATCCCACTTCCTCCCAGATCCCCATCCTCTTTCTCCCAGCTCCCAGCTTCTATGATCAGTAGCTTTCCCTTGAAATATTTTGCTTTCTAATTCACTTTGTAGGTATTTCTTGTCAGCCCCATAAAATTGTGAGCATATTGGGCATATAATCCCTGTAGGTTTTATTTTTAAATCATCATAGCATTCAGCCCAGTGTCTAGGATATGGGAGGTTCTTCTCACAGAAGCATTTACTGACAATTGCGCTAAATATCCCTTGTATCATAATAATGGAGCTTTGCTGTACTAGCCCACCTCTTGGAGAGAATATCAGATTCCAAACAATTCAATTATGTGAGCATCATAAATGTCTTTGTGTTAGGTTTTCACTTTAGCACAGCTGATGAAGAACCTCCATAATCTGATGACCTTTCACCCCATAAACACATCATACTGGCAGATATTCAGTCCAGGCCCTAAGTTAGGAAATGGAGATGCAAAGATACATCATAGTCCTTCCACTCAGGGAGTCCACAATCACATGGAAATCAAGACATTAAAAATGTTCCCCATTCCCAATTTGAGAGGCAGGATTATAATGGGGTTTATTCCTACTGTCAATACAGAGACAGAATGGGAAAGCTGAAAATGTGAAGGAGAAGTCATATATACTGAGGACATAGGAAGAAATCAACAGCTTTTGAAAGGACCAGAGCAGTTGCTGTGATTGAATGAAAGCCAGGTACAAAATCTGAGATAAAGGAATCCTCAAAACCAAGCAGAGACTAAAAGCCTGGGACATGATGAATTGGGAGATTGAGATTGACATATATACACTAATATGTATAAAATGGATAACTAATAAGAATCTGCTATATTAAAAAATAAATAAAATTTTAAAAAGTAGAATTAATGCCATATAGGAAATTATTAGGTCAACTAAAAATTGGCATATGTTTGTTTGCTTGGATAAAAATATTGTATCAATATTAAATTTTCTGAAGTTGAAAACTGTATAAATGTAGGAGAATATTATAATTTAGAGGAAATGCTCACTGAAATATTTGGGGGTGAATGGCTTTATGCAAGTAACTTACTCTTGAATCATTCAGAAAAATGTTATGTATATATATTATTTGTGTGTGTATGTGTGAATACATGTTGATCTAGATGTATATGGGAGAGAAACAGCAAATAATAAAGCAAATAGAGTAAAGAAAACACAAAAAAATAAAAGCCTGGGACAAATTCCTGATCAGAGCTTGTAGGACTGGATAAGACTAGGGCAAGGGCATAAGGATGGACAAATGAATAACAAATTCTATGGGCAGCATATTGAGCTTGCGTAGCAGGGTGGATGGGTCACTGGTGGGTTAAGGTCATGGTTCTCTGAGTTCATCACCTGAAGTTAGGTGTGGTAGCCAAAGCAAGCCTGAGACACTCTAGAAGAACAATGGAAGAATCTGAACTTCAAAAGTAGGATTTCAGTTAAGAATTTGCTAGATAAAAGATGAACAGCCATTGGCAGAAGAAGAAAAGTATGAATAAAGCAAAGAGACTGGACAGAGTATCATTTATCTTGGACGGGGGAGACATGATCTGTGGCTGAAATACAGGGGCAAAAAATTCTCAGGGAGGATTCAGAAGTAGTTTGGGGGTAGACTGGGAAGGGCCTTGGAAGATATGCTAAAAATTTTGAACTTCATCCTGGAATCAACAGAAAGTCCACCTAGGGTTTTATGTAGGGGGTATATTGTTGCAGGTTGGGTTCCATGGGAAGCTAGTTCAGAGCACAGTTTTGCATGCAGGGGGATTACTGGAGAGTGCCAGAAGCTCAGCACATACTGGGGCAGTGAAGGAAGTCACACTGGACAGAGGGAGAAGTTGGGCTGAGATGTTATCACAACAAAGGCCTCAGCTGATCCCCAGGTGCTACTATGAACAAGCAATAAGTCAGTTACTGCTGGAAGGTCCAAAGTTGGTGATAACCTGTGCTCTATTCATCACTATAAACAAAACTATGCAGCACACCAGGGTGAGCTTCCTCCATGTGCCAGGGACTCTGCTAAGACATGTTTCATATTGCACCTTTTAAAATCCCCCCCAAATTTTATATATCATTTCCATTCAACACACCAGACTATTAAGGAGAAGTAGGTTCAGGTAAAATCAATGGGTAAAAATAATCTGGCTGTAACCACATAAGAAAGAAAAAAAAAATTAACCCAACATAAATATTTCTGTGGCATAAAGTTTGAAAGAATTATTTGGAATCTTGGGTAGAAGAAAAGGGATGGGAAATTTTTGTTTTTCTTTGTGAGTTTTGTTTTGTTTTGTTTTACTGTCTGTGAGAGAGAGAGATGAAGAAAACAAAGAAAATGTCTTTGTAAATCAACTGTTGCAACTGTCTCTCCAGCTTTTTATAAAACAAAACAAAACAGAAGAAAAAAAAATGAAGAAGAAAGAAGGAAAAAAGGAACTAAATCAGTGTTTCAGAAAAGAGTCATAGTCTAGGAGATAAAAGAAATAGATGTATGAAATTGCTATACTTCATATTGCTTAGATTCTCCACCTACAGATATATGTGCATGTGGGTGACCTGTATTGTGTCTGGCCACAGAATGTAATGATTGTAACAATGACTAACATTTTGTTTTACATCTTTATTGGAGTATAATTGCTTTACAATGGCGTGTTAGTTTCTGCTTTATAACAAAGTGAATCAGTTATACATATACATATATATCCCCATATCTCTTCCCTCTTGTATCTTCCTCCCTCCCACCCTACATATCCCACACCTCCAGGCGGTCACAAAGCACCGAGCTGATCTCCCTGTGCTATGCGGCTGCTTCCCACTAGCTATCTCCCTTACATTTGGTAGTGTATATATGTCCATGCCTCTCTCTCGCTTTGTCACAGCTTATACATCCCCCTCCCCATATCCTCAAGTCCATTCTCTAGTAGGTCTGTGTCTTTATTCCTGTCTTACCCCTAGGTTCTTCATGACATTTTTTTTT
Organism: Lagenorhynchus albirostris; assembly: GCF_949774975.1. Lineage (NCBI taxonomy): Eukaryota > Metazoa > Chordata > Mammalia > Artiodactyla > Delphinidae > Lagenorhynchus > Lagenorhynchus albirostris. Next base: position 81,381,266 of record NC_083116.1, on the reverse strand, counting down.
TAGATTCCATATGTATGTGTTATCATACAGTATTTGTTTTTCTCTTTTTGACTTACTTTACTCTGTATGACAGACTCTAGGTCCATCCACCTCACTACAAGTAACTCAATTTTGTTTCTTTTTATGGCTGAGTAATAGTCCATTGTTTATATGTGCCACACCTTCTTTATCCATTCATATGATGGACACTTAGGTTGCTTCCATCTCCTGGCTATTGCAAATAGAGCTGCAATGAACATTTTGGTACATGACTCTTTTTGAATTATAGTTTTCTCAGGGTATATGCCAGTAGTGGGATTGCTGCGTAGTATGGTAGGCCCATTTTTAGTTTTTTAAGGTACATACATACTGTTCTCCATAGTGGCTGTACCAATTCACATCCCCACCAGCAGTGCAAGAGTGTTCCCTTTTCTCCACACCCTCTCCAGCATTTATTGTTTCTAGATTTTTTTTTTTTTCGGTACGCGGGCCTCTCACTCTTGTGGCCTCTCCCGTTGTGGAGCACAGGCTCCAGACGCACAGGGTCAGCAGCCATGGCTCACAGGCCCAACCGCTCCGCTGCATGTGGGATCTTCCCGGACCGGGGCACCAACCCGTGTCCCCTGCATCTGCAGGCGGACTCTCAACCACTGCACCACCAGGGAAGCCCCTAGATTTTTTGGTGATGGCCATTCTGACCGGTGTTACATGATGTCTCATTGTAGTTTTGATTTGCATTTCTCTAATGATTAATGATGTTGAGCATTCTTTCATGTGGTTGTTGGCAATCTGTATATCTTCTTTGGAGAAATGTTTATTTAGGTCTTCTGCTCATTTTTGGATTGCATTTTTTGTTTTTTTTGTTATTGAGCTGCATGAGCTGCTTGTAAATTTTGGAGATTAATCCTTTGTCAGTTGCTTCATTTGCAAATATTATCTGCCATACTGAGGGTAGTCTTTTGGTCTTGTTTATGGTTTCCTTTGCTGTGGAAAAGCTTTTATGTTTCATTAGTTCCCATTTGTTTATGTTTGTTTCTATTCCATTTCTCTAGGAGGTGGGTCAAAAAGGATCTTGCTGTGATTTACGTCCTAGAGTGTTCTGCCTATGTTTTCCTCTAAGAGTTTGATAGTTTCTGGCCTTACATTTAGGTCATTAATCCACTTTGAGCTTAGTTTTGTGTATGGTGTTAGGGAGTGTTCTAATCTCATACTTTTACATGTACCTGTCCAGTTTTCCCAGCACCACTTATTGAAGAAGCTGTCCTTTCTCCACTGTACATTCCTGCCTCCTTTATCAAAAATAAGGTGACCATATGTGCATGGGTTTATCTCTGGGCTTTCTATCCTGTTCCATTGATCTATATTTCAGTTTTTGTGCTAGTACCATACTATCTTGATTACTGTAGCTTGTATAGTCTGAAGTCAGGGAGCCTGATTCCTCCAGCTCCCTTTTTCGCTCTCAAGATTACTTTGGTTATTCAGCATCTTTTGTGTTTCCATACAAATTGTGAAATTTTTTGTTTTAGTTCTGTGAAAAATGCCAGTGGTAGTTTGATAGGGATGGCATTGAATCTGTAGATTGCTTTGGGTAGTAGAGTCATTTTCACAATGTTGATTCTTCCAATCCAAGAACATGGTATAACTCTCCCTCTATTTGTATCATCTTTAATTTCTTTCATCAGTGTCTTATAATTTTCTGCATACAGGGCTTTTGTCTCCTTGGGTAGGTTTATTCCTAGATATTTTATTCTTTTTGTTGCAATGGTAAATGGGAGTGTTTTCTTAATTTCACTTTCAGATTTCTCATCATTGGTGTATAGGAATGCAAGAGATTTCTGTTCATTAATTTTGTATCCTGGTACCTTACCAAATTCATTGATTAGCTCTAGTAGTTTTCTGGTAGTGTCTTTAGGATTCTGTGTGTATAGTATCATGTCATCTGCAAAGAGTGACAGCTTTACTTCTTCTTTTCCGATTTGGATTCCTTTTATTTTCTTTTCTTCTCTGATTACTGTGGTTAAAACTTCCAAAAGTGTGTTGAATAAGAGTTTTGAGAGTGGGCAACCTTGTCTTCTTCCTGGTCTTAGTGGAAATGGTTTCAGTTTTACACCTTTGAGGATGATATTGGCTGTGGGTTTGTCATATATGGCGTTTATTATGTTGAGGAAAGTTCCCTCTGTGCCTACTTTCTGCAGGGTTTTTATCATAAATAGGCATTGAATTTTGTCGAAAGCTTTCGCTGCATCTATTGAGATGATCATATGATTTTTCTCCTTCAATTTGTTAATATGGTGTATCACGTTGCTTGATTTGCATATATTGAAGAATCCTTGCATTTGTGGAATCAATCCCACTTGATCATGGCATACAATCCTTTTAATGTGCTATATGGATTCTGTTTGCTAGTATTTTGTTGTGGATTTTTTCATGTATGTTCTTCAGTGATATTGGCTTGTAGTTTTCTTTCTTTGTGACATCCTTGTCTGGTTTGGTATCAGGGTGATGGTGGCCTCATAGAATGAGTTTGGGAGTGTTCCTCCCTCTGCCATATTTTAGAAGAGTTTGAGAAGGATAGGTGTTATCTCTTCTCTAAACATTTGATAGAATTCGCCTGTGAAACCCTCTGGTCCTGGGCTTTTGTTTGTTGGAAGATTTTTAATCACAGTTTCAATTTCAGTGCTTATGTTTGGTCTGTTCATATCTTCCATTTCTTCCTCATTCAGTCTTGGCATGTTCTGCATTTCTAAGAATGTGTCAATTTCTTCCAGGTTGTCCATTTTATTGGCATAGAGTTGCTTGTAGTAACCTCTCATGATCCTTTGTATTTCTGCAGTGTCAGTTGTTACTTCCTTTTTTCCATTTCTAATTCTATTGATTTGAGTCTTCTCTCTTTTTTTCTTGATGAGTCTGCCTAATGGTTTATCAATTGTGTTTATCTTCTCAATGAACCAGCTTTTAATTTTATTGATCGTTGCTCTCATTTCCTTCATTCCTTTTTCATTTATTTCTGATCTGATCTTTATGATTTCTTTCCTTCTGCTAACTTTGGGGTGTTTTCGTTCTTCTTTCTCTAATTGCTTTAGGTGCAAGGTTAGGTTGTTTATTCGAGATGTTTCCTGTTTCTTCAGTTAGGATTGTATTGGTATAAAGTTCCCTGTTAGAACTGCTTTTGCTGCATCCCATAGATTTTGAGTCATCGTGTCTCCATTGTCATTTGTTTCTAGGTATTTTTTTATTTCCTCTTTTTTTTTGGCCGTACATGGGTCTCTCACTGTTGTGGCCTCTCCCATTGCAGAGCACAGGCTCCAGACTCGCAGGCTCAGCAGCCATGGCTCACGGGTCCAGCCGCTCTGTGGCATGCGGGATCTTCCCGGACCAGTGTACGAACCCGTGTCTCCTGCAACGGCAGGCAGACTCCCTACCACTGCCCCACCAGGGAAGCCCTGAATTCCTCTTTGGTTTCTTCAGTGATCACTTCGTTATTAAGTAGTGTATTGCTTAGCCTCCATTTGTTTGTGTATTTTACAGACCTTTTCCTGTAATTGATATCTAGTCTCACAGCGTTGTGGTCGGAAAAGATACTTGATAAAATATCAATTTTCTTAAATTTACCAAGGCTTTATTTGTGACCCAAGATATGATCTATCCTGGAGAATGTTCCATGAGTACTTGAGAAAAATGTGTATTCTGTTGCTTTTGGATGGAATGTCCTATAAATATCAACTAAGCCCATCTTGTTTAATGTATCATTTAAGACTTGTGTTTCCTTATTTATTTTCATTTTGGGTGATCTGTCCATTGGTGAAAGTGGAGTGTTAAAGTCCTCTACTATGAATGTGTTACTGTCGATTTCCTCTTTTTTAGCTGTTAGTATTTGCATTATGTATTGAGATGCTTCTATGTTGGGTGCATAAATATTTACAATTGTCATATCTTCTTCTTGGATCGATCCCTTGATCATCATGTAGTGTCCTTCTTTATCTCTTCTAATATCCTTTATTTAAAGTCTATTTTTTCTGATATGAGAATTGCTACTCCAGCTTTCTTTTGGTTTCCATTTGCATGGCATATCTTTTCCATCCCCTCACTTTCAGTCTGTATGTTTCCCTAGGTCTGAAGTGTGTCTCTTGTAGGCAGCATATATATGGGTCTTGTTTCTGTATCCATTCAACCATTCTGTTTCTTTTGGTTGGAGCATTTACATTTAAGGTAATTATCGATATGTATGTTCCTATTCCCATTTTCTTAATTGGTTTGGATTTGTTAATGTAGGTCTTTTCCTTCTCGTTTTTCCTGTCTAGAGAAGCTCCTTTTGCATTTGTTGTAAAGCTGGTTTGCTGGTGCTGAACTCTCTCACCACCAAACCTTGTCTGTAAAGGTTTTAATTTCTCCATCAAATCTGAATGAGATCCCTGCTGGGTAATCTTGGTTGTAGGTTTTTCTCCTTCATCAGTGTTAATATGTCCTGTCAGTCCCTTCTGGCTTGTAGAGTTTCTGATGAAAGATCAGCTGTTAACCTTATGGGGATTCACTTATGTGTTTAATTGGTTATTTTTCCCTTGCTGCTTTTAATATGCTTTCTTTGTATTTAATTTTTGACAGTTTGATTAATATGTGTCTTGGCATGTTTCTCCTTGGATTTATCCTGTATGGGACTCTCTGTGCTTCCTGGAGTTGATTAACTATTTCCTTCCCCATAATGGGGATGTTTTCAACTATAATCTCTTCAAATATTTTCTCAGTCCCATTCTTTTACGCTTCTTCTTCTGGGACCCCTATAGTTCGAATATTGGCATGCTTAATGTTGTCCCAGAGGGCTCTGAGGCTGTCCTTAATTCTTTTCATTCTTTTTTCTTTATTCTGCTCTGCAGTTGTTCTTTCCACTATTTTATCTTCCAGGTCACTTATCCATTCTTCTGCCTCAGTTATTCTGCTATTGATCCCTTCTAGAGTACTTTTAATTTCCTTTATTGTGTTTTTCATCATTGCTTGTTTCCTTTTTATTTCTTCTAGGTCCTTGTTAAATGTTTTTTGCATTTTGTCTATTCTATTTCCAAGATTTTGGATTATCTTTACTATCATTATTCTGAATTCTTTTTCAGGTAGGCTGACTTTTTCCTCTTCATTTGTTAGGTCTGCTGGGTTTTTATCTTGCTCCTTCTGCTGCTGTGTGTTTTTCTGTCTTCTCATTTTGCTTATCTTACTGTGTTTGGTGTCTCCGTTTTGTAGGCTGCAGGTTCGTCGTTCCCATTGTTTTTGGTGTCTGTCCCCAGTGGCTAAAGCTGGTTCAGTGAGTCATGTAGGCTTCCTGGTGGAGGGGACTCATGTCCCTGTACTGGTGTATTAGGCTGGATCTTGCCTTTCTGGTGGGCAGGTCCACGTCTGGTGGTGTGTTTTGGGGTGTCTATGGCCTTATGATTTTAGGCAGCCTCTCTGCTAATGGGTAGGTTTGTATTCCTGTCTTCCTAGTTGTTTGGCACAGGGTGTCCAGCACTGTAGCTTGCTGGTCGTTTAGTGAAGCTCAGTGTTGATGTTAAGATGGAGATCTCTGGGAGATTTTTGCCATTTGATATTATGTAGAGCTGGGAGGTCTCTTGTGGACCGGTGTCCTGAAGTTGGCTCTCCCACTTCAGAGCCACAGCACTGACTCCTCTCTGTAGTACCAAGAGCCTTTCATCCACACGGCTTAGAATCAATGTGAGAAAAAGTAGAAAGAAAGAAAGAAAGAAAGAGGATAAAAATAAAGTAAAAGGAAGTAAGGTAAAATAAAATAAAGTTATTAAAATAAAACATAATTATTAAGAAAGTTTTTTTAAAGGTACAAACAAAAAGAAACAGACAAAGTAACAAACAAAAAAGGATGGATAGAACCTTAGGACAAACAGTGAAAGCAAAGCTATACAGACAAAATCTCACCCAGCAGCATACACATACACACTCATAGAAAGAGGAAAATGGGGAAAAAATAATAAATCTTGCTCTCAAAGTGCACCTCTTCAATTTGGGATGACTCGTTGTCTATTCAGGTATTCCAGCGATGCAGGGTACATCAAGTTGATTGTGAAGATTTAATCCACTGCTCCTGAGGTTGCTTGGAGAAATTTCCCATTCTCTTTTTTGTTCCCATGGCTCCTGGTGCTCTGCTTTGGATTTGGCCCTGCCTCTGCGTGTAGGTCACCCGAGGGTGCCTGTTCTTTGCTCAGAAAGGATGGGGTTAAAGGAGCAGCCGATTTGGGGGGCCCTGGCTTACTCAGGCCTGGGGGCAGGGAGGGAAATGGAGTGTGGGGCGTGCCTGCAGCGGCAGAGGCCAGTGGGACGTTGCACCAACCTGAGGCGCATCGTGTGTTCTCTCGGGGAAGTTGTCCCTGGATCCTGGGGCACTGGCAGTAGCGGGCTGCACAGGCTCCCCAGAAGGGAAGTGTGGATAGTGACCTGTGCTCGCACACACGCTTCTTGGTGGCAGCAGCAGCAGCCTTAGTGTCTCATGCCTGTCTCTATGGTCTGTGCTGTTAGCAGTGACTCGCAACTGTCTCTGGAGCTCCTTTAAGCAGCGCTCTTAATCCCCTCTCCTCGCACACTAGGAAACAAAGAGGGAAGAAAAAGTCTCTTGCCTCTTCTTCAGGTCCAGACTTTTCCCCAGACACCCTCCCGGCTAGCCAAGGTGCTCTATCCCCTTCAGGCTGTGTTCACGCCGCCAACTGCAGTGCTCTCTCTGCGATCTGATGAAAGCCCGAGCCTCAGCTCTGAGCCCCCGCCTGCCCCAGCTGGGGAGCAGGGAAGCCTCTCGGGCTGGTGAGTGCCGATCCTCACTGATCCTCTGTGTGGGAATCTCTCTGCTTTGCCCTCCACACGCCTGTTGCTGCGCTCTCCTCCATGGCTCTGAAGATTCCTCCCTCCGCCACCCACAGTCTCTGCCCTCGAAGGGGCTTCTAGTTTGTGGAAACCTTTCCTCCTTCACAGCTCCCTCCCACTGGTGCAGGTCCCATTCTTATTTTTTTGACTCTGTTTATTCCTTTTTCTTTTGCCCTATCCATGTACGTGGGGAGTTTCTTGCCTTTTGGGAGGTCTGAAGTCTTCTGCCAGCATTCAGTGGGTGTTCTGTAGGCGTTGTTCCACGTGTAGATGTATTTCTGATGTATCTGTGGGGAGGAAGGTGATCTCCATGTCTTACTCTTCCGCCATTTTCCCCCTCTCTGCCAACAATGACTCACATTTGTTGACCACTTATATTGTGCAGAGATCTTTACATTCATTTCCTCATTTAATCCTGTTAAATGATAAACAGTGGCATAATGAAATTTTTAAGAGTTTATTTGAGCAAAAATTGATCAAATTAGGTAGCGCCAAACTGGAAGTGGTTAGAAGCTCTCCTCTGACAGAAGCCAGTGGCAGACATACAGAGAAAGTATAGAAACAGAGGAAGGAAGTTATTTGGATATAGCTTAAAGCTTAGCTGGCCATTTGGAATTTTTTGTCCTTTACATTTTTGTTTTGTAACCTTGAGGCATTTACAGGCTTAGATTTTGATTTGCTGATGGCACCAGGGCATTAGAGCCACTTCTGTCTAATGGCCTCCTTGTTTAATTAATTTAACTATTCTCACAGCAACACTGAGGGGTATGTATATATTTTTAAAACCACTTTATCCCCATGTATGTTTTTTTCAACATTTGTAGAGATGAAGAGATCAAGTCTCAGGAAGTTAGAAATCTGGATCAGCAGCAAATAAGTATCAGTCGCTGCCGTGATACCTTTCTGACTGGAGAACCCACTGATAGAAAGAAATCATTTCTATCAGACAACAGTAATACAGATCCGAGAGCAACCTTGGGGAAAAGTTTCTGGCTGACAGAAGAGCAGATGAGTACCAAGTTTTTGGAATGCTATTCAGCAATATATACAGAGAGATTTAAGTGTACAGACTCTTTAGCCCAATAATTTTATTTCTACTTTACTAGGGCATATGGCTAGCAGCCCCAACCAGAGTTGCTGCCATTAAAATGCACATGAAGTCAGAGAAAATGAGGAAAACCCCCATTAACAGTGAAAATTAAGCCTGAGAGGAACAACCGGAAAACTTGGAAATCCCACACTGTAGCATGGGCATTGCTTTTTGAAATAACCAAAAATGCTGTTTTGTACCTATGTGAGGACTAAAAGTCTAAGGAATCACATGTCAGGGCATGCAAGAGGGTCTGATAGTGGCATGGTGCACCTGGGAGGTGAAGCACCCACCTGAAGAGAGTTGGAGCTGTAGGCAGGAGGAGGAGTAGGAGAGAAATGCATGCTGGACTCCAGAATGTCATAATGGCTTCCATCAGTTCCAAGTGTCAAAGGGCAAGGTGGTGAGGGAGGAGAACACTCTACCTAAACCTGACAGAGCCTCTCTACTTAAAAGTCAAACCCATGTGGATCTTTCCTTATGAGGAGAATTCAAGGGAAAAGTCAGGCTAGTACTGCTGAAAAACTCTATAGAATGGCAAAAAAGGAATATTAACCATGTAACTCAGAGAATAAGTCACTTCCTTAAAAAGAATTATGACAGGAACCAGAAGAAAATTTTAGAAAGCTATTTGGTATCTTTTGTAGGATAAAAAAAAGACATGGTTTTTTGAAATGAGGTGAGTGTTGTGGGGGTGGGGTGTGGAGGAGAAGCCATAAAAGAGAACAGGATGAAATGAAAAGAGAAAAGAATAAGATGAAAGAAGAGGATCACAGAAAACAACAGAGCTATGGCTACAGTGTACTGAGAAGGCAAAAACTGAGAAACCAAGAATTTTACACCAACTCAAAATGTCATTCATTTGTGAACACAAGAGACAGATATTCTCAGATTTGTAAGTCATCAGAAAATATATATTTTTAAAAATATTTTTTGATGGATACAAAGGGGGAAAGAGGTAGTGGGAGGAATTGGGAGATTGGGATTGACATATATACACTATTGATACTATGTGTAAAATAGATAATGAATGAGAACATACTGTAGAGCACAGGGAACTCTACTCCATGCTCTGTGGTGACCTAAATGGGAAGGAAATACAAAAAAGAGGGAATATATGTATACATATAGGTGATTCACTTTGCTGTATAGTAGAAACTAACACAACATTGTAAAGAAAAATACTCCAACAAAAATTAATTTTAAAAAATTTTGGAGATATACACAAGCCAACAGACTGGTAAGAATGCAAGAATGAAGAAGTCAGGGTATAAAAGTTCCAGTGCTAACTACTGTAATGTAGTAAACATAGAGCTCAGTTAAAAGGTTGTAAATATGGTTATAAAACAAAACAATTATTTTAAAAAAGTATTAAAATTAACAAATATAAGGCAAACTATATGATTATATTAAGTTCATGTAAGATGAGGAAAGGAAATTAGGAAGAAAGTAGAGGGTGTTAAATTCTCAATGTAAAATGTTTGACTCCCCAGGTGCCCCAGGTTTGGTGTCAAGAAAGTTCAGTGACTCCCAGGCTATTTTACAGAATATGATACTAAGGTCCAGAAAGAGGAAGGGATGGCCCAGTGTCAAAAACCTACTTCAGGTATTGTGAAAATCAGCACTTCCTTAATTTTCCACCTTCAGTTTAGTGCCACATTCAGTTTAGTGCCAGGATTTCTGTAGAAGAAAAGAATAAGAGACTTGCTTTTATTGATCTCTATGAAATCAGTGAAGAAGACTTAATAGAATGAGAAGTTCTGATGTCAGTGTTAACAAATGGAATAGGGAATGTTCTTCATAATTTACTTTATTTCACCTTAGAAACAGATCAATTAAAGACAATGCTTCCACTATCAAAAAAGTTTCAGGATCCAGCAAGTATAACTTGTAATTTTTTCATTTTCCCCCTTTCGACCCCTACCCCCACCCATCATATTACAGAAAAATGTTTCACTTTTCTCACAAGATACATCCTTTAGGAATTGAAGGAAACATTACCTATGACTTAGAATGTGTTAGCATATGGTCACTTCCTCATAAAAAAATACATCCTCACTTGCTGAAAGAGATTTCAACTATAATTGTTACTTGCATTACTTTGATGGTCAGGATTAATGAAGATACTTTCATTATCAATTAAGAATATGCAAATCAGCCTTATTTTGAGACTCACCAATGAGTCCAAGAATACTTCAAAATAGATCATGTCTGTTCTTGGATTGGAAGAATGAACATTGTGAAAAAGACTATATGACCCAAAGCAATCTACAGATTCAGTGCAATCCCTATCAAACTAGCAATGGCATTTTTCACAGAACTAGAACAAAAAATTTCACAGTTTGCAAGGAAACGCAAAAGACCCCAAATAGCAAAAGCAATCCTGAGAAAGAAAAATGGAACCGGAGGAATCAGGCTCCCTGACTTCAGACTATACTACAAAGCTACAGTAATCAAGACAGTATGGTACTGGCACAAAAATAGAAATATAGATTAATGGAACAGGATAGAAATCTCAGAGATTAACCCATGCACATATGGTCACCTAACTTATGACAAAGGAGGCAAGAACATACAATGGAGAAAAGACAGCCACTTCAAAAAGTGGTGCTGGGAAAACTGGACAGCTACACGTAAAAGAATGAAATTAGAACACTACAAAACACCATACACAAAAATAAACTCAAAATGGATTAAAGACCTAAATGTAAGGCCAGACACTATAAAACTCTTTGAGGAAAACATAGGTAGAACACTGTATGACATAAATCACAGCAAGATCCTTTTTGACCCACCTCCTAGAGAAATGGAAATAAAAACAAAAATTAACAAATGGGACCTAATGAAACTTAAAAACTTTTATGCAGCAAAAAGAACTCATAAACAAGACCAAAAGACAACCATCAGAATGGGAGAAAATATTTTCAAACAAAGCAACTGACAAAGGATTAAACTCCAAAATATACAAGCAGCTCATGCAGCTCAATATCAAAAAAACAAACAACCCAATCCAAAAATGGGCAGGAGACCTAAATAGACATTTCTCCAAAGAAGACATACAGATTGCCAACAAACACATGGAAAGTTGCTCAACATCGCGAATCATTAGAGAAATGCAAATGAAAACTACAAGGAGGTAACACCTCACATCAGTCAGAATGGTTATCATCAAAAAATCTACAAACAATAAATGCTGGAGAGGGAGTGGAGGAAAGGGAACACTCTTGCACTGTTGATGAGAATGTAAATGGATACAGCCACTATGGATAAGAGTTTGGAAGCTCCTTAAAAACTAAAAATAGAACTACCATATGACCCCGCTATCCCACTACTGGGCATATACCCTGAGAAAACCATAATTCAAAAAGAATCATGTACCACAATGTTCATTGCAACTCTATTTACAATAGCCAGGACAAGGAAGTAATTTAAGTGTCCATCAACAGATGAATGGATAAAGAAGATGTGGCACATATATACAATGGAATATTACTCAGCCATAAAAAGAAACGAAATTGAGTTATTTGTAGTGAGGTGGATGGACATAGAGTCTCCCATACAGAGTGAAGTAAGTCGGAAATAGAAAAACAAATACTGTATGCTAGCACATATATATGGAATCTAAAAATAAATAAATAAATAAATAAATGGTTCTGAAGAACCTAGAGGTAGGACAGGAGCAAAGACACAGACACAGAGAATGGACTTGAGGACACAGGGAGTGGGAAGGGTAAGCTGGGACAAAGTGAGAGAGTAGCACTGACATATACACATTACCAAATCTAAAATCGACAGCTAGTGGGAAGCAGCAGCATTGCACAGGGAGATCAGCTCGGTGCTTTGTGACAACCTAGAGGAGTGGAATAAGGAGGGTGGGAGGGAAATGCAAGAGGGAGGGGATATGAGGATATATGTATATATATACCTGATTCACTTTGTTACAAAGCAGAAACTAACACAACATTGTAAAGCAATTATAGTCCAAAAAAGATGTTTAGAAAAATAGTTCATGTCACTCAATTTCTCATTTTCTCTAGTTCTTCTCTGGCTCTCCATTTTTAACCTCATGGAGACTTTAAAAGACATCAAATACTGTAGTATATTTCTAATTTATTTACACTTAAATCATCAAATTTTTTTTTTTTTTTGCGTTACGTGGGCCTCTCACTGTTGTGGCCTCTCCCATTGCGCAGCACAGGCTCTGGACGTGCAGGCTTAGTAGCCATGGCTCACAGGCCCAGCCACTCCACAGCATGTGGGATCTTCCCAGACCAGGGCACGAATCCGTGTCCCCTGCATCGGCAGGCGGACTCTCAACCACTGCGCCACCAGGGAAACCCCAAAATTCCCTTTTGTAAGAGTCATTTGATGTCCAAGTATCCTTATTGGGTCTTTTCATTAGCCATGTCCCTGCCCTGGAAAAAAACAGGAAGTGACAATTTGCCACAATTAAAAAGTCTGAGCTGAAAAACAAGGTTTGAATTCAGTCCCACATTAGTCACAGAATGCTCCTGCCTCTCTCCAAGTAGCCTTCTTGTTTTTCAAAGATGTTTCAGAACACAGCAGGTTCCTTTAAATTTAAACTTCACCAATGGAAGGCAGAGTTCATAATAATTGCACCTGGGTTGTAGTTTACCTTCAACTTGGGTGTCATGGTTGAGGGTGGTGGAATTATGATCCCTTAAAAGAGAAGCATAAATAGGAGGGGTAAAGAGTCTTAACTTTGCAACTGAGATATGCTGATTTCCTTTGAGCTGAATCAAAGTGGTTCACCACAGAAATAAAATTCAAGCAAAAAACTATATACTCAAGGGGAAAAAATAGTAGAGGGAAGTTTCACAATTTTCTGTTTTTCTGCCATGAATGTAAATTAGATCTTTGGCCTTTATTAATTGTTAGTAATAAGCTAAGACAATGGCAGCTGAGGAGAAAAATGATGTCTTCTCTCAGTGTATATGGAATGTCAGTCTTTCATAAGGTTTTGCTTCAAATACCATAACCTCCATGTGTTCTGTATCCTGAATGAGTCTAAGGTTTCCTAAGTTATCCATCAGGATCCAATCAGGAGACAGAAACCACACCAGTTATTCAAACAGAGATAATTCAGTATAAAGGATTGCTAAATAGGCATAAAGTGGTTAACTAGGTAAAAGAACAAGTAGGAAGAGGACCCAAAAGTATCAAAGAGGTAGCAATTTCAAGCAGCAGCTTTCACTCCTCAGGTTGAGGGAACAAGGGAAGAGTTTGTAAATATTAAAATGCAGAAGCCCATGGAAACCACACTCAAGATTCCTAAGGAGGGTTTACTATGGCAGAAATGAGGTTTCCAGGCTCCCTGTCCCAGTTCCACATGTGGAGTATAGAAGGGTGTGTTTGGAGATGAGAGACAATACTTGATAATCGGTCCTCTGAGATATAAAGTAATTTAGGAAGGTGCCTGAGCAGTCTGAGAGTTATTATTCCCATTTTATTCATAAAAAAGTAGAAAAGTGGAAAAGTGAGTGCTGGAACAGAGTCAAATAGACAGTAATAATAATATCAATATTTACCAAATGCTATGTGCCACACACGGTTCTAAGTGACTTATAGGTGTTAATTCTTTACAATAACATTTATGTCTTTCTGTGAGGTAAGTGCTACAATTAGCACACTTCTACTTGTGAGGAAACTGAAGCACAGTTGCTTAGCAAATAAGAGATGAATGGGAATTGAAGCTCAAGCAGCCTAACTCTGAAACCTACCATCTTAACCATTACATAATGCCACCACTCCAGTATCCATCCTCATGTATCATGCTGCTTCATTGAAATAAAAATAATAGCTACTTATAGCTAATTAGTTATGGCAAGGCCCTGTTCTAAGAGCATATGTGTATTTTCTAACTAAATTCTCAGAGCCACTCTTTGAAGTAAGTACTATTATTTCCTTTGTTTTACAAATGGGTAAACTGAAACACAGAGAAGATACTTACAGCCCAAAGACTCAGGCCTAGTAAGAGGCTGAGCTGTGATTGAATCCAGAGTGTCTGGCCAGAGAGCTCATGATTTCAACAACAATACTAGAATGCATGATAAATTAAGCCTCAGTAATGCAGAATTTATGGCATCTCTCCTTAAAAACCCTTTGGCTAGTTACAGTAAATGGGCCATTTACTCCCATCTTTTTTAGATAATCAAAGTCCCATCTTTCTAGACATATTCCATAATGCAGACTTTTACCAGTCAGGACTGCTCTTCCTTTCAATTCTTGATGAGAATTAAAGAAGTTTTGCTTTATGTTCTGGCCCATGAAAATGGAGTTTCACTAAAGATTATGCATTTAAGAAAACTGAAAATGTCTTAGTCAGTTTCTTTAAATGTATATATGGACACATTATGCATGCACAGATAGCTAATAATTCATTTCCTTGAAAAATATGTGATTTTTATATATTTCTGTTCTCTCTGATTATTTTTTATTTCCTTGAGCCATATTACCATCTATGTTATAATGAAAAGCTGGCCTGTGTAACTTTCCAGAAGGAAAATTTTGTGACATTATTTCCTTTTCCAAAAGAATTATTTTTTAGTATTTTGCAAGAAGAACATATTTCTTTAAAGCCTTCTAAATATTATTTGTTAAAACTTTATTTACACACAGCATCTCAGAAATCCATCCACTCTCTAAAGTGAGGTTATACATATTTAATCATACATATTACATCAAACTATTAAAATTAAAATAATTTTTTTAAATGAAGGCAAAGCGAAACATACTTTTATAACTAAAATTCAATTGGCACAAAATAAGAACTTTATTAAAACAAAATAGTGATAATAAAAAAATAAAAAGACACAGGAAAGAATATAAGGTTGCTAAAAATCAACCATAAGACCATGTCAATTACCAGCTCTTTTATATATACAGCATTCATTGTAGTGGAAATGTTCTTTGCTGAAAAGTGAGAAAATCCGTTATATTACAAAGAATACGATAAAGAAGAAGAAGTACGTGAAGGAAAAGAAGGAGAAGGAGGAGGAGGGCGAGGAGGAGGAGGAGGAGAAGGAGAAGAAGGTGAAAACTACCCACACTCCAGAAAAAAAGCACTGTAGAAAATTTTAAGTACCCTTCTAATCTCTTGTCAGTGCACATACACACATGCACATAAATAAATGCAGTTTCCCTTTTCAAAATTTAGTGCACACTGAACATATTGTTTTGCAACCTGCCAGACCTTCTTAAGCCATGAAATTCATAACTCAGGCCCTTGAGGCAAACTCTGAAAGAAACGGAGAACAGGCTTGAATAGCAATCGTATAAGAAAAAGAAAGGGAAGGAAAAGTGGAAGGCAAATGAGATCAAAGAAGACAGAGGATATGGAACTGAAAGGATATCACAAAGGAAGCAAAAGATAAAGATGGACTTTTTCAATTTAAACTTCATTTTCTAATTTTCTTAATTGCATAAACATTGCACTATTGTGTGTTTTTTGGAAATTCTACTCCTCTTCCTCCCTCTTCTCTGTGGCTGGGGTAGTTCACAGCACAGTGTAGAGATGCCAAACACTGGAGCCAAATTCAATTCCAAATCCAAACATAAGCAATGTTTGCAAGTCGAGACTCCTTTGAGGTTCACCCAACTCCAATTTTACGAATTCCCTTCAAAGGAAACATTTCCCTTTGAAGCTTCTGTGTACCCAAGTGCATTCTGGGATGCAGGTTTGAGTTTCTAGTGTGGGGCAATTTATATATAGAATGAATATGCTCTGTACCTAACACTCTCATTACTTTAGGTGTACACAATTTGTGACAATGTATATAGTAAAGTCAATACTTGAAGCCATGGCTGGAAAACATCTTTGCTCATGTACAACTAAATTAAAATTCAAAAGGAAAATTGAGAATATTGAATTAGCCCAGATGTTGTAAAGTTAATACACATGTTGATTTCTCCAGAAATGCTCTTTAGCTTTAAAAAAATGAGATGGGAGAAACTGATATGAAGCTGATTTTAAAATGGTAGTTTTAGAACTGTTAATTGTGTCAAGCACTGTGTCCTAGATAAATGCTACAGGCCACAACTTGAAATGCTTACAAAAAATTTTTTCTTTCCTAAAGAAAATAGCCTACTAGGTATGTGGCTTGGAGCATGTTTCTAAGTAGACTTGGAAAAGGGGGAGTGTAGTTGAACAAGTCTAAGGGAATATACCTACCCTGAAAGGCCTGAAAGCGCAACTGGAAAAATAAATTAGGGCTGAGAATTGTGCCTGTGCTGAGAATTACAGGCTGACAAAGCCCACGTGTGGGGTGGGGAGGTGGTGTGGTGGTCAGCAGCATTCACTGGTGGTTACATTATCATTTTGTGGGTGAACTGAATCCAAGGAGAAGTCTTTAAACCCAGCTAGGAACCTGAGCTCCCTCTTTTCCTAACCTTCTGAGAGGCATCTTCCCTCTCCCTTTACACCAGGTCAAAATGACTTGTGACCAAACAAGACAAGGTGTTGACATTTTCAATCTGGGTCTCGGTTGACTCCATTCTTAATTCCTCCTACAGTGTATACCTGTTTCAATGTCTCCTCTCAGATTAAACATCTAGGAAGATGAGACTCCCAAGGGTCTCATCATGATGTCACACACCCAATATGTACTCAGGAAATATTTGAGAAGAGTGACCTCCATTATCATTTCCTTCTTAAATTACTGAGAACAGATTTGGGAGTGGGCCTGCAGAATTATGTCTCCTGAGGCTCTGAGAGTCTTTATTTTATACTCCATTATTTTGCATTATCCTAGGCAGTTTCATTTGGCTGTTTGATCACAAATAAATACAATTTGGTTGACCCACCATCATGAACTTTTCCAAAACACATCGATATTTAGAAAATAAATACCTATTCTTTACATTATCCTGTTTTCCTCCCTTTGTAGACCCTAGTATTTACATGTCAATTTGGAATGTCCATCTTAACAAAAATCCCCATATTACCCACATTGGTTTTTTCATTATTATTCTCCCTGGGCTTCCCCCAAAGAAGTATGCTTTTGATACAACATGTATTTGTAAAATAATGGTGTGTACACAGCATTTTCTAAACAAATGTATTGAGCAAATAAAAGTGTCCTTTTATGACCAGAACAATCACCATCCCCTTAAAAACTATACTAAGCTTGTCCTATTCACCAAGATGTGAAAGGTGAGGTGTGGTCCCTTTACCATCCTAAGCAGACTATGCATACCTCTTTTGCTTAAAACTGTATCCATATCATTGTATTATGAACTGAATAAAATTTGTATGGCTACAAGTTTTACTTCAATTAGGCAAGAAAATATAAGAGGACAGATGATAAGATTGTTGATGAATGGATTCCAACGTATTAATATGAAGTAAGGCTACTAAACCACACAAGATGAATGATAATATAAGATATGGCAGTCAGTGTTATTCTCTCTACAAAAATCAGTCCATATGAGACAATTCCAGGACACAGAAAGAATGAGAACTTTAGGTCAAAAGTCCTAGGTTCCTTCCTGTTTCCAGTCTAGCACATAAGGAGCTTAAAAGTTGCCACTCCCTGCCAACAGTAAGTGAAAAGCTGAAGAAACTGAAAAACCAACAACTCTTCTTAGCTCTCTCAGAGAAGAGAGGTCTCAGGGTAAACTGCTTTCTCCCAAATTAAAGAGACAGCTAGGTGGTACAGAGCATCACAACCGGCCAGAACAGAAACCTGTGAACAGAAACCTCATTGGAAGCCAGTATTAAGGTAGAAAAGTCTGAACTGTAATTGATGAATTTCTGGAGGTTCAGTGTGAACAACTCTGAGAGTTTAAACACCAGGAGGACACAGTTATAGGGAGGCCTCAATACTTGGTAAGTTTTAATTTTGAGCCCTATAAGGTTTTCACAGTGAATATCAGAAAAATATCCTCTCATGCCTCTGTCAGAAAGGGGGTAAATGGACCAATTTGTTGAAAGAGTCAATCAGCCAAAACTCACAAAAGAAAAATAGACAATCTGAATAGGCTTGTATCTATTAAAGAAATTGAATAAAGAATTAATAATATTCCAAAACTAAAAGCTCCAGGCCCAGATGTGTACACTGGTGAACTTTACCAAACATTTAAGGAAGACACAAAAATTCTCCAAAATATCCTCCAGAAAAAAGAAGAGGGAATATTTTCTAATTTATTCTATGAGGACAGCACTATCTTAGTAACAAAACCAGACAAAGACATTACAAGAAAAGAAAACTTCAGACCAATATTTCTCATAAACACAGATGCAAAAATCCTCAACGAAATATTAGCAAGTCAAATTCAACAATGTATGAAAAGAGCTATACACCATGATACCATGATCAAGTAGAATTTATCTCAAGGCTGGCTCAATATTTCAAAATCAATTAATGTAATCTACCACACAGACTAAAAAAGGAAAACCACATGATCATATCAATAAATGCAGGCAAAGCATCTGGCAAAATCTATCACCCATTCATGATTTTTAAAAAAAAGTCAGAAAACTGGTAATATAAGGGAACTTCCTCAACTTGATAAAGAACACCAACAAAAACCTACAGTTAATATCATGCTTAAATGGTGAGCTTTTCTGCTAAGATCAGAAACAAAGCAAGGATATCTCCTTTCACCACTGCTTTTCAACATCAAACTAGAAATTGTAACTAATGCAATGAAACAAGGAAAGGAAATAAAAGGTATAGAGTGGGAAGGAAGAAATACAATTATCTTTGTTTGCAGACAATATGATCATCTATGTAGAAGATCAAGAAGAATTGACCAAAAAGCCTGCTAATAATTATAAGTGATTATAATAAGGTTGTAGAATAGAAGGGTAATATACAAAAGTCAATCACTTTCTATATTCCAGCAATGAACAAGGAATTTAAAATTAAAAACACACTACCATTTATATTAGCACCACAAAATGATATACTTAGGTATAAATATAACAAAATATATGTAAGATCTATGTGAAAAACTATAAAACTTTAATAAAAGATAACAATGGAGTACTAAATAAATGGACAGATATTTCATATTTGTGTACAGGAAGATATTGTCAAGATGTCAGTTCCTCCCAACTTGATTTATAGATTCAATACAATCCTAGTCCAAAGTCCTAGCAAGTTATTTTGTGGATGTTAACAAAATGATTCTAAAGTTTACATAGAGAAGGAAAAGACCCAGAATAGCCAACTCACTACTGACGGATAAGAACGAAGGTGGAAGACTGACATTATTCTGACTTTAAGACTTACTATAAAGCTACAGTAATCAAGGCAGTGTGGTATTGGTGAAAGAACAGACAAATAGACCAATGGAACAGAATAGAGAGCCCAGAAATAGACCCACATAAATGCAGTCAAATGATCTTTGACAAAGGAGCAAAGGCAATACAATGGAGCAAAGATAATCTTTTCAACAAATTGTGATGGAACAAGTAGACATGAACATGTGAAAACTGAATCTAGATACAGACCTTACACCTTTCACAGAAATGAATTCAAAATGGTCCATTGATGTGAGTGGGGTATTTAAGACTCCTACTATTATTGTATTGCATTCAGCTTCTCCCTTGATGTCTGTTAATATTTGCTTTATGTATTTAGGTGCTCCTATATTGGGTGTATATATGTTAATGAGTATAATATCCTCTTGTATTGATCCTTTTATCATTATACAGTGTCCTTATTTATCTTTCTTTATTGCCTTTGTTTATTTTGTCTGATGTGAGTATTGTGACCCCCACTTCTCATTTCTGTTTGCATGAAATATATTTTCCCATCCCCTCACTTTCAATATATGTGTGTCCTTCACCCTAATTTGGGTCTCTTGTAGGCAGCATATTGTAGGCTCTTGTTTTTTTATCCAATCTGCCACTCTGTGTTTTTTGATTTGAGCATTTAGTCCATTGATATTTAAGGTAATTATTGATAGATATGTATTTATTGCCAATTTAAACCTTGTTTTCCAGTTGATTTTGTATTTCTTCTTTGTCCCTTTCTTTTTGCTTTTGTGGCTGGATGGTTTTCTTTTGTATTATGTTATGTTCTCCTCCTTTTGGTTTTTGTGAATCTAGTGTATGTTTTGATTTGTGGTTATCCTGGTTTTCAAGTATGTTAAACCATTACTATATCTACTTGCTTTAGACTGGTAGTCATATAGGCTAAAACACATTCTTAAAAGAAATATACATTTCCTTACTCTCCTCCACAACAATTTATGATTTTGCTGTCCTCTTTTACGTCTTCATGTTTATCCTTTTGCTGCTCATTGTAGTTATCATCACTTTCAAAAAATTTTTTGATTTTTAAAAAATCTGTGTACTGGTTTATTTAAATTATCTACTTTCCAATTGTGATTTTCTTCCAGACAGAAAATCAATAAGGCAACAGAGATCCTAAATGATACAATAGAACAGTTAGACTTAAATGATATTTTTAAGACATTACATCAAAAAAACCCCACAGAATACATATTCATTTCAAGTGCACATGGAACATTCCCTATGACTGACCACATGCTAGGACCCAAAACAAGCCTCAACCAATTTAAGAAAATATAAATTATTTCAAGCATCTTTTCTGACTTATAATGGCATGAAACTAGAAATCAATCACAGACTGAGAAATGAGAAAAAAAATTACATGGAGACTAAACAACATGTTACTAAAAATAACAATAGGTCAACAATGAAATCAAAGAGGAAATTAAATATCTTGACAAATGACAATGAAAACACAACTATATAAAGTCTATGGGATGCAACAATACAGTTCTTAGAGGGAAGTTCATAACAATACAGTCCTTCCTAAATAAAAAAAAATGAAAAATCTCAAATAAACAATCTAACCTACCACCTAAAAGAATTAGAAAAAGAAGAACCAACAAAACCTAAAGTCATCAGAAGGAAGGAAATAATAAAGATCAAGAAGGAAATAAATATAATAGAGTTTAAAAAAATAGAAAAAATCAATAACACCAAGAGTTGGTTCTTTGTTTTCCCTTTTCTAAAATTAATTAATTAATTGGCTGTGTTGGGTCTTCATGGCTGCACGTGGGCTTTCTCTAGTTGCAGCGAGTAGGGGCTACTCTTCGAGTGGGGGCTACTCTTCATTGTGTTGTGTGGACTTCTCATTGTGGTGACTTCTTTTTTTGTGAAGCATGGGCTCTAGATGCACGGGCTTCAGTAGTTGTGGCACATGGGCTCACTAGTTGTGGCTCACAGGCTCTGGAACACAGGCTCAGTAGTTGTGGCACATGGACTTAGTTGCTCTCCAGCATGTGGGATCTTCCCAAAGCAGGGCTTGAACCTGTGTCCCCTGCATTGGCAGGCAGATTCTTAACCACTGCACCATGAGGGAAGCCCCAAGAGCTGGTTCTTTGAAAGGGTAAACAACAGTGACAAATCTCTGGCCAGGATCAGAGAGAAGAAAAGAGAGAGGACCCAAATAATCAAAATAAGAATGAAAGAGGAGAAATAACAACCAATACCACTGCAACAAAAAGAGAGACAGAACAATATGAAGAGTTATATTCCAAAAAACTGGACACCCTAAAAGAAATGGACACGTTTCTAGTCCACCAAACCTGAATCAAAAAGAAATAGATATTTTGAACTGACCAATCACTAGAAGTGAAATAGCATCTGTAATAATAATAATAATAATAATCACACTTCAAACAAAAGTCCAGGACCAAATGGTTTCACTTGGGAATTCTACCAAACATACAACAAAGAAATGATACCAATATTTCTCAAACTATTCCAAAAAATTGAAGAGGAGGGAACAATCCTAAAGGCATTCTGTGAAGCCACCATCACCCTGATACCAAAAGCAGACAAAGACACCATCAAAAAAGAAAATTACAGGCCAATATCTTTAATGAATATAGATGCAAAAATTCTCAACAAAATATTAGCAAACCAAGCCCAACAACACATAGAAAAGATCATACACCACGATCAAGTTGGATTCATCCCATGATCACAAAGATGGTTCAACATACGCAAATCAATCAATGTGATATAGCACATCAAAAAAAGAAAAGACAAAACCCACATGATCATCTCAATAGATGCAGAAGTATTTGATAAAACTCAACAACGATTCATGATAAAAACTCTTACCAAAGTGGGTACAGAGGGAACATATCTCAACATAATAGCTATTTGTGACAAACACACAGCCAACATAATACTCAATGGTGAAAAGTTGAAAGCCTTCCTGCTAAAATCTGGAACAAGACAATAATGCCCATTCTCAGCACTTCTATTCAACATAGTATTGGAAGTCCTAGCCACAGCAATCAGAAAAGAAAAAGAAATAAAAGGTATTCAAATTGGAAGAGAAGAGGTGAAACTGTCATTATATGCAAATGACACAATACTACATGTAGAAAACCCTAAAGACTCCACACAAAAACTACTAGAACTGATAAACAAATTCAGCAAGATTGCAGATACAAGATTAACCTACAGAAATCTGTTGCATTTCTTTCCACTGACAACAAAATATCAGAAAGGGAAAGTGAAAAAAAAACCTTTTAAAATTACGTCCAAAAAAATTAAATACTTAGTAATAAACCTGACCAAGGAGGTGAAATACTTATATGCTGAGAACTATAAAACATTGATAAAGGAAACTGAAGATGATTCAAAGAAATGGAAAGATATTCCATGCTCTTGGATTGGAAGAATTAATATTGTTAAAATGGCCATAGTACTCAAAGCAATCCACAGAGTTAATGTGATCCCTGTCAAATGATCCATGACATTTTTCACAGAACTAAGACAAATAATCCTAAAATTTATATGGAACCATAAAAGACCCAGAATTGCCACAGCAATCTTGAGGAAAAAGAACAAAGCTGGAGGCATAACCTTCACAGACTTCAGAAATTACTGCAAAACTACAGTAGTCAAAACAGCATGGTTCTGGCACAAAAACAGACACATAGATGAATGGAACAGAAGAGAGATCCCAGAAATAAACTCACACCCCTATTGTCAATTAATCTTCAACAAAGGAGGCAAGAATATACAAGGGAAAAAAGAAAGTCTCTTCAGAGAAACTGGTGTTGGGAAAGCTGGACAGCTGCATATAAATCAATGAAGTTAGAATACAGCCTCACACCATACACAAAAATAAACTCAAAATGACTTAAAGACTTAAATAAAAAATGACACCACAAAATTCCTAGAAGAGAACATAGGCAAAACATTCTCTGACATAAATCATAGTTATATTGTCTTCGATCAGTCTCCCAAGGCAAAATAAGTAAAAGTGAAAATAAACAAATGGGACCTAATCAAATACAGCAAAGGAAGCCGTAAACAAAATGAAAAGACAAACTATGGAATGGAAGAAAATATTTGCAAATTATGTGACCGACAAGGGCCTAATTTCCAAAATATACAAAGAGCTCATACAATTCAATTAAAAAAAACCAAACAATCCAATCAAAAAATTGGCAGAATACCTAAATAGACATTTCTCCAAAGAAGACATACACATGGTCAATAAGCACATGAAAAGATGTTCAGCATCATTAATTATTAGAGAAATGCAAATCAAACTGCAATGTGGTACCACATCACAACAGTCAGAATGGCCAGTATTAAAATGTTTACAAATGGCAAATGCTGGAGAGGGTGTGGAGAAAAGGGAACCCTCCTACACTGTTGGTGGGAATGTAAATTGGTGCAGCCACTACAGAAAACAGTACGGAGGTACCTCAAAAAACTAAAAATAGAGTTGCCATATGATCCAGCAATCCCACTCCTGGACATATATCTGGAGAAAACTCTAATTCAAAAAGATACATGTACCCCAATGTTCAAAGCAGCACTATTTACAATAGCCAAGACATGGAAGCAACCTAAATGCCCATTGACAGATGAATGGATAAAGAAGACATGATATATATACATAATAGAATACTATTTATGCACAAAAAGAATGAAATATTGACATTTGCAGCAATATGGATAGACCTAGAGATTATCATACTAAGTGAAGTAAGTCAGACAGAGAAAGACAAATGCCATATGATATCACTTATATGTGGAATATAAAATATGACACAAATGAACTTATCTACAAAACAGAAACAGACTGACAGACACAGAAAACAAACTTATGGTTACCAAAGGGGAAAGAGGGTGGGGAAGGGATAAACTAGGAGTTTGGAATTAACAGATACAAACTACTATATATAAAATAAATAAACAACAAGATCCTACTGTATAGCACAGGGAACTATATTCAATATTGTGTAATAAACCATAATGGAAAAGAATATGAAAAAGAATAGGTATACCTATGTATAACTGACTTACTTTGCTGTACACCAGAAACTAACACAACACTGTAAATCAACTATACTTCAATAAGAAGAAAAAAAAGAGAGAGGATCATAGACCTGAATGTAAAGTGCAAAACTACAAAACTCTTCAAAATAGCAAAGAAAACCTATGTGACCCTGAGGATGGCAATGACTTTTTAGATATAACACCAAGATACAATCCATGAAAGAAAAAACTGATAAGCCAGAATTGATTAAAAATAAAAACTTCTGCTACATGAGAGAAAATGTTAAGAGAATGAAAGGAAAAGCCACAGACTTGGAGAAAATAGTTACAAAAGACACAGCTGATTAAGGACTATTATCCAATGTATACAAAACTTAACAATAAGAAATTGAACAGCCTGGTTTAAAATTGGACAACAGACCTGAAGAGAGGGACTTCCTGGTGGCGCAATGGTTAAGAATTCACCCATCAATGAAGGAGACGTGGGCTCAATCCCTAGTCCAGGAAGATTCACACATGCTGCATGCACCACTACTACTGAGCCTGCGCTCTAGAACCCAAGCCACAACTACTGAAGCCTGTGTGCCTAGAGCCCACGCACCACAATGAACAGTAGTCCCTGCTCTCTGCAACTAGAGAAAGTCCAGGCGCAGCAACAAGGACATGACACAGCCAAAAATAAATAAATAAATTTATTTTAAAAAAAGACCTGAACAAATACCTCACCAAAGAAGATATACAGATGGCAAGCAAGCATATGAAAAGATGTGCAATGTCGTATGTCATTAGGGAATTGCAAATTAAAAAAACAATGAGATTCCATTACACACCTATTAGAACGGCCAAAATCTGGAACCCTGACATCATCAAACGCTGGCAAGGATATGGAGCAACAGGAACTGTCATTCATTGCTTGTGGGAACAAAATAGTAGTACAGCCACTCTGGAAGACAGTTTGGTAGTTTCTTACAAAATTCAACATAGTCTTATAGAATCATACTCTTAGTTATTTACCCAAAGTTGAAACTTATGCCTGTACAAAAACCTGCACATGGATTTTATAGCAGTCAGTTTCATAATTGCCAAAACTTGAAAGCAACGAACATGTCCTTCAGCAGATAAATAAACTGTGGTACATCCAGCCAATGGAATATTATTCTGCACTAAAAAGAAATGAGCTTTGAAACTCTGAAAAGACATGTAGGAAACTTAAATATATATTACTAAGTTAAATAAGCTGATCTGAGAGGCTACATTTTGTATGATTATAAGTTATGACATTATGAAAAAGGACAAACTATGGAGATAGTAAAAATGTTAGTGGTTTCCAGGGGTTAGAGGATAGGGAAGAATGAATAGGCACAGCATGGAGGATTTGGGGAGCAGTGAAACTATTCTGTACAAGGGTGAATACATATCATTATACATTTGTCAAAACCAAACAATGCACAAAACCAAGAGTGAACCCTTATGTAGACTATAGACTTTGGGTGATAATGATGTGTCAAGGTAGTTCATCAGTTGTAACAAATGTACCACTCTGGGGCAACAAAGGATGTTGATAGTGGGAAAGATTGCCCATGTGTGGGGACAGGGAGTATATGAGAAATCTTTGTACTTTCTGGTCAATTTTGCTATGAACGTAAAACTACTCTAAGAAATAAAGTTTACTAATTAAAAAAAAGTCTTGGGTTTGAGTTCTGACACTGCTGCTTACTGGTTAAATTGCCCTGGGTTAATCAACTTATTAGGCCTTGTAAACTGCTGGTATAAGTAGTATTTACTCCCTAGGCTTGCCAAGAGACTGCAGTGAAACACTGGGTGTGCGAACACCTTGTAAAATGCTATATACCCGTGCCTTTGGCTTCCTACAGAAGCAACCAAGCAATTTCTCATCATTTTCCACTGAGCCAGCATTGGTGGTTGCAGATGTGGAAACACCTCATCCTTTTACGACCTTAAAGAAATTAGCATGAGCTCCAAGAAAATCCCAAACAAAAGCTGATGAAACTTCATTGGGTGCCAAGGAAGCAGCTGGCACCATAAACACTGTGAGAGCTTTGCTGGTATGCTTCCCTCTACTGTGCTGCCAAATGCTCTTGATGGGGGTACCTGGCATTGCAATGAGGAAACCAATGGGAGAGAAGAGGCCATCGTGTAACCTGCCTCTGACTTAGAACAACGGGATACCTTTGGAGAACTACTCTTGTAGGACCCCACCAAGTTTAAGGGCACATTCCATGCTATATTCCTTGGGGGAATGCGAGGCATGGCCCAGATCCTTCAGGATAAAGCATCCAGGTAACATAAGTACTGTTTTTCTTTTAAACATACCATCAATCTCTATTTCTTTAAGTCTATGGATAGAAACACAACCTTTAATTACCTTCTAAATGTTTGTATGTTTGTTTGTTTACTTTTGCCTGTTTATCTTTAGGGCATTTCCCAGGCAATTTTTAATGAGCCTTAAAAATGTTTGCATTATGAAGAGATGGACAACAATTATAAAGTGAGTGTTGCCAAAAGAAGTAAGAGGATAATGACTATTTTCCCACATTTAGGTCAAACCTGTCTCATTTTCTCCACCTTCCTTTATTATTCTAAGCAGCCTTTATATAACCAATTTTGGATAGCTCAAAATTTCTTCCCAGTTACAAAAAAGAGGTTTTTGCCTCCTGTATAAGTGGTGTGCCAGGTAAGAACAGGAAGGGGAACCCCAAATTGCCTTTGCTCACTGAGTTCACATTCCCTTTTCCCCACTGAGAAATGTGCTGTCCACTCAGACATGGGCAACTAGGCAAGTGTTCTCCTGGGCCCTTCCACCTCCTGACCCCTTGTCCATGGCTTGACACTGGTCATGCCCAACCTGGGGTCTGCCTCAGGTCCCAGTCTCTCATGCTTGGCAGAGCTATGATTCAAAGTGGAATCATAGGTGAAAAGGGACCCTGGATTTTCCCTCAAATCCTTCACAATTAAGTTTTTTCAGGAAAGACCAGAAGACCTGAGTCTGTGTACATGGGGCAAGGAAATATTCATAGTAGAAATGATGTCTCTGGACCTTGTCAACTGGAGAGGCTCTGCTTATGGTAACAGTCATAGCAAGATGTTTCCTCCTCACTTCTAAGTTGTATTTGAAGTATAGACTTGAAAGTTTACAAACTGATGCTCAGAAATATCTTCAGGATCAAATTGACCTTCAAATTGAAAGGATTCCATTTCAAATTAGGAATGATGTGTATTTTTAAAAATATTTATCTGTATATTAGCTTGGAAACATTTAAGAACTTTGAAACCATATGCAGGTGGTATATTTTTCACTGGCAGCTGGGCTGATTTTTTTTTTCTATTTCAAGAACATTGCAAAACAAAGTTTAATTTACTCATGGATCTCTTCAAACCAACAGTAGCCTGCATGATGATATCTCTGAACACAGCAGAGAATATCTGAGTATGTAACTCTGAGGAATTTTACATATTTATAAGTTCTTGTAAAAATATTCCTTGCCCCAAACTTAAAGGTCTACTGACTCACCTACAGCTAACCAAAAACCAGGATATCAGTTAGATATTAGATTTCTAATCCCAGGAAGAAAGAGTGAGTCCAAAAAAAGATGAAAGAAAGAAAGAGAAGAAAGAGGGGAAGAACAAGGGAAAAAAGAAGGAAGGAGCGATGGAGGCAGGGAGGGAGGAAGAGAAGGAAAGAAGCAGGGAGGGAAGAAAAAAATGGCAACATTAAATATGTGTTTCAAAGCACTCAAGTTGAGGCTAGTTTTCTGACTGGATCCAACTACTTTAAATTCAACAAATATTTATGGAGTCCATACATATGCAAGGCATCCTGATGAAAAACCAGTAATAAGATAGTGCCCTTAAACCTTTTAAAAATAAGATTCAATTTAAAATAAAACCTAAACAAGACATACAAATTCATGGGCATAAGTCTTCATATCACTTGTGCAACAGGGTGTATAGGTACAACAGGGTGTTATATAAGCCACCAGAGGACTGAAGCTCACAAAAATACAAATCTGAGCATTTTACTGTGCCATCTTAAAATTCTATTTGATAATAATGTAAAAGTTTAAGGCATGGAGCATACCCAACTACTGATCTACCTACCTACCTAGTTTCCTTCCTTCCACTTATCTGTCAATTGATCCATCCTTCCTCTATGCCAGGGTTCCCCAAATCCAGGGCCGTGGACCGGTACAAGTCCACAGCCTGTTAGGAACCTGGGCCGCACAGCAGGAGGTGAGTGGTGGGTGAGCGAACAAAGTTTCATCTGCTGCTCCCCATCGCTCCCCATTGCTCGCATTACCGCCTGAACCAACCCCTGCGCCCCCCCACCCCGTGGAAAACTTGTCTTCCACAAAACTGGTCCCTGCTGCCAAAAACGTTGGGGACCACTGCTCTACGCCGTATTCCTCTAAAGTCAACTTGTCACCCTGACCTCAAAAACTATAATCTATTCGCCTTTTTAGCAATAGGATAGAGATCTCATCAGAAACTAGGTACTGTAGACAATTCCTGATTCCGCCACCACCCCTTCCCAGTCCAAGCCCCTATCATCTCTTAGCTAAACAACTGCAGTACCCTTCTAACTGGTCTCCTCTTGCTTCTTTAAATTTATTCTCACATAGTAGCTAGAGAGAAATTTTGGAAATGTATCAGATCATGACATTCACCTTTTTAAAACGCTACAAACATTGCAGTGATAATAAAACCCAGGGTCCTCATCAGAACATCAAAGTCTCCACCTAATCAGCCATACTAACTCTCCAATCTTGTTTGTACCTTTCCCCTTCCACCACTATCTCCAGTTTTTCCCTTCCTTGAATATACCAAGCTTTTCCCTTGTTAACACTGCTTGGCCATGTTATTCCATCTTTCTCAGTTTCCTCCAATAGCCCCCTTATCTTTCTTCCTGAATTAGCTAAAATGTTACCTTCTCCAAACATGCTGCCTAAAGTGGGTCCTGCCCACTTTATCCATTCATTCCTTCTCTGTCACCTCTCCTTGCTCATTTTCTACACAAAAATTATGACCTTCTCAAGTCATTTTGTTATTTCTCTCTCCCCTGCTGGAATGTAAATCCTTAGTAAGATGAACAAAATTGACAAACATTTAGCTAGACTGACCAAGAAAAAAGAAAGATGATTCAAATTACAAAAATCAGGAATGAAAAGGGGAGACATTACTACTGACATTACAGAAATAAAAAGATTATAGGGAACTACTCTAAACAACTTTATGCCCAAAAAGGAGGCAATCTAGATGAAACAGGCAAATTCCTAGAAAAACACAAACTACCAAAACTGACTCAAAAATAAAGAAATGATCTGAACCTATAAGATTGAATTATTAATCAATTCGGCTTATCTGATTTGTCAAGTACTCCTCAATGTTTCCACTTTTAAGAATTCTTCTATGGTCAGTTGTAAAGATTTGCAAGATGTGATGTAAAATGCTTTGCCCCTCTAGGTAGGGAGAATGATATTTCTGTGAACAACATAAAGATATGGTTATCAAAGTTAAGTGCTATACTATTCCTACTGGCCATAACATTTGGTTTCCCACCCCACCCCCCAAAAGAAAAGCAAATAAGCATTTGTAATTCTCTCCCAGGTTTTGGGACCTGAAAGAATTCCAGCTGACCTAATACTATCTTCATAAAATCAGTAAATTGATGGTTTCTGGAATCAAGCCTGGGATAAAATTACAGCCTTTTTGCTTACATTGCCTGTGGGATGTAAGGACAAGTCTCTGAGAAACCATGTCCTCATTCTGTGGGACAATATGGGTACGTGTGGTTTTCTTCTAGAATTACAAAGAAAATTGTGGTAGTATCTCAAAGTGTGTAACCTAACAACTAATGTAGCCGCTATTATTAATCATCTACTATATACCTGGTACTCTACTGGGGGATACAATTGCAAGTAAAACATGGCTTCTTCACGGAGGCGATATAGTGGTTGAAAAGATACTTTCGACATTAATTAACAGTTTTTTCTTCATTTTTCTGCTTAATGTAGAATTAAAGTTTTTAAAATTAATAACACAATCAATCAATAGCCCTATATACCATTGTGGTTAACAGTGAAAATGATTGATGACTATTTTACAAGTGGCAAAAAAACAGGTGATAAGGTTTTTATCCTCTCTTTAGAGAGATTCTCTAGGTGTCTCTTGATAATGGAGAGTAGAAAAAAACACTAAAGAAGTTGAGTTAAAATACTAATTTCCTGTACATAATGAATGAAATAAAATGAAACATGTAGAAGGACTTACACATTTCCCCCCAAACGATAAGTACTGAATGAGGATTTTAGAATTCAAATCTTTATGAACCCTCTTGAAAATATTTCAGCAACATATTCTACAGCTCATATTTTTCAGAAATGAAACTATAGGGACAAAGAATGTTGGCACCCAAAGAATTAAGGAGTGGTCACAGAGCAGGTGACAGAGACTTCTTCCAAATGAAGTGTGACTGGTGGCAGAGCTCAAAGTTACAAAATATATGGCAAGATCTTTATGACCAGCGAAAATTTAAAACTCCTTCCAACCCTGGGGAAAGTAATACTTAAAGTAAGTGGCAAAGGACAA
The DNA here is from genome assembly GCF_949774975.1 of Lagenorhynchus albirostris. Taxonomy (NCBI): domain Eukaryota; kingdom Metazoa; phylum Chordata; class Mammalia; order Artiodactyla; family Delphinidae; genus Lagenorhynchus; species Lagenorhynchus albirostris. Next base: position 81,350,427 of record NC_083116.1, on the reverse strand, counting down.
TCCATCTTGGTGAGAAACTTTCACCAGCCCCACAAAAAAAGGCAAGGAAAAGTATAAAGTAAATTGGAATGTCCCGATTTCAGTTTGATGACAACTTCTGGTTATAAGCAGACATGTGCTCCTCAGAGGACTCCCAGATTTCTGAGCTGATACTTGCCCTAACTCTAAACTATATATAGCACCATCTAGTGAAATAACAGAATACTTAGGCTTTTAAAAATAAAAACTTAAGAAATGGTTAAAAGTATACATCAATGGAAAATGTAGGGTCTTAAAAGGATGGAATGGGAAAAATGAGCTTATTTTCTCACTTGAAATACACTTTTAAATTCTTAGATAATATAGGATGCTTTTTAATTCAATCAGTCATTTGACACAGCGACCATCCTTAGGCATTGGTTTGGCATTACAGGGAGAGACTTGTTGGAGTAAGGAAGAATGAAAAACACTGGCTGTGGAGGTGAGAGCTGGGGCTGGGCTAAGGGTGTATGAATTCCTAACTGAGAAGAGGAGAATGTACAATGGTGTGCTGGAGCCAGCTAGCACTGCTGGAGAGAGCCAATTGTGCACATCTATTCTCAACTTTTTGCTCAGTGTTGTCTCATTTGTAACATGAAATTGGCCATGGTGGGAATACTTACACAATGGAAATTGGCCAATGCTACAAATCAAGGTTACCCACCTTCATAAAACACACCATTAGAACATATCAACCTCTAATTCTCCCAACTGACCACAGTCCCTATGGATTGAAGCCAGAAATAAAATCTGGTGGTGGTCAGAGTCCCACTAGCCAAAGAAATCTGAGTCTAAATGGTATACGGTTGGTGTGCTAACTAGTGGCTGCTAAGACCTTGTCAAAAATATAAAAATTGCCCAAACTTATAAAAAACAAAGCAGTTCAAGCTACTTTAACTTTCAGAAAACAACTGAAAATTCCTCCAGCACCTTTAAGAAGAGATATATCAGTTGTTAAAAGAGGTAGCTAATGTGCACACAGTGCAGGAAAGGGCCTGGAGACAACAGAGCCAGGGTGTGAATTGGCTTGACTTTCTTCAACAGAGTAGCCTTGGACAATTTAGAGGTTGGGCTGGTTCTTCAACTAAAAGTCAAAATTAGACTAGTGGGGTTTTCTTTCTTTAATTAGTGGGACCCTTTCCTCAAATGGCCTCTTATATGCAATACTCTATTGTAAGCTTTACAGTGTCATTTAAAAGGCCAGTGCCTCTGGAAGACCTTAGGCTCCTCTGAAGACCTCAGAACACAGTGTTAAAGCCATTGAATTAGACTGTTTCCAAAAGTATATTTTCCCTTCCAGCACTGGTATTTTAAACAAGGATTAGCTAACTATCAGCTGCACTTCTCCCTACTTCCCCTATCTAGAGGAGCGGGCCTCCTCCCCTTCTACCGAATCTAAGAGGGTAGAGGGGATAGAGTCCAAAACCCACTTCTCTCCATAGATGCACCAAGGGCTCCACTCCAATTCGGTTTTCCATCTGCAAATTGTTGATCCTAGATGGGTCTTTAAGTCAGAAGAACTTGATATGGATGGAAATCATATCTGGGCAAGACTTCTCTCTCCCATTCCAAAAACATTTCAGTGTTCGAAGCCTGTATGTATAGGTGAGTTACACATGCTATTCTGAAGTGCTTTCATCTTATATGAACATGGTTTGAAAATTGTAATTTTTATCAAGAGATAATGATCAAGGAGGGTTACATCTTCTTAAGCTTTTAGAAGATTATTTACAGTCAAGAAAAATAAAGATATTAGATAATTTCAGAGCTAAAATCTTTCTCTGGGGTTTTTGTGACTTTTTCACTTAAAGGTGATTATGATTCTAAGTGACCTAACTTCAGGCAGATAAAGGTAGTGTCTCCTGACCCATAGAGTGACTAGAGGCCCAAAGGCTGGCACTGATTATCAGAAGATAAACAACAGTAGTCCATGGGACAACTCTAATTTCTATAGAATAAAAGAGTAATGAGGATTAGCTGCCAACACTTAAAAATTAGAAAAATATCACATGAAAATTCTGATTTGTGGTTTTTCTTGGGGAAAACAAGCAGGATATAGTAAAATTGGGCCTGCATTCATATCTGGCAACCATCGATCGGACTGAGAGCTACCATTTCCTGTTCTCCATGGTCTTCTTGCTGCCCCCTGTAACACCCATTTTGTTACCTCCCTTCCCTCGCTTGAGTTTGCACTTGCTGACTTAAGGCCATGCCAGACTGAGCTGCAAGAAACACTGGGCCTTTCTGAGAAAAGTGAAGAAAATTCATAGTCACAATGCATTGAAAGTTGCTCAGCCCTGAGCTCCACCTGGGCTCTCGGCCCTGTCTGAAGGGATAGGAATGCTCCTTGCAGGCAAGAGTACACCCTACTCAATGTGCAGACTGAAAACTTGAGATGCCTTTGAAGTAAGATGGGGAGTTTGTGGTTGAGCCCATTTATTTCTGAAGTTAATGACATGGAGAATCACAAGCCTTCCCACAGTATCAGTTTTTCATAAACAAAAGGAGAAAGGCTATTGAGTCAAATGTTCCAAAAGTGCCTGGGCCAGGGAAACCTCTAGTATATTTATAGCTTGGATGTACAAACAGGAATGCCTTGTTCGGTTGAGAAAAATAATAAGAGCTACCGTCACTGAACACTTGTTTTTGCTCTCTTTCCATGCTCACAGTCACCCAGAAGGGTTTTTCATGTTCACAGATGAGAAATACAAAGCTCAGAGAGGTTAACTAACTTGAACAAGTCACACAGCTTGTTAATGGACAGAACCAGAATTCACTGCATAGGCTGACTGCAGACCTGTGCTGTCTCTACTATGCTGTGCTGGAATTTTATATTTTAAAATGACCCTTTGGGCTTCCCTGGTGGCGCAGTGGTTGAGAGTCTGCCTGCCGATGCAGGGGACACGGGTTCGTGCCCTGGTCCAGGAAGATCCCACATGCCGCAGAGCGGCTGGGCCCGTGAGCCATGGCCGCTAAGCCTGCGCATCTGGAGCCTGTGCTCCGCAACGGGAGAGGCCACAACAGTGAGAGGCCCGCGTACCACAAAAAAAAAAAAAAAAAAAAAAAAAAGACCCTTTGTGCTCTGCAACTCATTTTCTTAAAGATTACTTCATTGGAGCCCTGTTACAAGTGTATGAGGTGGAGGAATTATTACCCACGTTTTACAGATGAAGAGCTGAAGCACAAAGAATGAACGCCTTAACCTAATAATTAGTAACTAAGAATTAGTATCCAGGTTTGCTGACTTCTAATCAAGTGTTCTTTTCACATCATCAAACTAAAAGCTGACACTGGGCTGAGTATTTGTGTCTCCCTCCTCGGATGCTTAATGTTAAAGAGTTATAAAATTTTTATATTATAGAAATTGTTTGCATTCCTTTTAATGAAGGATTTTTTTTAATTTGAAAATAGGGCTGGAAAATGAAGAAAACAAAACTTTCAGATTATTCTACTCATTAAAATAACCATGCTTCTTTTAAAGTAGCCAGTAAAACTTCTTTGTAACTGATCTCTATTTATAATAGAGATGAATTTAGTCTTTTGTGGCAAAGGCAGCTGACAAGAAAAATAAGTCTGGGTAAAATACTTTGTTTTTCAAAATAGTACAACACAGTTTAGAAGGAATAGAAGTTAGCAAAATGATGCCACAAACTGAAATTCTTTTTTTTTTTTTCAAATGGTGGTAATGGGGCAGGAAAGGGGGTTGGGAAAGACCAGTGGTTTAAACAGATTGATTTTTAGTGTCAGAGAATATATTTTCTTTTTCTACATATGATTTTACAGGTGAGAAATTTCCACAAATAGGGATATAAAAAAAGGCAAACCTTGACACTACAGAAATGGAATAAGTTCTATTACTCTGGAGAAACACAGCCTATCTGGATCCAGTCATGCCAGGAAAGCATCTTACAATTTTCCTTATAGTGTTTCCACTGAATTCATAGATCCCCCAAGTTGGAAGGAGACATCTGTTCCACTCTTATCTACACATGCCACTTTCTTCTTTCATGGCAACCCTCAGACAGCAGATGCCTGCAAGTCCAAATCCAAGTTATTCTATAAAAGGAACAGACTTTTATTGCCCACATTTGTTGCAAAGGAAGGGCTTTGAAATCCCTTCCAGGGGGCGGAGGGCACATGCCGGTGGTGTGCTGCTACACACTTTGGAGGATGTAGGGATGTGAGGCATAAAGACTAGAAGATGGCAATGTCAGGGGTTCCATCACACTGGGGACAGCAATCCTGTGCTGGGAAGATGGGTGAGGACAAGGATGAAACTCCATTTTGGAAGATTCTTACAAGGATGGTCACTGAAACAAGGAATTGGTAGACTTCGGGCATGGATTCATGATAAGTCCCGTAACACTGAGCTACAATTTCTTAGTTAGTCTATCCTTTTTCTTGTCCCAGAGGCACAACTAGGTTGATGCTGCAGGTGTAACTCAAGAAGCTCCCTGATTGTAGTGAAGGAGTGGTTGCAGGAGTACAAAACCAGGAATGTTATTGTACCGCAACAGACTGATTAAGGACCAAAGGGCACTGTCTCCTTAAATTGGTCTGACAAGGGGAAGTCGCTCGCATTCCAGTGGTTAACACTCAGCGCTTCCACTGCAGGGGGCACAGGTTCTATCCCTGGTCAGGAACTAAGATCATGAAGCCACGTGGCGCAGCCAAATAAATGCATAAATACATATATAAATTGGCCTGACAAGGACATTGGCTCTGCAGTCAGGAGCAGAGAATGAAACAGTTTGTCGGAGGCCAGATTCACCAGAGGAGCACTGATACCCACAGTTCACAACAGGTAGCAGTCATTGAACACATCCTAGGGGTTGGTTCCAAGCCCTCCACCTACAATAACATTTAATCTTCACCCTACAAGGAAAGTACTACTACTACCCCCATTTTTATTTCAAGGGAACCAAGGCACAGAGAAAGTGAGTAATGTGCTAATCACTAGGTCACATAACTAGGAAGTAGCAGAGATAGGGTAGGTATCCATTGTGGTAGACAGAATAATAACTCCCTAAAGATGTCCATGATGTAATCCCCAGAACCTATGAAGGTGTTACCTAACATGGCCAAAAGGACTTTGCTGATGGAATTATATTAAGGATCTTGAGATGGGAGGATTTTCCTGGAATATCCAAGAGGGCCCAATGTAATCACAAGGGTCTTTTTATGAGGGAAGCAAGAAGGTCAAAGTCAGTAATAGGAGATGTGTTGTCAAAGCAGGAGGTTGGAGTGATATAAGGAAGGGGCTATGAGCCAAGGAATGTGGGTGGCCTCTAGAGGCTGAAAAGGCAAGGAAATGAATTCACCCTTGAAACCTCCTGAAGGAAAGTAGCCCTGCCAATACCTTGATTTTAGAATTTTCACCTCCAGAATTGTAAGAGAACAAATGTGCACTAGTTTAAGCCACTAAATTTGTGATAACTTGTTACAGTAGCAATAGGAAACTAATACATCCAGGCAGCCTGACTCCAGAAACTATATTCTTAAATATATTTAGGTCATCTTTCCAGTGTTAGTTGTCAATATTCCTAGAAAAGACTCTATAAAAGCAGTTTCACATTGGCTTCGGGGTTTCCCTTGTTTATCCCCATATCACTGGATGTCTGTAGGACTTTACTATTTTAGATTCACCGTATATACACAGACCTGCTATTCAGCTCATAACACTGGCATGCAGTAACCATTGTTAAAATGTTAAACATTTTCTATCATTTTGTAAATAACCCCTGAGATCCTCCCTGCTGCTCTGGATACCTTAGTGCTTCCCTTGGGAGGACCTCCCCCCACCCTCAACCTAGACCTTCCCAATCCCTGTAGGATTAGAGCCTGACAAGGAAGGCTCCTCCCCGAATCCAACCCCAACTCTGCAGGCTGGTTCCATTCCAGCAGCTGGTGGGCATGCCAAAAGCAGATGTTTCATATTTTGATCATAACCCCAGAATATATACATGCTGATTAATAACTCAAGATACCCTAGAAGCTTCCAAAGAATTTTTACTTATGACTAGAGTTTCAAAAATTTTTTGTTATCAATGAAAGCAAGTTATCACAGAATATTAAGCAGCATCTAGTGTGACTCCTTTTAGCAGAATGACTTTCTATAGAGTGCAACAGTGAAACTCTCAGAAGCCCATATCTGGGTCTCTAAGCTCCATACTTGAACCACAATGGCCTAAACTGAAAATAAGCCACCCCCAACAACCATATCAGCAAATACCTCAAAGGTTTGACTTTAGCACGTGTCCCTTTTCCATGTAAAACCCTGTGGGCGTCACACCCCTTATCTTGTACTCTTAAATAGGACAAGAGAACTTGAGAATCAGATAAGTTCACTGTGTATGAAGACTATTGTGAAATGTCATTAATTGTCTTTTCTCTGACATCTCTGGCTTCATTGAAAAGGATTCCACCATCTGTTGATGCCTCATATTCTTGGTCTCCTCTGAATAACATAATTGGGTGAATCAGTGTTTTCCTCAGAAGTTGAATGCTCGGTTATAGCCTAAAACTCTTCTCTACTGATAATCCTACCTTGTGGAAAGAATCATTTAAGGAAAATTGTCAAGGGAACATGTCAATATCCCTTATTCTCCTAAAGATGTATCATGGTGTTCTGGGAACACCTCCATGGGGTTAAGAGAATGGATTACCAGACTTTGGAGTCATATCATCTACAGGCCACCCCTTGTTCGACACTACCAACTGTATGACCCTCACAAGTTGGTCAATCTCTGAAATCTCTCACTGGAAAGTGGGGATAGCATTGCTTTCTTACACCTGGCTGTGAGGACTAAATGAGCTAGTGTGCTAAAATACCTATCATGATACCAGTGACCTACAACCTATGGATCCCGGGTAGTTCACTTCCCATCTTCCCCATGTTAGACCCAATGAGAGACCAGGCTTCTTGCCAGTTCTTTCAAGATTGCTAAACAAAGTTCTGAAATGATCAAATATCAAGCATGATTCTTATAGTTAAGTGTGCTTTGCTTCATCACACTAAGCAGGAAGCAAAAGGAGAAAAAGCCATACATGTGCCATAGGACTTTTAAAAAGTTCTGGGTTTTGTGAACCCAAAGTTAAGCACTAGCATGTTCTGCCTCTAAGAAAACGACAACTATGCAAATGAAAAACGCATGGTGGAGGCAGTGTCCTTGGGTGTAAATAAGACTCCCATAAGTTCCATCCAACAGCAAATCTTAAGGTGGAGACCACCATCTTTTTATTGTTCAATAATCAACACTCCTGTTTCTGCATCAACATTTTTTACATTTTCCATAAGTTTGAGAAAATGGAGTAGGTGGCCCAAGGTTGCTGCTTTTGCCACTTCTAAGTCAGCCATTTAGAAGATTGATCACAGATTCTGTTCCTTCCTTCCTTTTTCAGGCATACTGCAAGGATACGATGAAAGAGCAGCCACTTTGCACAAAGATGGGGAACTGGAATCCAGCTATGACCCCCAAAATAGACACGGAGACGTATTTTCCTACCCAACAGCCCAAGGGAGAACCTCGTCAATTAAAAACACTTTTGATATGAAGCCAGACTGCCCAAGATGACCATCTAAAAATACACGAAAATCTAGGAAAAACAAGCTCTTCATCCTAGAAGGAACGTCAATGGAAAATAGTTGCTAGGCTTTTCCAGTTACCAGTAATAAAAGGAAAAATAGGATCCCCATTATAAGCCCAGAGCTGGTCCTCAGCCAATCCTGGGATTTTCTGAGTGCATTGCAAATTACAGGAAAAAAATGTGGAGTTTTCACTCTAACCATGTTTTCTGAGTCTGCACAATTTATTATTAGGTTTACTTCCGAGTGGGATAGAGTTGAAAAAGATGCCTCTATGTATGGATGTTTACAAGTTTCTAAAACACATACATTCTTATATTGAACAGCAATTGTACAAAGCACATAGACTTCTTTTTTTAACATATTTATTGGTGTAGAATTGTTTTACAAAGTTGTGTTAGTTTCTGCTGTATAACAAAGTGAATCAGCTATACATATACACATATCACCATATCTCCTCCCTCATGTGTCTCCCTCCCACCCTCCCTATCGCACCCCTCTAGGTAGACACAAAGCACAGAGCTGATCTCCCTGTGCTATGTGGCTGCTTCCCACTAGCTATCTATTTTACATTTGGTAGTGTATTATATGTCCATGCCACTCTCTTACTTCATCCTAGCTTACACTTCCCACTCCCCATGTCTTCAAGTCCATTCTCTATGACTGCATCTTTCTTCCTGTCCTGCCCCTAGGTTCTTCAGAACCTATCTTTTTTTCATAAATTCCATATATATGTGTTAGAATATGGTATTTGTTTTTCTCTGTCTGGCTTACTTCACTCTGTAAGACAGTCTCTAGGTCCATCCACCTCACTACAAATAATTCACTTTCGTTTCTTTTTATGGCGGAGTAATATTCTATTGTATATATGTGCGACTTCTTCTTTATCCATTCATCTGTCAATGGACACTTATGTTGCTTCCATGTCTTGGCTATTGTAAATAGTGCTACAATGATCATTGTGGTACATGACTCTTTTTGAATTATGGTTTTCTCAGGGTATATGCCCAGTAGTGGGATTGCTGGGTCGTATAGTAGTTCTATTTGTAGTTTTTTAAGGAACCTCCATACTGTTCTCCATAGTGGCTGTGTCAGTTTACATTCCCACCAACAGTGCAAGAGGGTACCCTTCTCTCCACACCCTCTTCAGAGTTTATGGTTTGTAGGTGTTTTGATGTTCGCCATTCTGACTGGTGTGAGGTGATACCTCATTGAAGTCTTGATTTGAATTTCTCTAATGATTAGTGAGGCTGAGCATCCTTTTGTGTGTTTGCTGGCAATCTGTATATATTCCTTGGAGAAATGTCTATTTAGGTCTTCTGCCCATTTTTGGAATGGGTTGTTTATTTTTTAGATATTGAGCTGAATGAGCTTCTTGTAAATTTTGGCTGTCAGTTGCTTCATTTGCAAATATTTTCTCCCATTCTGAGGGTTGTCTTTTCATCTTCTTTATGGTTTCCTTTGCTGTGAAAAAGCTTTTAAGTTTCATTATGTCCCATTTGTTTATTTTTATTTTCATTTGCATTTCTCTAGGAGGTGGGTCAAAAAGGATCTTGCTGTGATTTATGTCATAGTGTGTTCTGCCTATGTTTTTCTCTAAGAATTTTATACTGTCTGGCCTTACATTTAGCTCTTTAATCCATTTTTAGTTTATTTTTGTGTATGGTGTTACGGAGTGTTATAACTTCAATCTTTTACATGTAGCTGTACAGTTTTCCCAGCACCACTTATTGAAGAGGTGGTCTTTTCTCCATTGTATATTCTTGTGTCCTTTAAGAAAGATAAGGTGACCATATGTGCATGGGTTTATCTCTAGACTTTCTATCCTGTCCCATTGATCTATATTTCTGCTTTTGTGCCAGTACCATATTGTCTTGATTTCTGTAGCTTTGTAGTATAGTCTGAAGTCCAGAAGCCTGATTGCTCCAACTCCATTTTGCTTTCTCAAGTTTGCTTTGGCTTCTTGGGGTCTTCTGTGTTTCCAAAAAAATTTTGAAATTTTTTGTCCTACTTCTGTGAACAATGCCATTGGTAGTTTGATAGGGATTGCATTGAATCTGTAGATTGCTTTGGATAATATAGTCATTTTCAAGATGTTTAGTTTTCCAATCCAGAACGTGGTGTATCTCTCCATGTGTTTGTATCATCTTTAAGTTCTTTTATCAGTGTCTTATACTTTTCTACTTACAGGTCTTTTGTCTCCTTAGGTAGTTTATTCCTAGGTATTTTATTCTTTTTGTTGCAATGGTAAATGGCAGTGTTTCTTTAATTTCTCTTGCAGATTTTTCATCATTAGTGTATAGGTATGCAAGAGATTTCTGTGCAATAATTTTGTATCCTGCTACTTTACCAAATTCATTGATTAGCTCTACTAGTTTTCTGGTAGCATCTTTAGGATTCTCTGTGTATAGTATCATGTCATCTGCAAACAGTGACAGTTTTAATTCTTCTTTTCTGATTTGGATTCCTTTTATTTCTTTTTCTTCTCTGATTGCTGTGGCTTAAACTTCCAAAACTATGTTGAATAATAGTAAGGAGAGTGGGCAACCTTGTCTTGTTTCTGGTCGTAGTGGAAATGGTTTCCGGTTTTCACCTTTGAGAATGATTATGGCTGTGAGTTTGTCATATATGGCCTTTATTATGTTGAGGTAAGTTCTCTCTATGCTTACTTTCTGGATGGTGTTTATCCTAAATTGCTGTTGAATTTTGTTGAAAGATTTTTCAGCATTTATTGAGATGATTATATGTTTTTTCTCCTTCCATTTGTTAATATGGTTTATCACATTGATTGATTTGCATATATTGAAGAATCCTTACATTCCTGGGATAAACCCCACTTGTTCACGGTGTATGATCCTTTTACTGTACTGTTGGATTCTGTTTGCTAGTATTTTGTTGAGGATTTTGGTATCTATGTTCATCAGTGATATTGGCCTGTAGTTTTCTTTCTTTGTGAAACCTTTGTCTGGTTTTGGTATCAGGGTGATTCTGGCCTCATAGAATGAGTTTGGGAGTGTTCCTTCCTCTGCTATATTATGGAGGAGTTTGAGAAGGATAAGTGTTAGCTCTTCTCTAAATGTTTGATGGAATTCACCTGTGAAGCCACCTGGTCATCGGCTTTTGTTTGTTGAAAGATTTTTAATCGCAGTTTCAATTTTGGTGCTTGTGATTGGTCCGTTTATATTTTCTATTTCTTCCTGGTTCAGTCTCATAAGGTGTGCTTCTCTAAGAATTTGTCCATTTCTTCCAGGTTGTCCATTTTATTGGCATAGAGTTGCTTGTAGTAGTCTCTTATGATCCTTTGTATTTTTGCAGTGTCAGCTGTTACTTCTCCTTTTTCATTTCTAATTCTATTGATTTCAGTTTTCTCCCTTTTTCTGTTGATGATTCTGGCTAATCGTTTATCAGTTTTATCTTCTCAAAGAACAAGCTTTTAATTTTATTGATCTTAGCCATCATTTCCTTCATTTCTTTTTCATTTATTTCTGTTCTGATTTTTATGAATTCTTTCCTCCTGCTAACTTTGAGGTTTTCTTGTTCCTTCTCTAATTGAATTAGGTGTAAATTTAGGTTGTTCATTTGAGATTTTTCTTGTTTCCTGAGGTAGGATTGTATTGCTATAAACTTCCCACTTAGAACTGCTTTTGCTGCATCCCATAGGTTTTGGGTTGTCGTATTTTCATTGTCAGTTGTTTCTAGGTTTTTTTGATTTCCACTTTGATTTCTTCAGTGATCTCTTGGTTATGTAGTAGCATATTGTTTAGTCTCCATGTGTTTGTGATTTTTACAGATTTTCCCGTATAATTGATATTTAGTCTCATAGTGTTGTGGTCAGAAAAGATACTTGATATGATTTCAGTTTTCTTAAATTAACCAAGGCTTCATTTGTGACCCAGGATATGATCTCTCCTGAAGAATGTTACATGAGCACTTGAGGAGAAAGTGTATCCTGTTGGTTTTGTATGGAAGGTCCTATAACTATCTATTAAGTCCATCTTGTTTAATGTATTATTTAAAGCTTCTTTTTCCTTATTTATTTTCATTTTCGTTGATCTATTGGTGATAGTGGGATGTTAACATCCCCCACTATTATTGTGTTACTGTCCATTTCCCCTTTTATGGCTGTTAACATTGGCCTTATGTATTGAGGTGCTCCTATGTTGGGTGCATAAATATTTAAAATTGTATCTTCTTTTTGGATTTATACTTTTTTTTTTTTTTGCCGTACATGGGCCTCTCACTGTTGTGGCCTCTCTCGTTGCGGAGCACAGGCTCTGGACGGACAGGATCAGTGGCCATGGATCACGGGCCCAGCTGCTCCACGGCATGTGGGATCCTCCCAGATCAGGGCACAAACCCGTGTCCCCTGCATCAGCAGGCGGACTCTCAACCACTGCCCCACAAGGGAAGCCCTGGATTTATCCTTTGATCATTATTTAGTGTCCTCCTTTGTCTCTTGTAATAGTCTTTATTTTAAAGTCTATTTTTTCTGATATGAGAATTGCTACTGCAGCTTTCTTTTGATTTCCATTTGCATGCAATATCATTTTCCATCCCCTCACTTTCAGTCTGTATATGTCCCCACGTCTGAAGTGGGTCTCTTGTAGACATCATATATACAGGTCTTGTTTTTGTATATATTTAGCCAGTCTGTGTCTTTTGGCTGGAGCATTTAATCCATTTACATTTAAGACAGCAATCAACATGTATGTTCCTCTTACCATTTTCTTAATTGTTTTAGGTTTGTTATTGCAGGTCTTTTCATTCTTTTGTATTTCCTGCCTAGAGAAGTTCCTTTAACGTTTGTTATAAATCTGGTTTGGTGGTGCTGAATTCTCTTAGGTTGTGCTTGTTTGTAAAGGTTTTAATTTCTCCATCGAATCTGAATGAGATCCTTGCTGGGTAGAGCAATATGTGTTGTACATTTTCCCCTTTCATCACTTTAAATATGTCCTGCCACTCCCTTCTGGCTTGCAGAGTTTCTGCTGAAAAATCAGCTGTTAACCTCATGGGTATTCACTTGCACGTTATTTTTTGCTTGTTCCTTGCTGCTCTTAATATTTTTTCTTTTGATTTAATTTTTGATAGTTTGATTAATATGTGTCTTGTCATGTTTCTCCTTGGATTTATCCTGTATGGGACTCTCTGCGCTTCCTGGACTTGACTATTTCCTTTCCCATATTAGGGACATTTTCTACTATAATCCTTTTGAATATTTTCTCAGTCCCTTTTTTTTCCTCTTCTTCTTCTGGGAGCACTATAATTCGAATGTTTGTGCATTTAAAGTTTTCCCGAGGTCTGTGAGACTGTCCTCAATTCTTCTCATTCTTTTTTCTTTATTCTGCTCTGCAGTGGTTATTTCCACTATTTTATCTTTCAGGTCACTTATCCATTCTTCTGTCTCAGTTATTTTGCTCTTGATTCCTTCTAGAGAATTTTTAATTTCATTTATTTTGTTTTTCATCCTTGTTTGTTTGCTCTTTAGTTCTTCTAGGTCCTTGTTAAACATTTCTTGTATTTTCTCTGTTCTATTTCCAAGATTTTGGCTCATCTTTACTATCATTACTCTGAATTCTTTTTCAGGTAGACTATTTCCTCTTCATTTGTTTGGTCTGGTGGTTTTTAACCTTCATCTGCCTTGTATTTCTCTTGCTCCTTCATCTGCCTTGTATTTCTCTCTGTGCTTATTTTGCTTACCTTCCTGTGCTTGGGGTCTCCTTTTGGCAGGCTGCAGGTTTGTAGTTCTCATTGTTTTTGTTGTCTGCCCTCAGTGGGTAAGGTTGTTTTAGTGGGTGTGTAGGCCTCCTGGTGGAGGGGACTGATTCCTGTGTTCTGGTTAATGAGGCTGGACCTTGTCTTTCTGGTGGGCAGGATCATGTCTGGTGGTGTGTTTTGGGGTGTCTGTGACCTTATTATGATTTTAGGCAGCTGCTCTGCTAATGGGTGGGGTTATGTTCCTGTGTTGCTGTTTAGCATAGGGTGTCCATCACCTTGTCCAGCACCTTGACAAGCTTGCTGGTCGTTGAGTGGAACTGGTTCTTCGCATTGAGATGGAGATCTCTGGGAGAGCTGTTGCCATTTGATATTACGTGGGGCCAGGAGGTCTCTGGTGGACCAATGTCCTGAACTCGGCTCCCCCCTTGGAGGCTCATGCCTGATTTCCGGCCAGAGCACCAAGACCCTGTCAGCCACATGGCTCAGAAGAAAAGGGAGAAGAAAAAGAAGGAAAGAAAAATAAATATAAAATAAAGTTATTGAAAAATAAAAAATATTTTATTAAAAATAAAAAAGTAATAAAAGAAAGAAAGAAAGAAGAGAGCTGCCAAAGCAAAAAACAAATCCACCAATGATAACAAGCACTAAAATCTATAGCAAAAAACCGCAAAAACCAAAAACAAAATGGAAAGACAGAACCCTAGGGCAAATGTAAAAGCTAAATCATACAGACAAAATCATACAAAGAAGCACAAACATACATCCTCATAAAAAGAGAGAAAGGAAAAAAATATATACATTTAGAAGAAAAAAGAGAAGAGAGCAAGTAAACCAAGAAACAAATCTCTCAATGATAATAAGCTCTAAATACGAAACTAAGATAAACATAAAATCAGAAACAAATTAGATGCAGAAAGCAAACCCCAAGTCTACAGTTGCTCCCAAAGTCCACCACCTAAATTTTGGGATGATTCATTGTCTATTCAAGTATTCCAGAGATGCAGGGTACATCACGTTGTTTGTAGAGATTTAATCCACTGCTCCTGATGCAGCTGGGAGAAATTTCCCTTTCTCTTCTTTGTTTGCACAGCTCCTGGGGTTCAGCTTTTGATTTGGCCATGCCTCTGATTGTATGTCACCTAAGGGCAACTGTTTTTGTTCAGACAGGATAGGGTTAAAGTAGCAGCTGATTAGGGGGCTCTGGCTCACTCAAGGTGGGGAGATGGAGGGGTACAGTATGAGGGGTGAGCCTGTAGCAGTGAGACCAGCATGACATTGCAACAGCCTGAGGTGCGCTGTGTGTTCTCCTGGGGAAGTTGTCCCTGGATCACAGGACCCTGGCAGTGCGGGGCTGCACAGGTTCCTGGGAGGGGAGGTGTGGATAGGGATGTGTGCTTGCACACAGGTTTCTTGGTGGCTGCAGCAGCAGCCTTTGCATTTCATGCCCATCTCTTGTGTCTGCACTGATAGCCATGGCTCACGCCCATCTCTGGAGCATGTTTAGGTGGTGCTCTGAATCTCCTCTCCTTGCGCACCCCAAAACAATTGTCTCTTAACTCTTAGGCAGTTCTAGACTTTTTCCCAGACTCCGTCCTGGCTAGCTGTGGTGCAGTAGCCCCCTTCAGGCTATGTGCATGCAGCCAACCCCAGTCCTCTCCCTGGGATCTGAATTCAGAAGCCCGAGCCTCAGCTCCCAGCCTCCACCCACCCCGGTGGATGAGCAGTCAAGCATCTCAGGCTGGTGAGTCCTCGTCATCACTGATCCTCTGTGCAGGAATCTCTTCGCATTGCCCTCTGCACCCCTCTTGCTGTGCTCTCCTCTGTGGCTCCAAAGCTTCCACCCCCCACCCCCTGTCTCCACGAGTGAAGGGGCTTCCTAGTGTGAGGCAACTTTTCTTCCTTCACACATCCCTCCCACAGGTTCAGGTCCTGTCCCTAATCTTTTATCTCTGTATTTTCTTTTGCCCTACCCATGTACGTGGGGAATTTCTTGCCTTTTGAGAAGTCTGAGGTCTTCTCCCAGCGTTCAGTAGGTGTTCTGCAGGAGATGTTCCATATGTCAATGTATTTCTGATGCATTTGTGAAGAGGAAGGTGATCTCCACGTCTTACTCCTCTTCCATCCTGAAGGTCCCTGCAAATCTCATGAGGCCAACCTCAGATGATAGTTCCAATTCCAGTTGAGCTGAGATGGCTAAGTTTTCACTGCAAACATCATGCTGTCGTACCTCCTATCCCAACTTCTGAGCCATACACGTACAAAGGAACCGGCCTTCTCTTTACACCCCAGCTACTCACACTGTCCATGCTGTCTTGATTACTGTGGCTTTGTGGTATAGTTTGAAGTCAGGAATGCTGATTCCTCCAACTCCGTTTTTCTTTCTCAATATTGCTTTGGCTATTTCGGCTATTTTGTGCTTCCACACCAAATGTAAAATCTTTTGTTCTAATTCTGTGAAGAATGCCATTGGTAGTTTAATAGGTATTGCATTGAATCTGTAGATTGCTTTGGGTAATATATTCATTTTCACAATATCGATTCTTCCAATCCAAGAACATGGTATATTTCTCCATCTGTTTATGTCATCTTTGATTTCTTTCATCAGCATTTTATAGTTTTCTGAGTACAAGCCTTCCCCCCTTAGGCAGATTTATTCCTAGGTATTTTTTTCTTTTTGTTGCAATGGTAAATGTGAGTGTTTCCTTAATTTCTCTTTCTGATTTTTCATTGTTGGTGTATATGAATGCCAGAGATTTCTGTGCATTAATTTTGTATCCTGCAACCTTACCGAATTCATTGCTTAGTTCTAGTAGTTTTCTGGTGCCATCTTTAGGATTTTCTATGTATAGTATCATGTCATCAGCAAACAGTGACAGTTTTATTTCTTCTTTTCCAATTTGCATTCTTTTTATTCATTTTTTCTCTGATTGCCATGGTTAGGACTTCCAAAACTATGTTGGGTAATACTGGTGAGAGTGGACATCCTTGTCTTTCTTGTTCCTGATCTTAGAGGAAATGCTTTCAGTTTTTCACCATTGAGAATGATGTTTGCTGTGGGTTTGTTGTATATGGCCTTTATTATGTTGAGGTAGGTTCCCTCTATGCCCACTTTCTGGAGAGTTTTTTATGATAAATATGTGTTGAATTTTGTCAAAAGATTTCCCTGCATCTATTGCGATGATCATATGGTTTTATTCTTCAATTTGTTAATATGGTGTATCACATTGATTGATTTGCATATATTGATGAATCCTTGCATCCCTGTGATAAGTCCCACTTGATCATGGTGTATGATCCTATTAATGTGCTGTTGGATTCTGCTTGCTAGTATTTTGTTCAGGATTTTTGCATCTATATTCATCAGTGATATTGGTCTATTATTTGTTTTCTTGTGATATCTTTTTCTAGTTTTGGTATCAGGGTAATGGTGGTTTTGTAGAATCAATTTGGGAGTGTTTCACTCTCTGTAATTTTTTGGAAGAGTTTGAGAAGGATCGGTGTTAGCTCTTCTCTAAATGTGTGATAGAATTCGCCTGGGAAGCCATCTGGTCCTGGTCTTTTGTTTGTTGGCAGATTTTTCATTATGGTTTTGATTTCATTGCTTGTGATAGGTCTGTTTATATTTTCTAATTCTTCCTGGTTCAGTCTTGGAAAATTGTACCTTTCCAGGAATTTGTCCCGTTTTCATGGTTGTGTATTTTATTGGCATATAGTTTTTTGTAGGAGTCTCTTATAATCCTTTGTATTTCTGCAGTATTCATTGTAACTTTTCCGTTTTCATTTCTAATCTTATTGATTTGTGTCTTCTCCCTTTTTTTCTTGATGAGTCTGGCTAAGGGTTTATCAATTTTGTTTATCTTCTCAAAGAACCAGCTTTTAGTTTTATTGATCTTTGCTATTGTTTTCTTCATTTCTATTTCATTATTTTCTGCTCTGATCCTTATGATTTCTTTCCTTCTACTCACTTTGGGTTTTTTTTGTTCTTCTTTCTCTAGTTGTTTTAAGTGTTGGATTAGCATGTTTATTTGAGATTTTTCTTGTTTCTTGAGGTGAGAGTGAGTTGCTGTAAACTTCCCTCTTTGAACTGCTTTTGCTGTATTCCATAGGTTTTGGGTCATCGTGTTTTCGTATTCATTTGTTTCTATGATTTTTTAAATTTCTTCTTTGATTTCTTCAGTGATCTCTTGGTTATTTAGTAGTGCACTGTATAGCCTCCATGTATTTGTATTTTTTACAGTTTTTTTCCTATAATTGATTTCCAATCTCATAGCATTGTGGTCAGAATAGATGCTTGATATGATTTCAATTTTCTTAAATTTTCCAAGGCTTGATTTGTGACCCAGATGTGATCTATCCTGGAGAATGTTCCCTGTGCACTTGAGAAGAAAGTGTATTCTGCCACTTTTGGGTGTAATGTTCTATAAATATCAATTAGATCTATCTAGTCTCTTATGTCATTTAAAGCTTGTGTTTCCTTATTTATTTTCTGTTTGGGTGATCTGTCCATGGGTGTAAGTGGGGTGTTAAAGTCCCCTACTATTATTGTGTTACTGTTGGTTTCTCCTTTCATGGTTGTTAGCATTTGCCTTATGTATTGAGGTGCTCCTATGTTGGCTGCATAAACATTTACAATTGTTATATCTTCTTCTTGGATTGATCCTTTGATCATTATGTAGTGTCCCTCCTTATCTCTTGTAATTGTCTTTATTTTAAAGCTTATTTTATCTGATACGAGTATTGCTACTCCAGCTTTCTTTTGATTTCCTTTTGCATGGAATATCTTTTTCCATACCTTCACTTTCACTCTCTATGTGTCCCTAGGTCTGAAGTGGGTCTCCTGTAGACAGCATGTATATGGGTCTTGTTTTTGTATCCATTCTGTCAGTCTGTGTATTTTGGTTGGGGTATTTAATCCATTTACATCCAAGGGTATTATCGATATGTATGTTCCTATTACAATTGTCTTAATTCTTTTGTTTTTTTTCGTAGGTCTTTTTCTTCTCTTGTGTTTCCCGCCTAGAGAAGTTTCTTTAGCAATTGTTGTAAAGCTGGTTTGGTGGTGCTGAATTCTCTTAGCTTTCACTTGTCTGAAAAACTTTTGACTTCACTATCAAATCTGAATGAGATTCTTGCTAGGTTGAGTAATCTTGGTTGTAGGTGTTTCTCTTTCATCACTTTAAGTATATCCTTCCACTCCCTTCTGGCCAGCAGAGTTTCCACTGAAAAACAGCTGATAACCTTATGGGGATTCCTTTGTATGTTATTTTTTGTTTTTCCCTTGCTGCTTTTAATATTTTTTCTTTGAATTTAATTTTCGTTAGTTTTCTTAATATGTGTCTTGGTGTGTTTTTCCTAGGGTTTATCCTGTATGGGATTCTCTGTGTTTCTTGGACTTGGGTGACTATTTCCTTTCCCATGTTAGGGAACTATCATCTCTTCAAATATTTTCTCAGACTGTTTCTTTTTCTCTTCTTCTTCTGGGACCCCTATAATTCAAATGTTGGTATATTTAGTGTTGTCCCAGAGGGCTCTGAGATTATCTTGAATTCTTTTCATTCTCTTTTCTTTATTCTGCTCCTTGGTACTTATTTCCACCATTTTGTCTTCTAGTTCACTTATTTGTTCTTCTGCCTCAGTTATTCTGTTATTGATTCCTTCTAGTGTATTTTTCATTTCAGTTATTGTGTTTTTTTCCTCTTTTTGTTGTTGTTTTTCTTTAGTTCTTCTAGATCTTTGTGAAACATTTCTTGTATTTTCTCAATCCATGCCGCCATTCTATTTCAGAGGTTCTGGATCATCTTTACTTTCATTACTCTGAATTCTTTTTCAGGTAGATTGCTTATTTCCTCCTCATTTATTTGGTCCTGTAGGTTTTTACCTTGCTCCTTCATGTGTGACATATGTTTTTGCCATCTCATTGTTTATTTATTTATTTTTAATGAGTGGGATTGTGTTCCTGCTTTACTGGTTGTTTGGCCTGAGACTTACAACACTGGAGTCTGTAGGCTATTGGGTAGAGCTTCATCTTGGTGCTGAGATGAGGAACTCCATGAGACCTCAGTCTGATGAATATTCCCTGGGGTCTGAGGTTCTCTGTTAGTCCAGTTGTTTGGACTCAGAGCTTCCATCGCAGGAGATTCAGCCCAACCCTGGGCTCATGAACCAAGATCCCACAAGCCGCATGTGGTGGCAGATCCCTTTGGGGTTCTTCCTATCTCCTTGGGTGTCAGAGTCCCCCACCAGAAGCTGGAAGTCACCCAATTTGTGGGGAGATGCTAACTCCACATCTTCCCACACTGCCATCTTGACTCCTGGGCTAGGGACATTTTTCAGTGGTTAGAAAAATCAACAAAAAGCATTTTGGGTAGAAAAATTAGGATGGATAAATCATGTTCAAAATTCTTGACATTCATACACTATCAGTCACTGGAGGGTTTGAATCACTGCATTTAAAAAAGTGCATTCCTTTTTTCCTTCCTTCCTGTAAGAAATTCCTATAAGAAGATCTGAAGAAGAAAAAGACAATAGGATTTTTTTCATGTTGCTAATGAGTTGCTTGGCTTTACTATTTCATACTTAAACTCTCAGGAAATAATCAGATCCTGCTCCTTCTCCTCCTTGCAAGAGAGAAATGTTTCAAGTCCTGGAAGGCCTGTGTTAACAGTGAAATCTTATACTGAATCATGATTAATTAGGCCACTCATTAGCAATTTTGATCACTGGGATCTAATGCATCATGTTGATGATCTAAGTAATACACTCATTTATTTACTTTTGTGTAGAGGAAAACCGAATCCTAGCTCATCAAAGATAGGACCTGAAAGGTTATTCTGTATCACATCTCATTTCATGAATGGGAAAACCTGAGGAAAGTCAACTAATTTGTTTCAAATCAGTCCATGATTAAATGGCACAGTTGAGAATAGAAGCTGATGCTGTTGTCTGCCAGGCATCAACATATCTGGACACAAGGTCATCGTCCAGAAAAAAGACTCAGAAATTGAAGTTTTTTGAGTGAGTGATTTCAGGTAAGGGGCCCACTGGATGCCATCCCAATTCTGCCACTTGAGGAGGCTGTCAAGTCCCTTCTTCCAAGGACTAGCTTGAGAACACAAAAGGCTTCTTTGCAAACAAGAAAGCTGGTCCATGATGCACTTGAACCAGGCAGTTCCTTCTAGGCGATTTAAATGACATTATAGCTGTGGCAGGGCTCCCAGGTGGAGCCATAAACCCACTGTGCCTTTACAAGAGTGGTGGCTGAAACCTTGGACAAACTGACTTGCTTTAGATGCAAGCTGGAAAAAAAATGATTCGTTGTAGAATTCCTGTTAGTCCAGTCGGCTCTCTTTCTCTGGTGAAACCAGATTTGTAGGCACATGCACTGGCCAGTGAGTCAGCCCTTAAAAAAGTCATTCATCATTTATGTATAAACAAGAATAGCCTTTGTTTCAGAGAATTTGGGAAGTTTTTATAGCCTACTTTCTTCCAGTACCATTTCTGAAGAACTGTTTCTGTCTCAAGGCGGTTCCTATAGGCCTATAAATACTTTGATGTTCAGACATCTAGAACTTATATTTGGTGTTGACTAATGAGTATTATTATTTTATTATGTAGTTATATATGATCTGAAAGAAATTTGAGGTTATATGCCACATAACTCTGTATACACACTGAACAATGACAAATTCTTTTTACCCATTACACTTATGATTTATTACTTGGGCAGAAGAAGTTCTGAGTCATTCAACTGACATGTAATTGTGCTTTGGAAGATAGTAATGGAATAGAAAGAATGTAAAATTTCCCTTAACATATATTGTTAAAATAATTTGTAAGTGGACAAAATGGACTCCAGAGATATTATTTCTCCCATTTTAAAAAATCAAAGGATAATTAATATGGCAACAAACTCCAGTGCTCCTTTTGAATGAGTAAAGAAGAACCTTGGTCTTAGAAGTACATGTGGGTATGTTTGAAACAGCAATAAACAGTGCATAATGGATCTGACTTCAAACAATGCCTATTGGAGAACCAGGCCTATTTCAAAGGCAAATGCTCAATACCCAGTTTGCTTTGGTACCAATAAGCCACAGGTAAACACTAAGATCAAAGGGAAAGGTGGGTGTGTGAAGGGGCATGTGATGACATTACTTCTTCACAACACATTTTCCCCAAGGGACACTGGGGATATCACCTTGTAAGAGCCTCTGTTGTATATTCAGGAATTTATATTAAAGGAGTGTCAGAGGTATTTCAGTCTGTAAGAATTGTAGCTTAAACGCCACTAAACAAGAGACACACTGAAGGTGGCATGCACTTGGAGAAGAGGATACTGAGCTGGAAAGAGATAAACGGTGCCTTTATAGGCCACACTGATCCATGCTTTCTTGCTTGCTTCTCCCTCCCACTAGCAACAGCAGTGTAAACTGGTATGGCCCATCAGCAGGTCATGTGGCCCTTTGTGGAAGAATGAGCCCTCTGTGCATGCAGGCAGAGCAGTTACCAACAAAGGCCCATTGGAGTGTTTAAAAGCTCCAACTTGCTGCTGAATCAAAGCCTTTCTAGAGGCAGAAGCTGTGAACAGGCTATCCCATCAACAGGGAGAGGAACTGTTTTGCAGCTCCCCTACATAATCCTTAAAGTTGACTTATCTACCTTGCCAACAGTCCCCAAATTCAGTGCCCACAGTGGGCGGTATTCATTTAAAGTCATTACTCAGAGTTCTGTTAAGTCTTACTGAACTACATTTTGGGGCATGACCAGGAGCTAGCAGACTCCATAGAAGGGAAAAAGTAAAAAAGACACAGTGGATCCCACAACAGAAAGAAAGAGTTCTGAAAACAAAACAAAATCCAAACTTGGTTTTAAGAATGTGATAAAATGAAGTAATATTTCCAGTCTCCTCCCTCATACACACACACCTGTAAATGACTTTATTTTATTGTCCATGATAAATAGATTAGAATATTGCTCAGAAACATAAACTTAAGAAGAAATGTTAGCCTACTTTTAGTAAATGCAAATAAGGGCTAAAAGTTTTAGGCTATGTTTCGATTGCATGAAAATTATCTGTCCTATATATATTTAAACATGTCACAGTATTTTCCTTTTCACTGTCTTCCAATGAATGTCTCTCTTGTCCAAGGGATTATGTGAGGGTTAGTTGATTAGAAGTAAACAAGAACTATATATACTAAAAGTAAACAGAGCAACATATGAGTTGCATGAGCAAACCTCATCATAAATGACAGAAAATAGATGATGTCAGCCTCTACCACTGATTGCCCTAGTACTACCCCAAAATGTTCTTTTCCTTAATAGTTATTTCTACCCCAGTGCCTATGCTAGTACCTGCTACGGAGGTCAATATATCAGCTAATCTTCCCTATCACACCTCCCACTGGACTTGAAATTAGGCCATGCTTCCAACTTGGGTTGCCAAATTTGGGTTTCTAATAAAATTATAATTAATTCTCTCATTCCAGGGCACATGTATAGCTCCATATTATAACTCTCAGTATCTATCAATCTAGATTTGTCCCATCTTAAGGATTATGCTTTTGTTTCCTATCTGTCTGTAATCATATTGTTTAACCTGGTGGAGTTGGAGTTGCCCAACCCTCAGTCTCACTCCATCTAGTGAGACACTAGGATCCTGCGTGATTTTGCTCATATAGGCCACATTCACAGGAATAAATCCCAGTCCAGCTCCTCCAAAATTTGAGTAGCTGCTATTTTTCTGCTCCCCAGCCTCACTCCTAAATGGTGGTCACTGCATGGATTCCCAGACCTTGAATGACCCAGATTAGAAGATGCAGTACCAACTACTTCCAGAAATATCCCTGGGATGCTGGACACCAGAAGTCTTCTTCCAGGACTGTTCCCTGACCTCTCTAAAGCCAGGCATGCACCTGGGTCTACCTTAAGCCTTGGAGATTGTGTCTTTGCCCAACTCTGGTTCCTTTCCACTCTCCATTGCCCAGTTTTACCAAGGTTGACCCATAGCGTGTCAGGCCTGAGCTATCCTGAGCTCAGGTAAATTATCAATGATGAAGGAAACAAGGCCCCCCTTATAAGTATTTTCACTGCCTTCATGTCATTGAAAATAACAATGATGATCAGCATGTCAGTCAATCACCGATCCCTCAAAAGGGCATCTTTAAAGAAATGATTTTTATATAAAAATCCACTTTGAGAATCTATTTCAAAAAAAAGAAGAATCATAGAGGGAAAAAAATGGACAAACTGCCTGACCCAAAGTGGTAAGAAGATGCATTCATTTATCCATTCAATAGATATTTACTGAGTACCTACTATGTACCATATCCTAGGTACTGGGGATATAGAAATAAACAAAACAGATTAAAACACTTGCTCTCATAGAGCTCACATTCAGAAACCATTAGCTCTTTGATCGTGAATATGTCATTTTATTTTTCTGAGCTATGTTTCCCTTGTCCACAAAGTAGGAAATTTGGTGTAAAGAGAAAGAATTTTTCAACTCTAACACTCTGTGCTTCTCTTAGGAAAATATGGGCAGACTCATATGTTATACCAACATAAAAGCACTTGCCTGAATGGATGTCAAGGAAAGATGGTAGATAAAATTCAATTTAACCTCAATAACATTCACTGAGCACCTACTGAGCACCAAGTGGAGTGAGAAACACAAAGATTACTGAATTACATGCTCACAATCCCTTAGCACCTCAATATCTAATGGGGAAGTCAAACGTATGAAATGAATTATTTTTAACAAATTTGTTCTGATCAATTATACTTCTTAATTATGCAATATACAAAAACACACAGAAAAATATAAAAATCACCAGAAATCCAACCAATAGGGACTGTCATACTTAACAAATTGGTGAACCTTCTTCCAGACATTCCTCTATGCATGTATACATAAATTTCATGTATTTTCTGTAAATTGGAAACTGCAAATATTTAAATACTGCTTTTTTCCTCAAATATATGTCACAGATCTCCTCCTCAGCAATAAATATGGTTATATATAAACATTTTAATTGCCGTAAAATATTTCATTATTTGTATGAATACTTAATCAGCTTCCTATTAATGGGCATAATATTCAATCTTTCATATTAACAAGAATATCTTAATGTTCACATTTTTGTCATTTGTGCCAATATCTCCTTTGAATGTCCATGAGCAGAATGTGGATGTCAATGTAAATTTACATTTTATATTTTGAAACACATTGCCAAGATACATTCTTTTTTTTTTTTTTTTTTTTTTTTGCGGTACGTGGGCATCTCACCGCCACGGCCTCTCCCGTTGCGGAGCACAGGCCCCGGATGCGCAGGCCCAGTGGCCGTGGCCCACGGGCCCAGCCACTCCGCGGCACGCGGGATCCTCCTGGGCCGGGGCACGAACCCACGTCCAGTGCATCGGCAGGCGGACTCCCAACCACTGCACCACCAGGGAAGCCCCAAGATACACTCTTAAAGGTTTGTGCCAATTCACATTTCCGGAGAGCATGTAGGAAATTACATCATTTACCTATACTCTCATTATCTTTGAGGTTTATTTTTCTGAACCTGTTTAATCTTTGTCAATCTGACAGCTGAGTTTTATGTTCATTAACTTTTCTTTGACTATCAGTGCCGTTGAAAATCTTCATATACATTTATTGGATATTAGTATTTCTCCATTTGTGAATTGTCTGTTCATGTGTACTGCCATTCTTTTTAATTTGCATAAACTTTCTTTCATGCATTGGTTAATAATTCTTTGTATATTAGAAATATTGCCTCTTGTTTCATCTACTGGTGTTGCAAATATTTTTCCAGTGTGGTGGTTCAAACTTCTACGATTGTTTTTAGCCACATAAAAGATATTTTTAATTATTAAAAATTCCAAACATACAAAAAAAGAGAGATAGAGAAAATATAAAAGTATAAATGAACCCCATGTGCCTATCACCCAGCTTCAGTAAATAATTAATTCACGGACAATCTTGTTCCCATTTTAAACTCCTCCTTCTGTCAACCGTGTACCTCTTTTTTTTTAAATTATTATTTTTTATTTTTTAACATCTTTATTGAGGTATAATTGCTTTACAATGGTGTGTTAGTTTCTGCTTTATAACAAAGTGAATCAGTTATACATATACATATGTTCCCATATGTCTTCCCTCTTGCGTCTCCCTCCTTCCCACTCTCCCTATCCCACTCCTCCAGGCTGTCACAAAGCACTGAGCCAATATCCCTGTGCCATGCGGCTGCTTCCCACTAGCTATCTACCTTACTACGTTTGTTACCGTGTACCCCTTTGTAGCAAATTCAAAATATCATATTATTTAATCTATGAATACTTTAGTCTGTATTTCTAAAAGATAAAAGTCTTCTGAGGTGTTTTTATTGATGTCATCAAACTTCTCATAATTTTCTTTTTTTAAACATCTTTATTGGAGTATAATTCCTTTACAATGGTGTGTTAGTTTCTGCTTTATAACAAAGTGAATCAGTTACACATATACATATGTTCCCATATCTCTTCCCTCTTGTGTCTCCCTCCCTCCCACCCTCCATATCCCACCCCTCTATGTGGTCACAAACCTACCTGATCTCCCTGTGCTATGCGGCTACTTCCCACTAGCTATCTATTTTACGTTTGGTAGTGTATATATGTCCATGCCACTCTCTAACTTTGTCACAGCTTACCCTTCCCCCTCCCCATATACTCAAGTCCATGCTCTAGTAGGTCTGTGTCTTTACTCCCATATTTCCCCTAGGTTCTTCATGACCTTTTTTTTTTTCTTAGATTCCATGTATATGTGTTAGCATACGGTATTTGTTTTTCTCTTTCTGACTTACTTCACTCTGTATGACAGACTCTAGGTCCATCCACCTCATTACAAATAACTCAATTTCGTTTCTTTTTAGGACTGAGTAATATTCCATTGTATATATGTGCCACATCTTTATCCATTCATCTGCTGATGTACACTTAGGTTGCTTCCATGTCCTGGATATTGTAAATAGAGCTGCAATGAAATTTTGCTACATGACTCTTTTTGAATTATGGTTTTCTCAGGGTATATGCCCAGTAGTGGGATTGCTGGGTTGTATGGTAGTTCTATTTTTAGATTTTTAAGGAACCTCCATACTGTTCTCCATAGTGGCTGTATCAATTTACATTCCTACCAACAGTGCAAGAGTGTTCCCTTTTCTCCACACCCTCTCCAGCATTTATTGTTTCTAGATTTTTTGATGATGGCCATTCTGACTGGTGTGAGATGATATCTCATTGTAGTTTTTATTTGCATTTCTCTAATGATGTTGAGCATTCTTTCATGTGTGTGTTGACAATCTGTATATCTTCTTTGGAGAAATGTCTATTTAGGTCTTCTGCCCATTTTTGGATTGGGTTGTTTGTTTTTTTGTTATTGAGCTACATGAGCTGCTTGTAAATTTTGGAGATTAATCCTTTGTGAGTTGCTTCATTTGCAAATATTTTCTCCCATTCTGAGGGTTGTCTTTTGATCTTGTTTATGGTTTCCTTTGCTGTGCAAAAGTTTTTAAATTTCATTAGGTCCCATTTGTTAATTTTTGTTTTTATTTCCATTTCTCTAGGAGATGGGTCAAAAAGGATCTTGCTGTGATTTATGTCAGAGAGTGTTCTGTCTATGTTTTCCTCTAAGAGTTTTATAGTGTCTGGCCTTACATTTAGGTCTCTAATCCATTTTGAGTTTATTTTTGTGTATGGTGTTAGGGAGTGTTCTAATTTCATACTTTTACATGTACCTGTCCAGTTTTCCCTGCACCACTTATTTAAGAGGCTGTCTTTTCTCCACTGTATATTCTTGTCTCCTTTATCAAAGATAAGGTGACCATATGTTCGTGAGTTTATCTCTGGGCTTTCTATCCTGTTCCATTGATATATATTTCTGTTTTTGTGCCAGTACTATACTGTCTTGATTACTGTAGCTTTGTAGTATTGTCTGAAGTCAGGGAGTCTGATTCCTCCAGCTCCATTTTTCGTTATCAAGATTGCTTTGGTTATTCGGGGTCTTTTGTGTTTTCATACAAATTGTGAAATTTTTTGTTCTAGTTCTGTGAAAAATGCCAGTGGTAGATTGATAGAGATTGCATTGAATCTGTAGATTGCTTTGGGTAGTAGAGCCATTTTCACAATGTTGATCCTTCCAATCCAAGAACATGGTATATCTCTCTATATGTTTGTATGATCTTTAATTTCTTTCATCAGTGTCTTATAATTTTCTGCATACAGGTCTTTTGTCTGCTTAGGTAGATTTATTCTTAGATATTTTATTCTTTTTGTTGCAATGGTAAATGGGAGTTTTTTTTGATTTCACTTTCAGATTTTTCATCACTAGTGTATAAGAATGCCAGAGATTTCTGTGCATTAATTTTGTTTCCTGCTACTTTACCAAGTTCATTGATTCTCATAATTTTCATTTATGGTTTCTGGTTTTTGTGATATACTCCAGTCATTCTCAAGGTCAATTTATCTTTTTAATGTATTTATGATTTATTCAGAGATTTGCACATGACTTCTCTGTACAGAGATGTGAAGAAATGCGGAAGTCTAATACAATATCATCAGGCAGCTCAGTTTTATCAATGATGGAAGTACCTCTGAATCTGTGGCTTTCAGTGGAAGAGATAGATGTCCTATTTTGTCACTTTAGGGTCATTTGCAAATTTTCCATTTGGTGTTATTGAGATCGCTATGTATCATGGTATTCATTTATTATTTTGTGTGCAATCACTGAACTTAATAAACCTTTCATTCTTAATTTGTTTGTAATTATCATATGTTGCTACCAGATGACTGGAAGTTCCTTGGTAATAGGGTGGTTGGAACTGTCAGGCAATCTATAGATATGGTTAACTGAGAAAGTAACCAATGGTATTTCATAACAAAATATGTTAATTTTTAAAAATAAAACAAAAGAAAAATTTCATCCATTAATCATATATGTTAATAAGTAGAAGTTCTGCAAATTCAAAATAGGAATTATTCAGATCCAGGAAATAAAGCAGAAATAAAAGAAAAGTAAAAATAAGTGTTCCCTCAATATCACGAATTTAAAGTAATACTCATATGCTTTACTAAAGCTGTGGATCTCAGAATGCATTTATCTTATTTTATACATAGTTGTAAAAACTGCACTAGCCTATCCCACATCACATCAGAAAAAACAACAAAAAAACCGTAATGGATCAGAATGGAGAGAGAAATAAGAAGGTAATAACTTCAGAGAAGAGATGATGACGCCTGTCGATAAAAACACAAACTCCAAGAACTAAAGGATCTGGAGGCAAAGAGGCCCACACATATAGTTGTGAAGGCCTCATTGTTCCATAACATTGCCCAGTATTCATAGTGATAACCCTGGGTCATGAAGGGAAAACTGCTGCATTTATTATACTATAGTCTGTTTAAGAAAGCTTGGAGCTAATTCATTCTTTATAATTTTCCATCAAATGATTATATTAAATTTTATTTTTATTTTATATTTAAGCATTTTTGGTAAAATTTCATTTAAGCAATTCATTACTTCATTAAGTCATGTAACTTCACTATTTAGCATTTAAAAATTATATTCAACTGGAACAAGATTTTAAGTAACACAACTCTTAGATATATTTCACACTAATTTATAAATAGCTAAAAGTAATTTTAACCCAACACTGATTCTGTTGCATCATTTCAGTAAAATTTGCTTCATCTCAGAACCCTTTTGTCAGAGAGCATCTCAGAAGTCAAATTTTTTTTTGAACACGTAAGAGAAATGCTGTCCTGGTGCTCTATAAACTTTACAACTCCATATAAGAGTTTAGTAACCATCCAGAACCAAAAACTAGATTCAGATTACAAAAGTATTCTACATAATTTGAAATCACAAAAACAAAATGAGGAATTGGTTCAACCCAATGAGCATAAAATATACTCTAGAGAGAAAAGAACTAGGATTCTGCCAATAGGATATTCTTTCCTGTCTTTGCCTATATTAAACCAAAATTCCTAATGCAAAGTGGATAATAGATTAGACAATCCTAGACTACTGAGTTTCTGGTCACCAGTAAGGAGGCACAGGCAGCATGACATCATACAAATATACATTTTTACTTTTTCTTAAATGGATCAGATTATCGATTCATTTTTAAAGATCATCCTTGAAGGACTGATTTCCAGCTATTATTTGCTCCTGTGAATATAAAACAAAGACTCTGAGTACTCTCCTCTCATTTTGTGGAGTTATGATCTAAGCCTGTAAAACATTTCTAGAGGCTCATGTTCCCATGGTCACATGTGTGTAAGAACAATAATTAGCTAGTTCTCTAAATGTCTGTGTCAACTGTTAGGCTAGTTCTCATTAAGGCTTGGCTTGAGTGGCCACTGGGACCTTTCAGTGACCTGAGTCATCTTACTGAATTCATCCATTCACTCAACAGATATTTTTGAGGGCCAACTATGAATCAGGCAATGCAGAATATCAATCAGTCAAACAGGTGACAAACCAGAGCCACTCACAGTTTTGGCAGAATAGCCCAACACCCTCAAGGCAGAACTTCGTACACCAAAACACTCAGTGGTCTGATACAAATCTGCTGAGGGGAACTGACCTGTGTGGAAACACTGCACAGTGAAATATGGATATGGTGTGACTACTTTTCAGAATCTCAAATCGAATGATGCTCTGTGGACTGATTCAGAAGCACTTATGCTTACAAGAAGTATAGAAGATAGGAATGAAATCTGATTTCTCTTCCCAAACTCAACTCCTGACTTCCTTTGAAGTCTATGGTCTATAACATTACTGCAAGTTTTTCACCTGGAGGTAAGGAATAATCCTACTTTAAGCTGAAATATATTAAGGAACTCTTTGGCTTTTGTTTTTGTTTTTCCAGTAAAACTTAAAAAAAGCTTAACATGGATTTTATGTATATGCTGACTTTCATTAAGCTATTGCTTATGCTTGAGGTTGTCAAACAGAATTTTGGAACTGGAAAAGATCTTTGATATAAACTATTACAGTGATATTAGAACTGTTAAACACAGGACCGCAGGGTCTACCATGAGGTGGAGGAAGATGGTATGCATAGGTGAGACCCTGAACCCCAGAGCCACCTTGCTTTCATATTTGATCTGTTTATAATCCCAAGAACATTTATTTAGAGAAAGGGATATATAAGTATTTTTTTAAAAAAAGAGTGAAATCATTGAAGTAGTATAACTCTTTTGTGTTATGGATGAAGATACCAAAACTCAGAGAGAAACCCGACTTGCCAAAGATCACATAGTGGATAGGTGACAGTACCTGGACTCAAATCAGTATCTCCCCATTTCTTGTTCAAGAATTGTCCAGTAGGCCATGCCACCAACTTGTAAGGTACTCAAATGGCCAAAGTACAAAGGTTATGATTGTATTTCAATAGACTGTGGCATGATAGGGTTTCTGTTCATTTCAGGATCTTTGTCATGTTCTGTGATCTCCCGTCTCATTACCTCTGGGGGTAAGGACATCTTACAGCATAATAATGACTCAGTTTTTCTCTAAGAAGGTATTAATACTACCAGGAATGTTTGTTTGTCTGTAAAGGCTCAATACTAAAGAATGTGAGAATCCATAGTTGTGCTCCAGAATGGAGCCAGGAAAGCATCTGGTTCTCTCCAGGATTAGCTACAAAGGGCAGTGGTAAGATTGAACTGGGACCCTGGTGGGGGAAGACAGAGGTGACAAAAGGGAAAGATGGAGGAGCATCAGAATTAAAGCACTTCTAGATACGCTTCTGAAGCAGAATCTGTTCAATGGAAAGGCAGCCTGAAGAGACAGCTAAGCAGCATTTTCTACTACCCTTTGGTCTCCAAATGTGTTTAATATGGAGTTCAAGACTGTACTACGCAACTTTCCAGATCAAAGACTTTCATGTGAATTTCACTATTTTATAATTAGGTGACAAGTGTTAACACCTACCTACCACTAACCTTCCAGGATGAGGAGAACCATTATGTAAAAACAATTGTGTTCACAACTAATGATTAATAATACATTTCGGTAGTTAGTGTGTCTTACTGAAGAGGTGTATTACCTTCTCATACAGAAATAAATGAAACAAAAACCTTTATATAAAATTGAAGATATTCAAGAGAGAACATCATAGCTAAGTCTATACAAAGAGGAAAGACCAGAGGATAATATAATGGACTCAAAATCAAGTTCTTGTTTCTGTTTATTATTCCACTGAGAATTATCGATGCCTCCACTTTGTACAATTTTTTGATAGGCAATAATTGTATCTGGGAATGGACTATCATTTGCTAGTTCCAGCCTTAGAGCCTCAGACTTCCCAATCACTCAGGTATTGTGTGTCTTATATCTGGATCCTTGAGTCTAGGAAACATCCTCTCTTGTGCCTTTTTCAGTCCACTTTAACCATGATCTTATTCTACCTTCCCCTCTCAGTTTTTTGATCAACTGATTTATGGCTTTTGCTTAAAATTAAAATTTTAACTTGTCTTAACAGATAAGTGAAAGAATAAAGAATACAACCACAGTCAAGTTTGTAATGCCCAGTTTTCCACGGTGATTACATCTCACTTTGCACCTAGGGCGCCGTACCTTTACAGCCTTGTGTCCCAAGGGCAATAGTATTAGTTAAGAGGATAGCTCTGGAGTCATGCTGCCTGGGTTCAACTCCTGGCTCTGCCAATTATGAACTGTGTGATCTTGAATCTATCACTTAACATCTCTATGCCTCTGTTTTCTCATCCATAAAGTGGAGATAATAATAACAATACAGACGTCTTCATAGTGTTGTTGGGAGGCTTAAATGAGATAATAGATTTAAGCTGCTAAGAACAGTGACTGGCACACAGTACTTAATAAATGTGGGCTATTATCAATTTTACACTGTTGTGTGGATCATGGGAGTAAACCCTTTTTCTGATTTAAGTCTCTATAGGGAATGTGAGCCATTTTTTTCTCCAGTTGACAGTTGATGTAACATCCTTGTCTCTCCTGAACATTCAGCACTGAGTCATAGCTTGTATCCCATGAGTGTTGACTACATTTGTCCTCTTCTAATTTTGTCATTTTCTCTTTCTCCATCACTCTCATTGTCATTATCATCTTCATCTTCATCATCAACAGTATTGAGTACAGTGCTAAAGACCAAATTCAGAAAGTTCAACTCACTAAAAATTCAAGAAGCTACAATGCAACAGGGAATAGATGAGACATGGGACCAAACAAAGAGTGAGATGCACATACTGCCTGGAGACATCCATGGTCTCCAGTGGGGGAAACACAGTAGAGTCTCATTAACTCTGATGCAAGATTCCTAAGCTCCATAGGGACCCACAATCATCAATTATTCTTCCTTTCATGCTGTGTGGAGCTCATAAGAAGTTCTGAGCCTAAGGGTGACAATCAGAAGTCAGTGGCACAGAGGTGAAATCTAATCATGACCCTAACTCTCATCGTACCAGCCATGGTCCCAAGATTGTGACAATTTCAACAGACACTCCAGCAGGATCCCAGAAGAACAATAGGCCTGAGATACTGTGAGCCCAAGGACCAGGTGACTGACCTTCAAATATCCAAAGGACACAGGCAGTGCAATAGCACCCTTTCTTCAGGGCCCTCATTGTCTCTTGCTCAGCATAGGCTGTGCTGGAGTCTTGGGACTGAATGAAAGGATTGGATGTGGTACTGTGGGACACAGCCAAATTCCTAAAGTGAGCCAGAGCTGTGGCTAAGACTCAACCCCTGCCAGTGGAAACCAAAGACTAGTGGTTGAGATAGGCTTGCTTGGCCTATTCAAAATGGTGGTGAAAACATGGTGCCAAAGTACCATCATCAACATCAGCATCTTTACTACAATTTATTATTCACTTACTTGAGCTGGACACGTATTCAAACACATGCTTCATACATAGAAACTCATGATATGGATATCATTTCCTCCATTTTATAGAAGAGGAGACTGAACCTATGAGAATTTAGGCAAACTGTACAAGATCACACAGTTACTAAGTAGCAGCCCAGTTTCTCTAAGGGATGAAGGCAGTTAATTGAAAGATATACCCACAGCCCACCAGCTGCCATAATGTTGGCAGCTGAGACAAAGTAAGTTACTTAACTGCTTTTATTGTAATTCTACTATGTCTATATTATACTGAGAACTGCCTTTTTTTGTATAGCTATAAGGGGTGTTGTATGATGAAGCATTAATTACTATTTATCTGCCCTGCAATATCTTCTGTTTGCTCTGGAAGGCCAAACTGATTTTCTCTTTTTTTCACTTCCACCTATATAAAAGAAATTTATTCAAAACTGGTTCCACTAGATAATTTTATAGTCCCAAGCCTGGAAATAAATAGTTTCTCTAGAATTTGCAAAATCTATCATGATGTTTACTATAGAAATCAGATGTCAGCACTGGGTCCAATCTGGCCTCTATTCTTTCCTCTTTAGAGAAGTACACTTGCTGATTGGTCTTAGTGAAATATGTTTTACATTCCGACTGTATTGTGCTGTGTTGCATTAATCGTTACATAGCTACAGTGGATGAAAATAACCAATTTCCTTGATTAAAGGGTTCTGGTAAGACAAGAGGTGCTCTATTCATCACTTTTCATTTGTCTTGGCTAATAGTAATAGCAAAAATAATACCTTGAATTTAGGCCACTCCTTTTTTCCAAGAAGTTCAAAGCTCTAGTATGTCTAGTATATCATGATAATAGATAGATGCATAAAAAGTAACAAAACTGAGTTATTTGTAGTGAGGTGGATGGACCTAGAGTCTGGCATACAGAGTGAAGTAAGTCAGAAACGGAAAAAAAAAATACCGTATGCTAACACATACATATGGAATCTAAAAAAAAAAGGTCATGAAGAACTTAGGGGCAGGACGGGAATAAAGACGCAGACGTACTAGAGAATGGACTTGAGGACACGGGGAGGGAGAAGGGTAAGCTGGGACAAAATGAGAGAGTGGCATAGATATATATACACTACCAAACGTAAAATAGCTAGTGGGAAGCAGCCGCATAGCACAGGGAGATCAGCTTTGTGGTTCGTGACCACCTAGAGGGGTGAGAGGGAGGAAGACGCAAGAGGGAAGAGATATGGGGATATATGTATATGTATAGCTGATTCACTTTGTTATAAAGCAGGAACTAAGACACCATAATAAAGCAATTATACTCCAATAAAGATGTTAAAAATAAATAAACAATTGTAAAAAGAATACAAAAATAAAAGAACAGATAGATGAGTACTAGTGAACCTGGCAAGGAGAAAGAGATGTTATTTATGCCAAATTAAAACACTAAAATGAGACCATAATTTATTTGCTGAATGTATTATCTTTCTTAAGATGAATGCAATGTGGTGTAAGAAAGAAAAAAAAACAGAATTTAGATGCAGGCTGTTGTGTGTAAATCTTGGCTCTGTCATTATCTAGCTGGGGATTCATACTGAAGCAAATTTTAACCTTGCTAAACCTGAAGTTTCTCACCTATAATAGAGAAATAGTGAATACCTATCTCATATGATTATTATGAAGATAAAATAAGTATGGCTATATATATATATTTCATATGATTATTATGAAGATACAATAAGAGTTAAGTATGGTACTTTATAAAACATGAAGTTTTATAACACAAATATAAAATTACTGTTTTCTCATGAAGCTAGTAGAAAAAATTTCAAGCAAGCTAAATTGCATAGGTGCACATCATTGTCTACAGTCTATGCTCAACTTTCTACTCTCCTGTCCCTGCCCTGGTACCTAGCATCCACTGGAATGTTCATCGATGTTTGTTGGACTGGGATAGATTAAATCAGATTGGGTTTATGTTCTTTTATAAAGATTCATAAAAACAATAGGTATGGGAATCTGATGTCCTATGCCTTTAAATTCTGGGAGATCAGATTTGTAACCCATAAGAGTAGATGAAGTAGTCCTAAATTGATTCAAGAATAAGAATTTTGGAGGTTAAGAATTATTTAGGAAATCAACAGAATCCATGCTTTTAAATGCAGTAAAGTGAGAATTTTTTTCAATGTTTCTCATATATAATTTATTATCCAAGAAAGGATTAGGGTATCTCTAAATAAATAGCAGTTAGTATTTAGATTTCTAGTCTCAAATGATTCCGTGGACTATTAAAGGTAACTATTGCCTCTTTGGGAAAATAGTTTTGCAATAGGATTTCAACAAGGAATAATAATCACCTGCATGTATACATGATTTTGCCCTTAAAACGGGCTCTCATATCTGTTATCTAATTCATCCTCATAGTAGTTCCCAATTTTACAGATAAGGAAACAGAGTCATAGAATATGTGACTAGGTCCTAAGTGATGAGGTTAGGATTAAAAATCAGTTCTTCACTGGTTGACAAATTCAATCACTCTAGGAATAAGAGATACCATGAAAGGACACTCAACTCTAAAGATTAAAGAGGAATAAATGAATGAGGGATTGATTTAGCTGACTTTATAAACAAAAAGAGTGGCTTTACCACTACTGCCAACAAAAACTGAACAGCACAGTCAGCTCTTTGAAGCTGACCTACTGAGTCCCTAAGAGAAAATTGGGATGTAGGGTTTGATGGTTGTTGTTGGTGGTGATGGTAGGTTGGGTATTTTGTTGGGTTCTTTTTTTATCTTATTATTGGTTTTATATTGTGGTTTTGAATTTTTTCCTATAACTGAATAAACAATAATTTGACCAACTGACCAAATGAACTAGGTGTTTTGTCCTCAAAAAACATAATCTAAAAATACAAAAGGAGAGAACAGAAATAGAATAAGAAATAATGGAGTTAAGATGAAAATATAATGATGGACATTAAAAATGGACAGCAAAAAGGAAATGATACAGGAAATGGCGTATACATGTTGGACTTAATTATGTGCTCCTAGAAAGCTGAAGAAAAGACAATCTTTAAAATATTTAATCCCTTTTACATTTTTTACTTAATTGTTTTTGTATTTTTTCCTGTAAAACATGATAAAATGGAAAATAAGTTTTAAATAATCCCCCAAAATACTAATATAAAATTTATTCTTTATTTTACATTTCAGCCTTCCTAAACTACTTTTGGAAAGACTTGAAATACTCTTTCCAAGTCCTTTAAGAAGGGAGTAAATGCGTTCTGATTTATCTTTGTGTAAGTGCAGCCTTCCACGCAGTAGGTTTGTTTAGAATGAAATTTGGGGTGGCAGCAAATCTCTTCTGGGCTTCCTGCTGGCTTCTTGTATATTTCTCTGTGTAATGTCACGGAAAGAGCTGGACTGCGAGAAATGATGCTCTCTTTCAAAGAAGTACTTATAAAGTATACATATCACATGGACTTATCAACAACCTTCTTACAGAAGATGTAAACTTCCTTAAAATAAAAGCTACCACTCATTGAGAGTTTCT
This sequence comes from Lagenorhynchus albirostris, assembly GCF_949774975.1. Classification (NCBI taxonomy): domain Eukaryota; kingdom Metazoa; phylum Chordata; class Mammalia; order Artiodactyla; family Delphinidae; genus Lagenorhynchus; species Lagenorhynchus albirostris. Next base: position 81,313,672 of record NC_083116.1, on the reverse strand, counting down.
GTTAGTCAGATACAGTACCAAATGCTGTACATAATTTAATTTTCATCTGATCTTACAACAACCCTGTGAGTGGGTATTATTATTCCCATTTGACAGTGGAGGAAATTGAAACAGAAAGAAATTATGTAACTAACCCATGATCAGGGAGCACACAAGTTGGAATTAGGATGTAAGCCTAAAGCTGCCACGTTCCAAAGACTTTTTGGATGTGGTGACTGCTATAGAAGTAATGAGCATAAAGTCATGCTGCTCTTATCAGAAGGCACGCCACTGGGAGCTCAAGTCCGACAGTTGCTGGATGCAGGTTTTCACTGAAATTGGATTTGACCCTAGGAGAGAGCTTAGTACATCCTGAAGAATGGCAGTTTGGCACATACTTCAGACTAGTCATCTACTTTTTACATCATTTTTCCAGCATCACTTTAAGCCACTTGGTTCTCTAGTCTATTTTTACCTTCAGTTTTGATACTGAGAAGCTAAACCAAAATATGCTGTATCATCTTGTAGGGAGACACTATGGAGCTACAAAAAAGAACATGACCCTGGGGGTACCTTGGACACCCCTGAGTCTCAGTCGCAGCTCTGCCATGCACTAACTCTGTAGAAAGCAATAAAAGATAACAATAGTGACACATGCTCGAAGATGGCGGAAGAGTAAGATGCAGAGATCACCTTCCTCCCCACAGATACACCAGAAATATATCTACACATGGAACAACTCCTACAGAACACCGACTGAATGCTGGCAGAAGAGCTCAGACCTACCAAAAGGCAAGAAACTCCCCACCTACCTCGGTAGGGCAAAAAAAAATAAAAACAAAAAACAGAGACAAAAGAATAGGGACGGCACCTGCAGCAGTGGGAGGGAGCTATGAAGGAGGAACGGTTTCCACACACTAGGAAGCCCCTTCGTGAGCAGAGACTGTGGGAGGCGCAGGGGGGAGCTTCAGAGCCATGGAGGAGAGCACAGCAACAGGGGTGTGGAGGGCAAAGCAGGGAGATTCCCGCACAGAGGATTGGTACCGACCAGCACTCACCAGCCCGAGAGCCTTCTCTGCTCTCCCGCCAGGGTGGGCGGGGCTGCAAGCTGAGGCTCGGGCTTCGGTTGGAGCGCAGGGAGAGGACTGGGGTTGGCGGTTAGTGCACGACGGCTAGCCGGGAGGGAGTCTGCGGAAAAGTCTGCACCTGCCAAAGAGGCAAGAGACATTTTCTTCCCTCTTTGTTTCCTGGTGCGCGAGGAGAGGGGTTTAAGAGCGCTGCTTAAAGGAACTCCAGAGATGGGCACGAGCCGTGGCTAAAAGCACGGACCCCAGGGATGGGCGGGAGACGCTAAGGCTGCTGCTGCCACCACCAAGGGGCCTGTGTGCGAGCACAGGTCACTATCCACACCCCTCTTCCGGGGAGCCTGTGCAGCCCGCCACTGCCAGGTTCCTGGGATCCAGGGACAACTTTCCCGGGAGAACGCATGGCGGGCCTCAGGTTGGTGCAACGTCATGCCGCCTCTGCCACCACAGGCCCGCCCCGCATGCTGTGCCGCTCCCTCCCCCCGGCCTGAGTGCGCCAGAGCCCCGGAAGCAGCGGCTCCTTCAACCCCGTCCTGTCAGAGCAAAAAACAGACGCCCTCCAGCGACCTACACACAGAGACGGGGCCAAATCCAAGGCTGAATCCCTGTGAGCTGTGAGAACAAAGAAGAGAAAGGAAAATCTCTCCCAGCAGCCTCAGAAACAGCGGATTAAAGCTCCAGAACCAACTTGATATACCCTGCATCTGTGGAATACCTGAATATACAACGAATCATCCCAAATTGAGGAGGTGGACTTTGAGAGCAAGATCTATGATTTTTTCCCCTTTTCCTCTTTTTGTGAATGTGTATGTGTATGCTTCTGTTTGAGATCTTGTCTGTATAGCTTTGCTTCCACGATTTGTCCTAGGTTCTATCCGTCCATTTAAAAAAAATTTTTTTCTTAATAATTAATTTTAATAACTTTATTATACTTTACCTCCTTTCTTTCTTTCTTTCTTCTTTCTTCCTTCCTTTCTTTCTTTCTTTTTCTTTCCTTCCTTCACTCCTCTAGAAAACGAATCATCCCAAACTGAGAAGGTGGACTTTGAGAGCAAAATTTAGAATTTTTTTCCTCTTTACCTCTTTTTGTGAGGGTGTATGTGTATGCTTCTGTGTAAGATTTTGTCTGTATAGCTTTGCTTCCACCATTTGTCCTAAGGTTCTATCTGTCTCTTTTTTTTCCTAAATAATTATTTTAAATTCAATAACTTTATTATACTTTATTTTATTTCACTGTATCCTCTTTCTTCCTTTTTTCCTTCCTTCTCTCTTTCCTTCCTTCCTTCCTCCCTCCCTCCCTCCCTCCCTCCTTTCTTTCCTTCTTGCCTTCTTTCCTTCTTTTCTTTCTTTCTTTCTTTCTTTTTTTCTTTTTCTTTCTTCCTTCCTTCTTTCCTTCCTTCCTTCCTTCCCTCCTTTCTTTCTTTCTTCCTACTTCTACTAATTCTCTGTACTTTTTCTCCCTTTTATTCTGAGCTGTGTGGATGAAAGGCTCTTGGTGCTCCAGCCAAGAGTCAGGGCTCTGCCTCTGAGGTGGGAGAGCCAACATCAGGACACTGGTCAACAAGAGACCTCCCAGCTCCACATAATATCAAATGGTGAAAATCTCCCAGAGACCTCCATCTTAACACCAGCACCCAGCTTCACTCAACAACTAGCAAGCTACAGTGCTGCACAACCTATGTCAAACAACTAGCAAAACAGGAACACAACTCCACCCATTAGCAGAGAGCCTGCCTAAAATCATAATAAGTCCACAGACAACCCAAAACACACCACCAGACGTGGACCTGCCCACTAGATAAACAAGATCCAGGCTCATCGACCACAACACAGGCACTAGTCCCCTCCACCAGGAAGCCTACACAACCCACTGAACCAACCTTAGCCACTGGAGACAGACATCAAAAACAACGGGAACTACGAAACCTCAACCTGTAAAAAGGAGACCCCAAACACAGTAAGATAAGCAAAATGAGAAGACAGAAAATCACACAGCAGATAAAGGAGCAAGATAAAAATGCACCAGACGTAACAAATGAAGAGGAAATAGGCAGTCTACCTGAAAAAGAATTCAGAATAATGATAGTAAAGGTGATCCAAAATCTTGGAAATACAATGGACAAAATGCAAGAACCATTTAACAAGGACCTAGAATAAATAAAGATGAAAAAAGCAATGATGAACAACACAATAAATGAAATGAAAAATACTCTAGATGGGATCAATAGCAGAATAACTGAGGCAGAAGAATGGATAAGTGACCTGGAAGATAAAGTAGTGGAAATAACTACTGCAGAGCAGAATAAAGAAAAAAGAATGAAAAGAACTGAGGACAGTCTCAGAGACCTCTGGGACAACATTAAACACACCAACATTCGAATTATAGGGGTTCCAGAAGAAGAAGACAAAAAAGAAAGGGACTGAGAAAATATTTGAAGAGATTATAGTTGAAAACTTCTCTAATATGGGAAAGGAAATAGTTAATCAACTCCAGGAGGCACAGAGAGTCCCATACAGGATAAATCTAAGGAGAAATACGCCAAGACACATATTAATCAAACTGTCAAAAATTAAATACAAAGAAAGCATATTAAAAGCAGCAAGGGAAAACCAACAAATAACACACAAGGGAATCCCCATAAGGTTAACAGCTGATCTCTCAGCAGAAACTCTGCAAGCCAGAAGGGAGTGGCAGGACATACTGAAAGTGATGAAGGAGAAAAACCTGCTACCAAGACTAGTCTACCTAGCCAGGATCTCATTCAGGTTTGATGGAGAAATTAAAACCTGTACAGACAAGCAAAAGCTGAGAGAGTTCAGCACCACCAAACCAGCTTTACAACAAATGCTAAAGGAACTTCTCTAGACAAGAAACACAAGAGAAGGAAAAGACCTATAATAACGAACCCAAAACAATTTACAAAATGGGAATAGGAACATACATATCGATAATTACTTTAAATGTAAATGGACTAAATGCTCTCACCAAAAGAAACAGATTGGCTAAATGGATACAAAAACAAGACCCATATATATTCTGTCTACAAGAGACCCACTTCAGACCTAGAGACACATACAGACTGAAAGTAAGGGGATGGAAAAAGATATTCCATGCAAATGGAAAGCAAAAGAAAGCTGCAGCAGCAATTCTCATATCAGAAAAAATAGACTTTAAAATAAAGACTATTAGAAGAGACAAAGAAGGACACTACATAATGATCAAGGGATCGATCCAAGAGGAAGATTTAACAATTGTAAATATTTATGCACCCAACATAGGAGCACCTCAATACATATGGCAAAAACTAACAGCCATAAAAGGGGAAATCGACAGTAACACATTCATAGTAGGGAACTTTAACATCCCACTTTCACCAATGGACAGATCATCCAAAATGAAAAAAAAAAAAAAAGGAAACCCAAGCTTTAAATGATACATTAAACAAGATGGACTTAATTGATATTTATAGGACACTCCATCCAAAAACAACAGAATACACATTTTTCTCAAGTGCTCATGGAACATTCTCCAGGATATATCATACCCGGGGTCACAAACCAAGCCTTGGTAAATTTAGGAAAATTGAAATTGTATCAAGTATCTTTTCTGACCACAATGTCATGAGACTAGATATCAATTACAGGAAAAGATCTGTAGAAAACACAAACACATGGAGGCTAAACAACACAGTACTTAATAACGAAGTGGTCACTGCAGAAATCAAGGAGGAAATAAAAAAATACCTAGAAACAAATGACAATGGAGACACAAGGACCCAAAACCTATGGGATGCACCAAAAGCAGTTCTAAGAGGGAAGTTTATAGCAATACAAGCGCACCTTAAGAAGCAGGAAACATCTCGAATAAAAAAACCAAACCTTGCACCTCAAGCAATTAGAGAAAGAAGAACAAGAAAACCCCAAAGTTAGCAGAAGGAAAAAAATCATAAGGAACAGATCAGAAATAAATGAAAAAGAAATGAAGGAAACAATAGCAAAGATCAATAAAACTAAAAGCTGGTTGTTTGAGAAGATAAACAAAATAGATAAACCATTAGCCAGACTCATCAAGAAAAAAAGGGAGAAGACTCAAATCAATAGAATTAGAAATGAAAAAGGAGAAGTAACAACTGACACTGCAGAAATAAAAAAGATCATGAGCGATTCCTACAAGCAACTCTATGCCAATAAAATGGACAATCTCGAAGAAATGGACAAATTCTTAGAAATGCACAACCTGCCAAGACTGAATCAGGAAGAAATAGAAAATATGAACCGACCAATCACAAGCACTGAAATTGAAACTGTGATTAAAAATCTTCCAAAAAACAAAAGCCCAGGACCAGATGGCTTCACAGTCAAATTCTATCAAACATGTAGAGAAGAGCTAACACCTATCCTTCTCAAACTTTTCCAAAATATGGCAGAGGGAGGAACACTCCGAAATTCCTTCTACGAGGCCACCATCACCTTGATACCAAAACCAGACATGGATGGCACAAAGTAAGAAAACTACAGGCAAATATCACTGATGAACATAGATGCAAAAATCCTCAACAAAATACTAGCAAACAGAATCCAACAGCACATTAAAAGGAACATACACCATGATCAAGCGGGGTTTATTCCAGGAATGCAAGGATTCTTCAATATACGCAAATCTATCAATGTGATAAAGCATATTAACAAATTGAAGGAGAAAAACCATATGATCATCTCAATAGATGCAGAGAAAGCTTTTGACAAAATTCAAAACCCATTTATGATAAAAACCCTGCAGAAAGTAGGCATAGAGGGAACTTTCCTCAACATAATAAAGGCCATATATGACAAGCCCACAGCCAACATCATCCTCAATGGTGAAAAACTGAAAGCATTTCCACTAAGATCAGGAACAAGACAAGGTTGCCCACTCTCACCACTCTTATTCAACATAGTTTTGGAAGTTTTAGCCACAGCAATCAGAGAAGAAAAGGAAATAAAAGGAATCCAAATCAGAAAAGAAGAAGTAAAGCTGTCACTGTTTGCAGATGACATGATACTATACATAGAGAATCCTAAAGATGCTACCAGAAAACTACTCGAGCTAATGAATGAATTTGGTAAAGTAGCAAGGTACAAAATTAATGTACAGAAATCTCTGGCATTCCTGTATAGTAATGATGAAACATCTGATAGTGAAATCAAGAAAACACTCCCATTTACTATTGCAAGAAAAAGAATAAAATATCTAGGAATAAGCCTACCTAAGGAGACAAAAGACTTGTATGCAGAAAATTATAAGATACTGATGAAAGAAATTAAAGATGATACAAATACATGGAGAGATATACCATGTTCTTGGATTGGAACAATCAACATTGTGAAAATGACTCTACTACCCAAAGCAATCTAATGATTCAATGCAAGCCCTATGAAACTACCCCCGCCATTTTTCACAGAACTAGAGCAAAAAATTTCACAATTTGTATGGAAACACAAAAGACCCCGAATAGTCAAAGCAATCTTGAGAACGAAAAACGAAGCTGGACTAATGAGGCTCCCTGACTTCACACTATACTACAAAGCTACAGTAATCAAGACAGTATGCTACTGGCACAAAAACAGCAAGATAGATCAATGGAACAGGATAGAAAGCCCAGAGATAAACCCACACACATATGGACACCTTATCCTTGATAAAGATGGCAGGAATGTACAGTGGAGAAAGGACAGCCTCTTTAATAAGTGGTGCTGGGAAAACTGGACAGGTACATGTAAAAGTATGAGATTAGATCACTCCCTAACACCATACACAAAAATAAGCTCAAAATCGATTAAAGACCTAAATGTAAGGCCAGAAACTATCAAACTCTTAGAGGAAAACATAGGCAGAACACTCTATGACATAAATCACAGCAAGGTTCTTTTTGACCCACCTCCTAGAGAAATGGAAATAAAAACAAAAATAAGCAAATGGGACCTAATGAAACTTCAAAGCTTTTGCACAGCAAAGGAAACCATAAACAAGATCAAAAGACAACCCTCAGAATGGGAGAAAATATTTGCAAATGAAGCAACTGACAAAGGATTAATCTCCAAAATTTACAAGTAACACATGCAGCTCAATAACAAAAAAACAAACAACGCAATCCAGAAATGTGCAGAAGACCTAAATAGACATTTCTCCAAAGAAGATATACAGACTGCCAACGAACATATGAAGGAATGCTCAACATCATTAATCATTAGAGAAATGCAAATCAAAACTACAATGAGATATCATCTCACACCAGACACAATGGCCATCATCAAAAAATCTAGAAACAATAAATGTTGGAGAGGGTGTGGAGAAAATGGAACACTCTTGCACTGCTGATGGGAATGTGAATTGGTTCAGCCACTATGGAGAACAGTATGGAGGTTCCTTAAAAAACTACAAATAGAACTACTATATGACCCAACAATCCCACTACTGGGCATATACCCTGAGAATACCAAAATTCAAAAAGAGTCATGTAGCAAAATTTCATTGCAGCTCTATTTACAATAGCCGAGAGATGGAAACAACCTAAGTGCCCATCATCGTATGAATGGATAAAGAAGATGTGGCACATATATACAATGGAATATTACTCAGCCATAAAAAGAAACGAAATTGAGCTATTTGTCATGAGGTGGATGGACCTAGAGTCTGTCATACAGAGTGAAGTAAGTCAGAAAGAGAAAGACAAATATCGTATGCTAACACATATATATGGAATTTAAGAAAAAATATGTCATGGAGAACCTAGGGGTAAGACAGGAATAAAGACACAGACCTACTGGAGAACGGACTTGAGGATATGGGGAAGGGGAATGGTGAGCTGTGACAGGGCGAGAGAGAGGCATGGACATATATACACTACCAAACATAAGGTAGATAGCTAGTGGGAAGTAGCCGCATGGCACATAGATATCAGCTCGGTGCTTTGTGACCGCCTGGAGGGGTGGGATAGGGAGTGTGGGAAGCAGTGAGATGCAAGAGGGAAGAGATATGGGAACATATGTATATGTATAACTGATTCACTTTTTTATAAAGCAGAAACTAACACACCATTGTAAAGCAATTATACCCCAATTAAGACGTTAAAAAAAAAAAGAAAGATAACCATAGTAACTAGGTGTGAGACACTGTGCCAGGGCTTTACTTATGCTATTTCATTCAAACTTCAGCTATTCCATGATGTATTTATAGTCTCCTCATATAACAGACTAGGAAACCAAGGTCCAGGAGCTTCCAGAGTTTGAATTCAGGCTCAACCACTCACTCTCTACATGATCCTGGACAAGCTACTTAACCTTTTAAAACCTCAGTTTATCATCTATACCAAACTCATAGAACTATTATAAAAATATAGTAAAAACTTGGCACACAAAAGCTGCTTGTCTTATTCAATTTGATATCTCTTCTCAACGTCTAACAGAGAACCTTGAAATAGTAGGAATTCAGTTATGGTTTAATTTAGTATCGATATATAGATTGGTTGACATATAGGTGGAATGGTGCTGAAAGGATGATATGAAATAAGCATTTGTGGATTAAATCCTTAGGAAGCAGGAGAGCTGGTCAGGCCTCTTGAAGGACGACTCATATGGACTATGGGTCTCATTTTCTCTGCCTTCAGCCATCTTATCTTGGACCTGAACTTTAACTTAGGATGTTGGAGACAGGAGAGAGGTGAAGTGGAAGATCACTTCCCCTGGGACCACCTCTCCCCAATTAGCTAAACTGTAAGTATCCTCCATGTTGTGGCTCTAATATGCTTTCTCCACTTCATGTAGTACAGGCATTCCTTCAATACCTAATATACCATCCATTTCGGACCAATGGCTTCCTATGCCTCAAAATACCTTCACCTTTCAGACTTCTGTTGATTCTATCCTACTTACCTGTAATACACTTTCCACCATCTCTTCTGATCAATCTTCCAGATTCTCTTAGAGCCCAAATGGCATTTCTTTTAAGGGTCTTCTTGCATTTTAACAAAGTTAACTGAATTAACCCAACACACTAAGCCTGGTATTACAGTGAATACCTCCCCCCACCCCCATACAGATGTATGCTCCCACAGACACATACCCAGGGAAGTAATTTTGTCTTATTCCTCTGTGTACCCAAAACAACTACTACAGAGCCTGGTCCAGGATAATTTTTGTATACTTGAATGAAATAACATGGGATGTAATCAGAACCCCTTGTCCTTAAGCTCTGCAATGGACCATAAATCAGGGTGTGTGTTCCCTGAGGGACTGCCTTTATGTTTTCCATCACCCTCAATCTCTGCATTAAATATTAACAAACTCAACATGGCTGAGGTTTGCCCTCCATTATAATGGAAGCTGGATTGAGTTAGAATTGTTTTAATAGTGAAAATAGGAAGATTACTGATGAATCATCCTCCTTAGTCACAATATGGCCAAGCTTAGGACACACTGAGAGGGAATTCTACCCTTAACCACATCTGAAAGAGAGAATGTCAACTGGGTCTCTTTCCATGATTCTTGGGTCGGGTTTCATCAGAAGTGTTGCAGGGCTATTTTACACTGACACCAAGGTAGAGCATGGTCAGGACAGGCCAAAGTAACTAAAAGGTAAGCAGTGAGGTTGCAGCACCAGGTTCTGAAGTCATAATCCTATTGTCAGCTCTGCTTTCCCAGTGCTTCCATGGTCTGCATGTAAAAGTACCAGATGCTTTGAAGGCAGAGCTCTAACCACCAGCATTATTGTGTACACGTATCTGTCCTATTCCCTTCTTGATGCAACAAGGAGCAAAGAAACAATAAAATTAAGAAAAAGCAATTGGTCAACTTCCATGACCAATCATGGAATCAACATGTATTTATTGAGGACCTGTTGTATGCCAGGAGTTAGGCATGGAGGATATCACAGTAAGCAAACACAGCCACAGCTCCTAGTGTCATAGCAAATGGCATAGCAGTGAAGAGCGTGGGCTCTAGAGCCAAACCACCTTTCTGGTCTGATGACCAACTCTGTCACCTGTAAGTCATGTGACTTTGAATATAAATGGATTAAATCTCTCTGTGCCTCAGTTTCCTCATCTGTAAAATGGGAATGATAATAGTATTATCAATAATCTTAAGATTATTTTAAACATTACATGACATATGTAAAGCCCCTGGGATATAGTAAACCCTTGGTAAATTTTAGTCCTTTGTGTTTTAATTTTATGAGGGACACAAACCTCAACCAAAACAGTCCTAATTACATTGGAAACAAACATGATTATAACTGAGTCATAGTGTACACTAGTAAGAGTAAACACCAGAGATACATAAACTGGTCTAATGGTCAAAGAAGGCTTCACTGGGGGAATGTGTTGGGGGAAAGTGGGGTGGGAGTTGTTCAAGCATGAGCTCTGAGGTGAAGGATACAGAGCACTTTCTAGAAACTGAAAGAGCCATGAAGCTGGAGCACTTCTAGCAAGAGCTGGGGAGCCTGGTCCAAGGCAAAGTGAAGAGGTGAGCTCACATGCCGCTGAGGGCCAGATAATATAACAGAGGAGCATGGCTGAGAGTTAAGTATTTTAGAATTATATAGTCAAAATCGCTCTAGCAGGAGAAACATGGAACTAATACAGAGATCCAAAGAGGGTTTCCAACAGGACACAAATCTTTGCCATGTGAAATTGTATTTTTAATATAGTTGGAGGAAAAAGTAAACTGTGGAGGAGCTCCTCCCCAAACCCTCACATTCTTCTTTTCCCTCTGACCTTAGCCTCAGCATGTCACCCCAGCAGCAGAGAAGGTTGGTTAGAGAGAAGCTTGCACTCAGGGCAGAGGCTGCAAGTCATGAGTATTTACATGACACCAGAGGGGACTGGGGTCTTCAAATTTACAAGGGAAGAGTAACTATGGGAAAAGAAAGAGATGGAGGTGATACTGGCATTTGGGAAAGGAGATGTTAAAAGTCAGAGGGATTATAGGAAGGAGGGGGACAGAATAGCATTAGGAAGGACAAAGCACCTACAGGGCGCTCAAATGGCAAGCCAATCCTGGAAGGCCCCAGAGGATGTATGGTTGGCCTGTGTAAGCATCTCCATACTTCTCTACACCACTGGGATCAATTTCCTACCTAGGACTCTGCATGGTTTGGGTTTATCACTGGAACTGCACCAAAGTTGCTTAAATCTATTTAGAGTATGTGTGTGTGCTTCAGAGAGCAGGAGAAAGGCAGGCACTGGAGTAAGAAGAGTCGGATCTCACTCTCCCTGCTCCATCATTGGCCCCATCCTTGCCTACATTGGCTGCGATGGCTATATTGGCTCCCTTCCTTGTAGGCTCCTCTGGGGAGGGAAGTCATCCACAGAGATCTCTACCCCAATGTGTTATGGGACTTGAGGAGACCACATTCCCTTTTAAGAACTGAGTTTCCTCCCGCATAACATGAGGGACCCGGAACAACTAAGTTCAAAAGACCTATGTGAGGCTTCAGTTCTACCTGCAATTCTTGACAGAGCCCACTGCTCCCTTTTTCTACCTTTTCTGTTTTAGACTCATAGATTGCAATAGGTGGAAACCCTATTATTTTCCCTATGGCAGATATGAGGTAAGACAATATGTCAAGATTGGGAGTGAGGGGGAAGAGAGAGAAACACTCCTAATCAAGGTGGATCAGCTTCAAAATTTGTTGGGTCCAGTGCAAAATGAAAATGTAGGGCCCCTTGTTCAATAATGAAGAACTTCAAGAGGGCAACAACAGAGCATTAAGCCAAACACAGGGCTCTTCCGAGCACAGGGCCCAGTGTAACTGCACAAGTCACATGTCCATGAAGCAGTCTTGCTGCTGCTGCAGTGCTCTTTCCTCTATTACATGCTGACTGCTCCTTTCTCCCCATTCCCAGCCTCTAATTGACTGTAAGTAATAGAGAAATAAATGACATTTTTAAGAAATATTTATTTATTTATGTAGGTTGTTCCGGGTCTTAGTTGTGGCACACTGGATCTTCGTTGCTGCATGCAGGCTCTTTAGTTGTGGCTTGTGAATTCTCATGCATGTGGGATCTAGTTCCCTGACCAGAGATCAAAGCTGGTCTCCCTGCTTTGGGAGCGCAGAGTCAGCCACTGGACCACCAGGGAAGTCCCAATAAATGACATTTTAAGTTTGAAAGACTATGACTTAATTCTTGAGGGAAAACTATTCAATCCCTTAAAAGAAAGCAAAGAAAGAAAAAGAGTTGAAGAATATATCCTCTATTTTTTACCCTCTCCAAAGCTCTCTTCATTTCTAAGACACTGCCATATGAGCAGAAAACAAGGTCAGAATCTGGAGTTCAGTAGGTTGGAGATTTGCAGGTGAGAAAAATCACAAATTGGGCTTTCTGAGTAAAAGCCAGTATGCTACAATAGGTGAACAACAGAGACTACACTTCACCTCAAGGAACAGCTCTGGACAGTCCTTATTTCTTGATACTTGTGTGGGTTACTTAGAAAGACCATCCAGATCCAACAAGACAAAGTTAAATGAGGTCAGTACAAAGTCCCGCTCTTAGGCGCATCACAGAACTCAGTTGTATTGCTGCATGGAAAAGGCCAGGGTATGAGAGGCTGGTCAACATGATGCTTGGTATGAGCCAAAGGTCTGACAAAGATAAAGCTAAAGGCACCACATGCTGACCATATCGAAGCATAAAGGCCAGGGTGAGAAAGTTAAAAATATATCCTGTGCCAGTGTTGGGGGTAGAGGGCAGGGGAAAGGATATTCTCTGTTTTAAGCCCTTCACTGTAAATAAGAAAGGGTAAAAAAGTAGAGGAGGGTTGTAGGTCAGGATGGAGAAAGATCTCAAAACAGCACCACCTAAGGGTTAGTTGAGGGAGGAAGGCGTTCTTCACCTGAAAAGAGCGAGTCAAGGAAGTCGTGGACGTGTTCGAAAGGCTGTCTGTTGTGTGGGAGCTGGATTCAGCATAGTCAGCGTGGCTCCAGAAATCAAAAGACTTGGGGGGGTGGAAGACAGGAAAACAGGATGAACCCCTGTTACTGGAAGTGATGGCAATCAGCACCTGTGCATGCTCTTGCAAATTGGAAGTTCTGCTGGGTGGGATCCCTGGGTTCTCTTCCAAGTCCATGAACTCCTGGGAATCAAACACATGAAAAGATAGCGCGTGTCTTGAGTCTTGAGGTGATATTTTTCACAACCAAACTCAACAAAGTTCAAAGATTTCATAACTTCCAGGATGGTAAGGGGGAGGGGAAGCACCAGCATCTATAAAGAGTTAACTGGAAGAACACGGGTTAGACACTTTACAGATACCTTCCAGAGTGAAGAGGCGCCTGAGACACCACTGCAGGTGCATGATAGGTACTAGGCTAGGACTAGGGCCAGGACAGAGTTTTGGCATAATACTAAGTCATCCTAAGGTTACCTAAAGCTGGCCTGGAATGAGAGAGTAGTGGCTGTTCTCCAAAGACATTTTCTTTCACCAATCTTGAGCATAGATTAGCATCAGCAACATCTTTTGGCTGTGATAAGAGAGAAAGAAAAAGTTTTTTGTGTTTTTTTTTTCTAATGCAAAGCCTGGGTCCTGTTGCCTTTTACAATCATATATAAAGTGCTTTTGTCAAGTCAGTCTGATCCCTCGTTTGTTTTCTTTGGATTACTCCACCCTGCTGTGGGAAAATTAACTCTTTGGCACGTCCACAGGTACACAACCCTGTAGACATCCACCCCCGACAGCACATCCTCGGGAGCCCCACTGAGGCTACCAGGTTACAAGAAGGGCTTAAAGTCCAATTAGAGTCTAATGAGTTGTGCTAATTGAGGTTATTCTTGCAAATTGGTTAAAATTCTAATGAGTTGGCCTTAAATGGAACCTCCAGTCGATGTTTACTCTGGCTCTGCCCCACCGAATTTGTAAGACAAATGCAATATCTCTGTCCTTGCCAGCCTCAGTGAAAATGGGGGATAACATTACTGGACACCAGAAAGTCACAAGCATCAATCATCATTTTAGGCTGCTAAAAATGCTGTCGGCTACTGATACAAAAACTGATATCAAACACAATGGATGTTTTCTAGGAAAGAAGCATCCACCATGTGCCAGGTACTGAGCTAGGGGTGTCTAGAACTCAGGGAAAACATGATAAATACTTGCCTGATTTGATCAAAATTTCCAAAGATGATGATTGTGTATTGGGGAGGGGGGATAAAGGGGTAGAGGGTGGTAGAGTTTTTCAACTATTCCTCCTATTCAGGTACCAAAATCTTTACAGCAAGACCTGGGATCCATTCACTCCAGATCACTAGCTACAATAACACCTACAGGTAATTTTTAAATGGAGGGCTTCAAAAAGACAATGAAAAGATTATACAAAGCTGATGGAGTGAACACTATATACAGATTACAAACTAGGCAACTTGGTTATGAACATATGCATATACATTTTTATCTCGTAGTAGCCCCCAATGGAGAAAATGTGAGCAACACTGAATCATGGCCTTTGGAGTCACAGACAAGGAATGAGTTAAGTATCTGCTCCTCTATCCCCCCAACCTACAGGAGACACATGATCTCAAGCTTCATATGATGATTCCTTCCAAGGCTCTCTCACTTGGATTGAGATCCATGGGATAAAGACAATTCTCTCCAAAGGAATTCATCACTCTCCTGGAGGTTCAGCTTCCACTTCTCATACAGCTTAGAAAGGGATTTGGCTAATATCAACAGAACCAGATCTACGGTTGTTCAGGTGGTCTGGCAGAGGTACCCAGTACCTTGCTTTAGGAAGTGGACCTATTATGTTTTTCTTCTCCTTTGGTATTTTTGCTAAAATTCCAAGGAAACTGGAAGAATCATATTTAACATCTTGTCATATAGAATTATGTCCACCTTATTAGTCAGAGTTCTTGGTTGCAACCGAGTGAATCCCTCCATCAAATTTAAACAGAAAAGAGCTTTACTGAAATAGTACACAGAACCTCTGGAGAAAACCCTAGATCCAGTTTGGAGTCTACCCACCAGGAGCAACACCCAAATCATACTACTCAAGCACTCCAGTAAAGGTATCTCAGTCCCTGCAGCTGTGCATAGACACCGTGGCTTGCACCACCAATCTTGGGGCCTGGACACAAAGAGTCAGCAACTGCTGACCCCCAAAACAGATGCCACACCACCACTCGCACTAAAAAAGATGGAGTTCCTAGAACAGCTGATTCTCAGATCGCTCCAAATAAAATGAATTCTCACATGAATAGCTCTGGCTAATGGAGCATGTGGTCACATGCCTATTCCTTGAAAATGCTGGCTTCTTCCTTGAGGAAGCAAAATTTATAATTAAGATATTCCCCAGATATGAGAACGGTATTCAAAGTTGCTGAGCATCACAAACAGGGCAAACTCCCTTCAGTACATCTTAACAAATGAGATACTTAGGGCCAGAAATTTTGGAAGTGGGGCCAGATTTCACCTCAAACTTTTTCCTGAGGCAGACTTACTAGGATGGATCCTACTTTATTGTTGCTAAGATAGTTTTAACAGCTCAGTCTCTCCTTGAAATGGACTTTCTTTTCAGTTACCTATTTTCTTATGGTTATCTCATTAAAAAATAATCCAGTATTCAGAGGCTATATCTATATAAACTTTCATGTAGCTTTGTATTCATCAAAAACAAAGCTCTGCTAACACGGATATGATCATTTTGCCTATACACCAATAATTATTATAATAATTAAATTAGAGTAAATGCAGTGAGAGAGAAGCACCGTTTAAATGCTATAGGAGTTTGGAGGTGGGAGATCATCTAACTGAAGAAAGAACGGAAGGCTTCAAATAAGAAGTATCATCTGCTGACCATGAAAGACAAGTGGAATTTCAACAGGAGAAAAGGATTAAGGGCATTCCAAGCAGAGGGAAAAGCATGAACCAAATAAGAAGAAACCGATGGTGGATAAAGATGCCCAATGGAAAAAGAAAGTCTTTTTCCCATTTTATTAAAGGAATCTGAGAACTGGAGAGGTGAAATGATATACCAGAAGCCATACAATGAGGGTCTTCTAACTACAGTTCCAGAGGTCTTTCTCTTCCTGTACTATGTGTGACCATGCAAAGGTCACAAGTGAACTTAATCTTCCAAGTACCCCACAGGCCAGACAAGGGAATCAGGTAATGTGGCCATAAGCTCACAAAAAATTACCCATAATAATTCTAGGCGCTTCTAGGTTGGAGAGGCTTCTGTAGCACTTTGTAATTTTTGGCAGAAAAAGAATCACTTTTATAAAATTGTATCTTAAAAATAGTAAATAGAAATATAATTTGTATGCAAAGCAATCGTTCAGAACAAAACCTAGTTATTAGATTCTTAATATAATTTGCTTGCATTTCAAGAATCACTCACACACAAAAATTCTACTTAGGGCTCATGAATAAAGAAATAACATTACTTGGTAAAGTTCTTTCAGCTTACGGTATACTTTTCCATCAATCATAGCAATTAAACTTATAACAATTCTGTGCGATACATATTATTATTATTATGCATCACATATATCCTAAATTTTATGGTCAAGGACCTAAAAGTTGGCTTGTGCAAGGTCACCCAGATAATGAGGCCAAAATCATGGCACTGAAACCTGCGGACTCCAAGTTTAATGTTTCTCTCACCACAACAGAGCTATGATGGACAGTGATATGAGCTATCTTGACCAACCTAGGGCCGATACATGAAATGACTCAGCCCCCAGTGGAAATCTGTCAGGTTCCCATGTCTCTCTGAGTTCTTTGACTTGGTTCCTGTAGCACTCACCCCACTGTGTTCTGCTGCCCTACCCAGAGTGGTTTTCTCAATATCAGATGGAATGGAAAGGCACTGCAAAATAAAATGAGTGAGCTGCCACATACCAAGAGAAATACAACTCATAGCATTGAGAAGATGAGGCTGAGAGGATGCCTGACAAGGTCCAAAGGAGACTGTTATGTTGGGCAATTCACAGGGTCCACAATCTGGCCCCTCCCCTCCTGGGCTCATAAATTCCTCCTGTCAAAGCCATGACTGGACCCAGAGCACTGGCTCATTCTAACAATGCTCACAGAGACATTCATCAAATTCGCTGCCAAATCTGCTAATTCACAATGAGGAAACTCATTGCCAAGTGGATGGATGCTCATGTCAGCCTGACCAGCTGTGGACAGGCTACATGGAGAGCCAAGGGGCAGCAGGCTCTTTAGTGGTCCTAACCCCGATTAGAGTCAGAAAATTAACCTGATCTAAATGCTTATTGTTATTAGGCCAGGATAACATGATGATGCTTCCAATTCACCATGGGGCAGACTTATCAGGAAGAAAGAGAAACTGAGGCCAGTCTGACAGAGCAATTCATTCCTGGGCCTCCTGAGACGGGCACCAGCCATCTCTGTGGATTTTTCTTTAGACACATGCATCCTTTACCAATTCTTTTCCAACAGACACATTCTAAATTGCATTTCTGAATGCCAAGTTTGGTTGTAGCCAGCATTAATGCTGGCCTGTGAGTCATTGTGATTCTTTAAAGAGATTTCACCCAACTCAATGCTAATACTTTTCGATGTTGATTTCTGAGCCCAATTCTAAGAGGGCAATCTGAGTCCCTTGTTTCCAAGTTTGTGGTAAGAGCACACTCATCACTGTCATGCCATGTCAGGGCACTCTGACTCATCCATTCTGCTTTTGCAAATTAAAAAAAATCTTAAAAAATTCTTATTAGAAAACCAATACAAGCACAGTAAAGAAAAACTAGAAAATACATACACACACAAAATATATATTTTTAAA
Organism: Lagenorhynchus albirostris; assembly: GCF_949774975.1. Classification (NCBI taxonomy): domain Eukaryota; kingdom Metazoa; phylum Chordata; class Mammalia; order Artiodactyla; family Delphinidae; genus Lagenorhynchus; species Lagenorhynchus albirostris. The sequence goes on along the minus strand of NC_083116.1, from coordinate 81,295,825 downwards.
AATCTCCTCTAATCTCATTGATTTAGAGATAACCACTCGATATTTTGGTGAACATTCTGCCAATTCTCTTTATGCATATATTTTAATAAAACAATATTTTGGAAGTTGTTTCTTCACTTAATATATTATGAGCATCTTTACTTGTTGAAAAATACAATTCTACAACATCATTTAAATTACTGCCTGGTATTTCATCCTATGAGGCATCAAAATTATACAAGCAATCTTCAAGATTGGATATTTAGCCTGTTTCCAAATTCTTGCTTTTACAAATACTACTACAATGAAAATCCTTATTTTTATAAAAAATTAAATTTTAAAAGTTTTAAATATTTTAATATATAGTTTGTTTTAGAGTAATTTTAGGCTTACAGAAAAGTCACAAACACAGTACAGTTTCCATACATCCACACCCAGTTTTTCCTAACATTAATATCTTATATTACCATGGTATATTTGTCACAACTAAGAAACAAAATTTGGTATATTATTATTAACTAAATTCCATACTTTATGCAGACTTCAGTAGTTTTCCCACCAATATCCCTTTTCTGTTCCAGGATCCAGTCCAACATAACTCAATGCACTTAGTATAGCTGAACTCTTATGCACACATTTATCACCTCCATTTATTCCTGGAAGTGGAAGAATAAACTCCTAGAAGTGCTGGGTCCAAGGGCACATACATTTTTAATTTTTTTGATATGCATCACTGAATTGCCCACTAGAAATGTTGTACCAATGCACATTCCCTCAGCAACGTGTTAAAGTGCCCATATACATGGTGACAGCACTGTCCTTACAGCAGCTTTGAACATTATTATGATGATGTCACACCAAAATCAAATTATAAAAAAAAAAAACCTGATTAGAGTCAAGGGCCCCATCTCTCTGCTGACCTGGATTGGCCCAGAAAAGTTTAGCATACACGCAGACTGGTGAGCTGCATATCCTTCAAGTAATCCTTTAAGTCTTACTTGTTACATATCTAAGGCTTGAGTAGATATCAAGAAGTGGTGAGCCTGGCAAGTGCCCCGTCGAGCTCTTCATATTGTCAAGAAAGCAACTGTCTTTAGTACATCTCTATAGAAACTTAAGCTGGGAGAAGTATCAATGTGCTATAATACATCAGCTTTCAAACATATTTAATTTTTTTTAATTGAAGTATAGTTGATTTACAATGTTGTGTCAATCTCTTCTGTACAGCAAAGTGACTCAGTTATACACATATATACATTCTTTTTTAATATTCTTTTCTATTATGGCTTATCACAGGATATTGAATATAGCTCCCTGTGCTATCCATTAGGACCTTGTTGTTTAGCCATTCTGAATGTAATAGTTTGCATCTACCAACCCCAAACTCCCAGTCCATCCCTCTCCCTCCCCCCCCGCCGCGTTGGCAACCACAAGTCTGTTCTCTATGTCTATGAGTCTGTCAAATGTACTTTTAAATCACAACGCTCATTCAGAAATCCACTTTGCATCCCCTGAAAAATTATTACCTTACTATGAGCAATGCCTGCTGAAACTTTCCATTCTATTCTATTCTATTTCAATGTATAAACTTGCAGGCACTGAGATTGGCTGTTTAGTTTGGTAGCCAATAGCCACATATATATTGAGAGCTTGAAATGTAGCTAGTCTGAATTGAGGTGTGCCAGTGTAAAATAAACACCAGATTTTGAAAACTTAAGACAAAAAATGAATGTGCAATATCTCATTAATAATTTTATATTACATGTCAAAATAATATTTTAATATAGTAGATTAAATAAAATTTATTATTAAAGTTAACTTCAACTGCTTTTTTCATGTGGCTAATAGAAATTTTTAAATTATTATGTGACTTGCACTGTATTTCTACTGGACAGCAGTACACTAAACTAATTTTATCATCTGCTAATGGGTTGAAGCCCACAGTCTAAAAACACTGCCCTAGTGGGCTCTGGGTTCCTAACCAGGAAATATGCCATGCTCTACATACATATCCACCCAGCCCACCTACCTGAGAGCCACGTGCCTAGGGACTGAGCCAGAATTCTCCATGAAAAATGGCTTTTAGTCTTCTTCAACATTCAGGAGAATGGATGGCCTATGTTCAAATATTTACTCCGTAGACCATGATGTAAAATATCAATAGTTTGGAATTCAATAAACATTTCTGAAAGAACTTCAGACTTGTCATCAATATATTTTTAGGGTTCAAACAACTCCTTCAGAAAAAAAGTGATACCTAAGAATATATGTGTCAGTGATTGCGAGTTCCTCACACAGCCACTGTTAAGCTGTTTTGTTGTTATTGTTTACAACTTCACACCATTTTGCATTCTACAGTCTGATTATCATACGGATAATCAGTAGATGTAAAAACAGCTCACTAACTGGCTAATGGGCAAAGATACTACCTTTGGGATATGTTGACTTTAAGATCTAAAGCAGAATGTTGCTTATTCTGATTTTTAACTACATATCATTTAGTCTCTAGAAATTTGCATAACTCATAAATTCTATTTAATAATGCTCTAATTATACAGTTGCAAGTAGAGTGGAAAATAAACCTTATTAATAATAATATAATAAATACTGGAAATTTGCTAAGAGAATACATATCAGGTGCTCTTACTACACACACACACAAATGGTAATTCTATGAGAAGACATTTAATTAGCTTCACCGTAGTAATAATTTCACTACGTATATGTATATCAGATCATCATGTTGTACACCTTAAATACACATAATTTTTATTTTTTTTTAATTTGAGGAGTATACCTTATATAAACACTGTTACATCAGTAATATAAAATTTGTCATTTTATTTTTATAACCTCTTTATAAACTAAAAAGGAACACATATTATACAGAGACATTGAAATGACACATACAGTATTTGTTCAGTTACTCTTACCTAAGAGATAGTCAGGTTCTTTCTAGTTGAAAATCTATTTCTAAGCCTCTTACAGCATCAGAACCCAGGAGGCAATGAGAAACTCTCATGACAGACCTCCCATCCTCTCACTTTCTGGGAGGATCACAGGGCCAACACCCAGATTCAGCACAGGTCAAGTCTTTGCCTGTATAGTCTATGTGGATAGAGGCAAAGTCTCAAGGGCACCATGGTAGAGCCATTTCTCCACACCTCTAGCCCCCAATCTTTCATGTATATAGCTAAGAATTCTTTTTAGATATTGTTTGTGGTAGGCAGAATAGTGCCCCTTGCCAAAGTTACCCATGTCCTAATCTGCAGAACCTATGAATGTTACTTTATATGCCAAAAGGGACTTTGCAGGCATGACTAAAATTAAGGCTCTTGAGATGGGGAGATTACCATGGGTTACCCAGGTGGACCCAATGTAATCACAGGGATCCTTGTAAGTGAAAGAGGGAGGCAGGAGTCAGAGAAAGAGATGTGAAGATGGAAGCAGAGGTCAGAGTGATGTGGGGCCATGACCCAAGGAATGGAGGCAATCTCTAGAAGCTGGAAAGACAAGGAAATGAATTTTTCCCTCCAGCCTCTGGAAGAAATATAGCCCTGTGGACACCCTGATTTTAGCCCAGTGAGACCCACTTCAGATGCCTGACCTCTACAGCTGTAAGATAAAATACTTGTGCTGTTTTAAGATACTAAGTTTCTGGTAACCTGTGATAAAAAGAAATGTTCACATATTGAGGTATGGGGAAGTCATTTGGGCTTATACATGAGTTAACTTGCATTTTATGCTAACTAAAATCGCCTGTTTGTGGCCTATCAAACATACATTGTACATCTGCTTTAATTATTAAATAAAAATGTGCATTGACCAGAAGTAAGGAATGTCCATGCTAAAAATAAAGATTAAATACCTCCCTTCCTGGGACGCCAATGCTGGTACTCCTTCCATACAAAGACTCCCTTCCCAGGTGCCAAGGCCATACTGACTAGCTGTGCACGTGCTGATCTGTTTTTCTTAAACCTTGAAGGAATGTATCCCTGAATTGCTTGATGTTCTTTGTTCTCACAAGACATAAAACTGTACTGAAAAAAAATCTATTTCTATGTCTCTGAAATTAAAAGAAATTAATGATTCAGCATATACATAGATATAATCACTAGACGCCCTGCTGCTCTACAGTAAATACTGTCAATATCATCAAGCGGTTAACTTGAAGAGCATAAATATATTGACTTTATTAATGTGCTTATTAACCTTATTAATAATATTGTTAACCACTCTCTCTTACAGATATTTTATGCTATTAACTAAATGCTTATTTTCTATTATTAAAGCTTTGCTTAATTGTGTAGGTAACACAGGCTCATGTAACTACATAAACGATCTAGAGATATGTAGTGTAATGACCAGGTATTACACATGGAGAGGCACATTGCAACAATTCAGTAATGACACACTTCAGCAGATGCAATCAGATCTCTCCTGGGTTATAAGGTCTTGGAGGAAGTGGGCATCATTTGTTTTTTTAAATAAAAATAAGACTGAATTTTTTTAATATACATGTTATGAAACAAATATTTCCTAAATTTTATCATTTCTGTCATTTCTACATGTTATATAATTTTTCTATCCCCACTTCTAATTCATTAATATTCATATATGGAACTAGCTTTTTATAAGTTAAATTATTTTGTGTAAGGCATACATGTATACATCCCCCTAGACAGTAAGCTCCAAAGCTCCAAAAGATCTTATCTTTCTCCCCTCCTCAGCACAGCACCTGGCATAGAAAAGGCACTCAGTTAGCATTGCCTGACCCTAGAGACTCTGGAATGCAGGGCTGTGTTCTGTGTCTTCCCTCACTGGCTTTTGCTTCCATTTCAGGTGTTCTTGGGTGTGTTTATGACTGTCAAGCGCTCTATCACATCCCGATATCATGCTATGGAGGCGTATCCCAACCATTACTTTCAATTTTCAGTCAGCGAATGAAGTGATTTCTACATGCTGGGCCCTATACTGTGAATGAGGGAGAAAACAGAGATGAACCAGGCATGCTCTCTGCCTCCATGGGACTCACAGATAGTTAAGTAAGAGAGAGGATGAAGAAGTGAGCACAGACTCCATGCTCTGAGGTGAGAACTGAGCCAGGAGATGGGGCATTAGTTAAAGGAGCAGAAGCTGTGAGAATTGGCTGTAAAATGAATGAAAGAGGGAGAGTTTCAAGATGGCAAAAGAGTAAGACACGGAGATCAACTTCCCACAAATACATCAGAAATACATCAAAATGTGGAAGAACTCCTACAGAACACCTACTGAACGCTGGCTGAAGACCTCAGACCTCCCAAAAGGCAAGGCGCTCCCCACATACATGGGTAGGGCAAAAGAAAAAACAGAGACAAAAGAATAGGGACGGGACCCGCACCAGTGGGAGGGAGCTGTGAAGGAAGAAAGGTTTCCACACACTAGGAACACCTTCGTGGGCAGAGACTGCAGGTGGTGGAGAGGGGAAGCTTCAGAGCCGTGGAGCAGAGCACAGAAACGGGTGTAGAGGGCAAAGCGGAGAGATTCCGGCACAGAGGATCGGTGCCAACCTGCACTCACCAGCTCAAGAGGTTTGTCTGCTCACCTGCCGGGGCGGGCCGGGGCTGGGAGCTGAGCTCGGGCTTCAGTCGGATCCCAGGGAGAGGAATGGTGTTGGCTGTGTGAACAAAGCCTGAAAGTGGCCAGTGCGCCACAGCTAGCCTGGAGGGAGTCCGGGAAAAAGGCTGGAGCTGCCCCAGAGGCAAGAGACTTTCTCTTGCCTCTTTGTTTCCTGGTGCACGAGGAGAGGGGATTAAGAGCACTGCTTAAAGGAGTTCCAGAGGTGGGCGCGAGCCACGGCTATCAGCACAGACCCCAGAGATGGGCATGAGACACTGAGGCTGCTGCTGCAGCCACCAAGAAGACTGTGTGCAAGCACAGGTCATTATCCACACTTCCCCTCCTGGGAACCTGTGCAACCCGCCACTGCTAGGTTCCCGTGATCCAGGGACAATTTCCTTGGGAGAACACATGGCACCCCTCAGGCTGGTGCAAGGTCATGACAGCCTCTGACGCTGCAGCCTTGCCCCGCACTCTGTACCCCTCCTTCCCCCCAGCCTGAGTGACCCAGAGTCCCTGAATCAGCTGCTACTTTAACCCCGTCCTGTCTGAGAGAAGAACAGACGCCCTTAGGTGACCTACACACAGAGGCGGGTCCAAATCCAAAGCTGAACCCTGGGATCTGTGCGAACAAAGAAGAGAAAGGGAAATCTCTCCCAGCAGTCTCAGGAGCAGCAGATTAAATCTCCACAATCAACTTGATGTACCCTGCATTGGTGAAATACATGAATAGACAACGATCCATCCCAAATGGAGGAGATGGACGTTGGGAGCAACTATATATATTTTTTTCCCTTTTTCTTTTTTGGTGAGTGTGTATGTGTATGCATCTGTTTGTGATTTTGTCTGTATAGACTTGCTTTTACCATTTGTCCTAGGGTTCTGTCTGTCCGTTTTTTTCTTTTTATAATTTAAAAAATATTTTTTCTTGATAATAATTACTTTTTATTTTAATAAATTTATGTTATTTTACTTTATTTTATCTTCTTTCTTTCTTTTTTTCCTCCCTTTTATTCTGAGCCGTGTGGAGGAGAGGCTCTTTGTGCTCCAGCCAGGCATCAGGGCTGTGCCACTAAGGTGGGAGAGCCAAGTTCAGGACACTGGTCCACAAGCGACTTCCCAGCTCCACGTAATATCAACAGTGAAAATCTCCCAGAGATCTCCATCTCAACGCTAAGACCCAGCTCCACTCAAGGACCAGCAAGCTACAGTGCTTGACACCCTATGCCAAACAACTAGCAAGACAGGAACAAAACCCCATCCATTAGCACAGAGGATTCCTAAAATCATAATAAGGCCACAGACACCACAAAACACACCACCAGACATGGACTTGCCATCCAGAAAGACAAGATCCAGCCACATCCACCAGAAAACAGGCACTAGTCCCCTCTACCAGGAAGCCTACACAACCTGCTGAACAAACCCTAGCCATGGGGGACAGATGCCAAAAACAACAGGAACTATGAACCTGCAGCCTGTGAAAAGGACAACCCAAACACAGTAAACTAAGCAAAATGAGAAGACAGAGAAACACACAGCTGATGAAGGAGCAAGACAAAACCCCACCAGACCTAAGAAATGAAGAAGAAATAGGCAGTCTACCTGAAAAATAGTTCAGAATAATGATAGTAAAGATGATCCAAAATCTTGGAAATAAAATGGAGAAAATAAAAAATGTTGTATTGGAGAAACAACGTTTAACAAGTTGTAACAAACGTTGTATGGAGAAAAAACGTTTAACAAGGACCTAGAAGAACTAAAGAGAAAACAAACAGTGATGAACAACACAATAAATGAAACTAAAAATTCTCTAGAAGGGATCAATAGCAGAATAACTGAGGCAGAAGAACAGATAAGTGATCTGGAAGATAAAATAGTGGAAATAACTACTGCAGAGCACAATAAAGAAAACAGAATGAAAAGAATTGAGGACAGTCTCAGAGACTTCTGGGAAAGCATTAAACACACCAACATTCAAGGTATAGGGGTCCCAGAAGAAGAAGAGACAAAGAAAGGGACTGAGAAAATATTTGAAGAGGTTATAGTGGGAAAATTCCCTAATATGGGAAGGGAAATATTTAATCAAGTCCAGGAAGCACAGAGAGTCCCATACAGCATAAATCCAAGGAGAAACATGACGACACATAATAATCAAACAATAAAAAATAAAATACAAAGAACAAATATTAAAAGCAGCAAGGGAAAAACAACAAATAACACATAAGGGAATCCCCATAAGGTTAACAGCTGATCTTTCAGCAGAAACTCTGCAAGCCAGACAGGAGTGGCGAGACATATTTAAAGTGATGAAGAAGAAAAAACTACAACCAACATTACTCTACCTAGCTAGAATCTCATTCAGATTTGATGGAGAAATTAAAATCTTTACAGTTAAGCAAAAGCTAAGAGAATTCAGCACCACCAAATCAGCTTTACAACAAATGCTAAAGGAACTTCCCTAGGCAGGAAACACAAGAGAAGGAAAACACCTACAAAAATAAACCCAAAACAATTAAGAAAATGGGAATAGGAACATACATATCGGTAATTACCTTACATGTAAATGGATTAAATGCTCCAACCAAAAGACAGAGATTGGCTGAATGGATACATAAACAAGACGCCTATATATCCTGTCTAAAAGAGACCCACTTCAGACCTGGGACACATACAGACTGGAAGTGAGGGGAGGGAGAAAGATATTCCATGCAAATGGAAATCAAAACAAAGCTGGAGTAGCAATTCTCATATCAGACAAAATAGACTTTAAAACAAAGACTATTACAAGGGACAAAGAAGGACACTACATAATGATTAAGGGATCAATCCAAGACAAAAATATAACAATTGTAAATATTTATGCACTTAACATAGACGCACCTTAATACATAAGGCAAATGTGACAGCCATAAGAGGGGAAATCAACAGTAACACAATCATTATAGGGGACTTTAACACCCCACTTTCACCAATGGACAGATCATCCAAAATGAGAATAAATAAGGAGACACAAACTTTAAATGAGACATTAAACAAAATGAATTTAATTGATATTTATAGAATATTCCATCCAAAAAAACCAGAATACACATTCTTCTCAAGTGCTCATGGAACATTCTCCAGTATAGATCATATCCTGGGTCACAAATCAAGCCTTGGTATATTTAAGAAAATTGAAATTGTATCAAGTATCTTTTCTGACCACAACGCTATGAGAATAGATATCAGTTACAGGAAAATATCTGTAAGAAATATTAACATATTGAGGATAAACAGCACACTACTTTTAACTAAGAGATCACTGAATAAATCAAAGTGGAAATCAAAAAACACCTAGAAAACAATGACAATGAAAACACGATGACCCAAAATCTATGGGATGCAGCAAAAACAGTTCTAAGAGGGAAGTTTATGGCAATACAATCCTACCTTAAGAAACAAGAAACATCTCAAATAAACAACCTAAACTTACATCAAAAGCAATTAGAGAAAGAAGAACAAAAAAAACCCCAAAGTTAGCAGAAGGAAAAAAATCATAAAGACCAGTTCAGAAATAAATGAAAAAGAAAGGAAGGAAACGATAGCAAAGATCAATAAATCTAAAAGCTGGTTAGTTGAGAAGATAAACAAAATTGATAAACCATTAGCCAGATTTATCAAGAAAAAAGGGAGAAGACTGATATCAATACAATTAGGAATGAAAAAGGAGAAGTAACAAATGACACTGCAGAAATACAAAGGATCATGAGTGATTACTACAAGCAACTGTATGCCAATAAAATGGACAACCTGGATAAATGGACAAATTCTTAGAAATGCACAACCTTCCGAGACTGAACCAGGAAGAAATAGAAAATATGAACAGACCAATCACAAGCAGTGAAATTGAAACTGTGATTAAAAGTCTTCCAACATTTTCTCCCATTCTGAGGGTTGTCTTTTGGTCTTGTTTATGGTTTCCTTTGCTGTGCAAAAGCTTTCAAGTTTCATTAGGTCCCATTTCTTTATTTTCGTTTTTATTTCCATTTCTCTAGGAGGTGGGTGAAAAAGGATCTTGCTGTGATTTACGTCATAGAGTGTTCTGCCTATGTTATCCTCTAAGAGTTTGATAGTTTCTGGCCTTTTATTTAGGTCTTTAATCCATTTTGAGCTTATTTTTGTGTATGGTGTTAGGGAGTGATGAAGCAACTGACAAAGGATTAATTTCCAAAATTTACAAGCAGCTCATGCAGCTCAATAACAAAAAAACAAACAACCCAAATCAAAAATGGGCAGAAGACCTAAATAGACATTTCTCCAAAGAAGATATACAGACTACCAACAAACACATGAAAGAATGCTCAACATCATTAATCATTAGAGAAATGAAAATCAAAAATACAACGAGATATCTCACACCAGTCAGAATGGCCATCATCAAAAAAATCTAGAAACTATAAATGCTGGAGGGAGTGTGGGGAAAAGGGAACACTCTTGCACTGCTGGTGGGAATATGAATTGGTACAGCCACTATGGAGAACAATATGGAGGTTCCTTAAAAATCTACAAATAGAACAACCATATGACCCAGCAATCCCACTACTGGGCATATACCCTGAGAAAACCATAATTCAAAAAAGTCATGTACCAAAATGTTCATTGCAGCTCTATTTACAATAGCCCGGAGATGGAAACAACCTAAGTGCCCATCATCGGATGAATGGATAAAGAAGATGTGGCACATATATACAATGGAATATTACTCAGCCATAAAAAGAAACGAAACTGAGCTATTTGTAATGAGGTGGATAGACCTAGAGTCTGTCATACAGAGTGAAGTAAGTCAGAAAGAGAGAGACAAATACCATATGCTAACACATATATATGGAATTTAAGGGAAAAAAATGTCATGAAGAACCTAGGGGTAAGACAGGAATAAAGACACAGACCTACTAGAGAATGGACTTGACGTTATCGGGAGGGTGAATGGTGAGCTGTGACAAAGCACGAGAGAGGAATGGACATATATACACTACCAAACGTAAGGTAGATAGCTTTACCAAATTGGAAGCAGCCCCATAGCACAGGAAGATCAGCTCGGTGCTTTGTGACCTCCTGGAGGGGTGAGATAGGGAGGGTGGGAGGGAGGGAGATGCAAGAGGGAAGAGATATGGAACATATGTATATGTATAACTGATTCACTTTGTTATAAAGCAGAAACTAACACACCATTGTAAAGCAATTATACCCCAATAAAGATGTAAAAAAAAAAAAGGAAATAATTAGGACAATCACACCATGTGCATGGCATAAATCACACCTTTAAAGTTGAATGGAATTTGTTTTATATTGTTATATATATAAAAAAGTCTTCCAACAAACAAAAGCCGAGGACCAAATGGCTTCACAGGTGAATTCTATCAAACATTTAGAGAAGAGCTAACACCTATCCTTCTCAAAATCTTCCAAAATATAGCAGAGGGAGGAACACTCACAAACTCATTCTACGAGGCCACCATCACTCTGATAGCAAATCCAGACAAAGATGTCACAAGGAAAGAAAACTATAGGCCAATATCACTGATGAACATAGATGCAAAAATCCTCAACAAAACATTAGCAAACAGAATCGAACAGCACATTAAAAGGATCATACACTATGATCAAGTGTGGTTTATCCCAGGAATGAAAAAATTCTTCAGTATTCGCAAATCAATCATCGTGATACACCATATTAACAAACGTAAGGAGAAAAACTATATGATCATCTCAATAGATGCAGAGAAAGATTTCGACAAAACTCAGCACCATTTTATGATAAAAACCCCTCCAGGAATTAGGCATAGAGGGAACTTACCTCAACATGATAAAGGCCATATGTGACACAACCACAGCCAACATCATACTCAGTGGTGAAAAACTGAAACCATTTCCACTAAGATCAGGAGCAAGACAAGGTTGCCCACTCTCACCACTATTATTCAACATAGTTATGGAAGTCCAGGCCACAGCAATCAGAGAAGAAAAATAAATAAAAGGAATCCAAATTGGAAAAGAAGAAATAAAACTGTCAGTGTTTGCAGATAACATGATACTATACATAGAGAATCCTAAAGATGCTACCAGGAAACTGCTAGAGCTAATCAATGAATTTGGTAAATTAGCAGGACACAATATTAATACGCAGAAATCTCTTGCATTCCTATACACTAATGATGAAAAATATGAAAGTGAAATTAAGAAAACACTCCCATTTACCTTTGCAACAAAAAGAATAAAATATCTAGGAATAAACCTACCTAAGAAGACAAGAGACCTGTATGCAGAAACTTATAAGACACTGATGAAAGAAATTAAAGATGATACAAATAGATGGAGCGATATACCATGTTCTTGGATTGGAAGAATCAACTTTGTGAAAATGACAATGCTACCCAAAGCAATCTACAGATTCAATGCAATCCCTATCAATCTACCACTGGCATTTTTCACAGAACTAGAACAAAAGTTTTCACAATTTGTATGGAAACACAAAAGACTCCGAATAGCCAAAGCAATCTTGATAACGAAAAATGGAGCTGGAGGAATCAGACCCCCTGACTTCAGACTATACTACAAAGCTACAGTAATCAAGACACTATGATAGAGGCACAGAAACAGACGTACAGATCAATGGAACAGGATAGAAAGCCCAGAGGTAAACCCACACACATATGGTCACCTTATCTTTGATAAAGGAGGCAAGCATATACAGTGGAGAAAGGACAGCCTCTTCAATAAGCGGTGCTGGGAAAACTGGACAGCTACATTTAAAAGAATGAAATTAGAACACTCCCTAACACCATACACAAAAATAAACTGAAAATGGATTAAAGACCTAAATGTAATTCCAGACACCATCAAACTTCTTAGAGGAAAACATAGAACACTCTGTGACATAAATCACAGCAAGATCCTTTTTGACCCACCTCCTAGAGAAATGGAAATAAAAACAAAAATAAAGAAATGGGACCTAATGAAACCTCAAATCTTTTGCACAGCAAAGGAAACCATAAAAAAGACCAAAGACAACCCTCAGAATGGGAGAAAATATTTGCAAATGAAGCAATGGACAAAGGATTAACCTCCAAAATTTACAAGCAGCTCATGCAGCTCAACATTAAAAAAACAAACAACCCAATCCAAAAATGGGCAGAAGACCTAAATAGACATTTCTCCAAAGAAGATATACAGATTGTCAACACACACATGAAAGAATGCTCAACATCATTAATCATTAGAGAAATGCAAATCAAAACTACAATGAGATATCATCTCACACACGTCAGAATGGCCATCATCAAAAAATCTAGAAACAATAAATGCTGGAGAGGGTGTGGAGAAAAGGGAACACTCTCGCACTGTTGGTGGGAATGTAAATTGATACAGCCACTATGGAGAACTGTATGGATGTTCCTTAAAAATCAAAAAATAGAACTACCATACGACCCAGCAATTCCACTACTGGGAATATATCCTGAGAAAACTGTAATTCAAAAAGAGTCATGTACCAAAATATTAATTGCAGCTCTATTTACAATAGCCAGGACATGGAAGCAACTGAAATGTCTGTCAACAGATGAATGGATAAAGAAAATGTGGCACATATATACAGTTGAATATTACTCAGCCATAAAATGGAACGAACTATTCTTAGTGAGGTGGATGGACCTAGAGACTGTCATACAGAGTGAAGTAAGTCAGAAAGAGAAAAACAAATACTGTATGCTAACACATATATATGGAATCTAAGAAAAAATGTTCATGAAGAACCTAGGGGCAGGACATGAATAAAGACACAGACCTACTAGAGAATGGACTTGAGGATATGGGGAGGGGGAAGGGTAAGCTGTGACAAAGTGAGAGAGTGGCATGGACATATATACACTACCAAACGTAAAATAGATTGCTAGTGGGAAGTAGCCACATAGCACAGGGAGATCAGCTTGGTGCTTTGTGACCACCTAGAGGAGTGGGATAGGGAGTGTGGGAGGGAGGGAGATGCAAGGGCGAAGAGATATGGGGACATATGTACATGTATAACTGATTCACTTTGTTATAAACAGAAACACACCATTGTAAAGCAATTATACTCTAATAAAAATATTAAGAATAAAAGTTCTCACCACAAGAGAAAATAAAAGGAGTGAAAGAACAGGCCTGGGAAAAGCTGTAAATGGAGCCCAAGAATGAGGAGGGAGGCACAGAGATGTATTGGTTTCAGAAGACACAAGATTTTCAGTTCTCCTACCCTTATCTAACTCACCATTCAGGCCTGTGAGGATGACAAATCAGCCAGAAATAAGACCAATCTCTGATAGATCCAGGGCTAGCCAGAAAGTTGGCTAGATGAGAGGGAGGCACTTCTCATGGTTAAAGCATGGCTCAGATTTCGCTCTAAGTTGTGGCCTTCCGTGCCCTCTGTGTGTGAGGGTAGGATGGGGAAAAGTGATATAAGGAGTTAACAGTCAGTGTAGGCGGTACAAATCTGGGGGAATAAGGCAAGAAAAGCAGTCCTATAGACCCAGATCACAACTGAGAAGCTGCACTGTGTTCTCAGGAGTGGGAATGAGGGAGTACTCAGAGGAGAATGGTCAAGCTGAAGAAAAATAAATGGAAATGGAAGTAAGAATTGGGTCGGTGGAGGGCCTTACAGCAGAGAGAGGATGCCACATTGGTCTCATGAGGCTACAGGAAGACACAAGAATCCCCACTTCTACATATATGCATAGCTCTTCCCAGCTGTTGTAAACAGAAGTGGGAGCTGTGAGGCCTTAAGCCACTGCAGGAAGGGGTGAGCTGGGGGATTTGGGCTAGGTCTTTGTTATCTCTGTGGTATCTGAAATCACGTGGCCACAGGAGGTGACCCTGACCTCACTCATGAGTCAGCCAACACTTTCAGGTCACCACACACTTGTGAATGTGCCTTCCTGTCTGTCTGGGCTGTGGTTTGCCTTCACTTGATAAAGATAGAGAGAAATTGAAGCAGAGGGCAATGGCAGATTTTTATGCCTCAGAAATTTCTGCATCATCTATAGCAAATAATTGCTCAAGTGCACCAAAAAGGAAGTCAATCAGCAAATCCACAGGCCTCTCAAGAAACAGACCTGATAGATTCCTGGAACATTGACTGTCCCAAGCCAGAACACAGGTAGGAAAAGCCTATCATCCACAGGTAGGAGGGGAAAAAAATGTAAAGTAAAAGCTCATATGCTTTTGGCTTCCGTGTGCTATCATTAATCATTTTGCTAGGAATGGAGGATAGTTGCCTCGCTGTAAGAGGAAAAGAGAAACAGACTCCTTTGACTAATATGTTACCCAGATGTTCACCAGACCCCAATATCTATTTTTCCCCCACTTGATTTAGAAAATTGAAAGCTAGTATGATGACTGAGGGGAAGTGGTTCCTGAAGACAACATCACCAATCACTTCTCGGATGTGGCATCAATCCACCTTCTGCTGGCGGAAAGGGATTACATGACGTCCTGAGAGCTTTCAAGAGCAATACCCAGCCATCTTCTTACAGAAGCCATGGAAGCATTTAGTGGACTAGCTCTTTCCTAAATCAGCCATGAGTTAAATTACCTCATAAAATGGAGAGAGGCTTGTACGAAGCCTGTTGCCTGCAGGAGTGGCCCCAATCTGGAATGCCTTGACACATCCCAGCCTTGCCTGGCTTCCCATTGCATCATGTATTCTTGAGGAGTTCATTGTCACAAGGTAGAATTAAGTCACATACTTGGTGGAAATAATTCCTAGAAGCTCCAAATTAGAAGGACAAATGTAAGTCACAAAGGGTGCAAGGTTCAACAAATTGATTTAATTCTAAAGAGAGTGGGGACTGCATCTTTAGTTTTCACCACGGACTTCCCAAAACCTGAGACTCTGTGGGTCTCAATTAGTGTCATTATTTCCCTTTTAGTTAACTCACAATTTTACTTATATAAATATTTGCAAATGGAAAGCTTACACTACCATGTTAAATAGTAAATGAACATCCCTTGCCACATGTAGTCATGAAACATGAAAAACAAACACAGTGACAACACAGGCATTAAAAATTCACTTCATAGGGCTTCCCTGGTGGCGCAGTGGTTGGGAGTCCGCCTGCCGATGCAGGGGACACGGGTTCGTGCCCCGGTCCGGGAGGATCCCACATGCCGCGGAGCGGCTGGGCCTGTGAGCCATGGCCGCTGAGCCTGCGCGTCCGGAGCCTGTGCTCCGCAACGGGAGAGGCCACAGCAGTGAGAGGCCCGCGTACCACAAAAAAAAAAAAAAAAAAAAAAAATTCACTTCATAGAGATGGTTGCCTATAGAAAGGTTGAGCCTTGTGTTTGCTTTTGCTTTATTTATAAACGAATAAATAAAGATGATTAGTAAATAATGGAGAGGTGATAAGGACATTTGGGCTCCAAATTGCAGCCTTTTCCTTGGTTAATCAGAAGGCTGGAGAATTTTAAAAGGGAATGACTCTTACTATATGAGTCAACAGTATTTAGTATTGTATCTAGATACCTCATCAAAATGACCCCAGTGCCACGAGGGTATAATCTCTCACTTTGGAAAACACCACACTAGATGGTCTCTAAGGGCCTTTGAACATTGACAGTCAGAAATCTAGTGATATCTTTTAAACTATATCATAAATAAAATTATCAATGTGAGGTGGGTGTGAATAGATAGGGTGGATTTTGGAAGCAATGAATCTGATTTTCTTGCCTAACTTTGGAAAAACAGTCTTATGTCTTTACAGCTACCCTTCTCCTTAGTCATGCCATCATACTGTGGGGCCCCATTATGATTTACCAAGTAATTACATGGATCTGGGTCTCCCCAAACTACAACTGTTCAGAAAATGAACCTACAAAGCTCAGGTAGTTTTTCTATACTCTAAAGCAAGGTTTCCATGAAACCTGGTGTATAAATAAACTGGGGCTGCCATATCTCTTTCTCTAAATCTTTGTCTCTCTAGAGAGAGCATAATGTCTCTGGAGTTTAGTTCTTCCCTGAGTTACTATCAATAAGGTGAAAAACTCCCCATTAATAAAATGAAGACAGGTCCAATAGTAGAAGAAAGAAAGTCCCAAAGAATGGATTGAGCTCAGAAGTGTTTTATCCAAGGTAATTCGAGAGTCTATCATCACACCAGAGAAGCCATAGTTAGAAGAAACCATGGTCAAGAGATAAGCTGAATTATTATCCAGGGAAAACCAGTTGTGCGTATTGTGCAGAAGTCTTATGGGAGACTAAGCAGTAAAATGAATCAAGGGAGAAATGAGAAGTAAGGAAGAAGGAGCCAAACTGGTGGCTCAAGAAGCTAAATTGAAAAAGACCCAAGTGCCAGAACAGTCCATCTATGTTGCACCTGCTGCATACTGCCAAAGCAAGCATGTGGGCAAAGAAAGAGCCACTTCAAAATTCATAGACAGCATGTGTGTTCAGCATGCCTACATGCCTATAAGCATGTATCCATCCATCCATGCTCATGGACCCTTTCCATTCCTCACTGTGTAAGGCTGTGATGAGTGAAAGCAGAGGTGAAGAGAGTTTAGATCAAGATGCTGAGAAGAAAGAAACAAGAAAAGGAAAACTACAGCACTTAAGACTTGAGACAGTGTCCAGCAAGCTGAGAGAGGTACAGAAATTGCCATGGGAAGGAGGTCCAAGGAGGATGGGGGTCACAGCTGGCTGGTGTGGAGTCGGGGCGGGGGATGCCTAGAGTTCTCCCAAGATCTCCACCTCATCATGAATGTAATAAAAGGAGGGATTTTCCTGTAAATGGGGCCTTTAATCAGTGTTCTGAAGGATTAGGGGAGGACAGGATGGATGTGACAATGGGGAAGGGGGAGGATTTTCAGGCAGAGAAAACAGCTTGAGCAAAGACAGTGAGGCCATTATTTATAGCTTCCTAGATGTTTTCTAACTGCAGTAACCAAACCCTAAAGAATCTGTCAGCACATTCAAGGATTACTGACTGAATCCTGAAAATTTATAGGCAACTGACACAGGAGGGTTGAGCAATTCCACTGATTTTATCATGGCATCCGTGATCTTACATGAAAAGCAAGAGGCAGCTGCCTTGATGATTTAAAAGATTTTTCTTCGATTCCCCAATTTGAAAATTCTTTTCAATAAAATACCTTGATGTGTTTATAAATACCATATTACAGTAAAGTGATCCCTTTTGGACCAGGCATTGGCGGGGAGTGGGGGGAGGAATTTCTTGAATGAAAAGTTGGGAAATTCCTGAAAAAATTTTGAAATAACATTTAAGGCACTTGGAAATCGCAGCTGGCTTGAACATATTTCCGTTCCCAAATACTGCAAGGTAGCAGAGCTTACTTCTACTGATGGGGAATTCTTCCCCTTAACCACATTAGTGCATTTCAACTAATTCCCTTGATATTGTAGGTGGACTAAAAAGAGGAAAATGTTGATCTTTAATAAACATCTTAGGAAAATGATAAAAATAAAGGATATCATCTTCACTACAAAATAAAAGTGCTACATGTTTTTAAACTTCTATTTTAAAATGAAGCAAATGAGATTCAAAGAAATTAGGGAAATGCCCCAAGTTCATTCACAAATAAGGGAAGGAAGATTAGAGTGAGGAACACTAGATCCCCCTGTCAGTCTTTTATTTGAACAATGCTCTTGGCCCTCCCCCCGTACTTTAACCCTAGACCTGGAACCACCTCTGCTTACCCCTTTCCTCTTCCCTGGATCTGCAAGCTGGAACTGAATTCTACTTCATGTGGAATTCCTTCCACCTTGCCACCTCTAGAAGATAAGACTAGTTATAGAAAATCTTGCTCTTATCCCAGTCTTCCCCATCTCAGTAAATGGTATTATCATCCACTAGGTAAAACTAAAAAAGTAAAAAACTCAGGAGATATTCTTGACTTCCCTCTTCCCCTCTTTATTAGTTTCCTGTTGTTGCCATAACAAATTTACCACAAATTTGGCTTAAAACCACAGAAATTTATTCTCTCACAGTTCTAGAGGCCAGAAGTCCAAAACTGGACATTGGCAGGGTTGATTCCTTCTGGTGGCTTTGAAGGAGAATCCATTTCATGCCTCTTCTACCTTCTGTTGGCTGTGAGCAATCCTTGGCGTTCCTTGACTTGTAAATGAATGACTTTAATCTCTGCCTCTGTCTTCACATGACCTACCCCTCTGGGTCTCTGAGTCTGTCTCTTTTCTGTCTCTTAAAAGACATCCACCTTGGATTTCGGGCCTGGTATAATCCAGGATGATCTTATCTCAAGATCCTTATCTTAATTATATCTGCAAAAACCCTTATTCAAAATAAGGTCACATTCTGAGGTTCCAGGTGGACATATCTTTGGGGGCCACAATTCAACCCACTACACCCTCCTTCCCACATCAAATCAGTCTCAAGTCCCATCCACGTTACTTCCACCATATATTCCATTATCATTTCCTTCTTGCCACCTTCATCACCATCATTCAGGCCAACACCACCATCATCATTCCTTGGACAACTCCTGCAGCAGCCTAACTGGACTCCCTGCCTCCACACTCAGATCTTTCTATCCCTTCTCTCCACCACAATCTGAATGATTTATTTTAAAATTTGTATCTTGTCTTTCCCCTACTTAAAATTCCCCACAGATTTATCACTAACTTAGCATAAAACCCAAACTCCTCTCCACAGCCTCCTGAGACCTCAGGCTAGCCTACAGCTCTCACCCCCCTGTTTTTTTTGCTGATCCTCAGATACTTCAGACTTACTTCCTCCTGGGAGATTGTTCCTAGCTTTTCTTCTAATAGGCATGCCTTTTTTTGTCCCATTTCCCCATCTCTACATGGCCGACTCCCCACCATTCAATTTTAACTCAAATGTCACCTCCTTGAAAGGCCTTCCTGACCACCAAGAAGAAGTCACTACCTAGGAAATTTTCATCAAAGCACCTAGCCTTATTCATTTGCTAAGCATCCAGCACTGTCTGACAGCTTTCTTCTTTACTTGTTGTTAGTTATATGGTGGTTATCTGTTCATTCATTCTTTTATCAATGTCCCATTCCCACTAGAATATATGCCCTGAAATCAGAGATTTTGTCTATTCATTCACTATTAAATCTTCAACACCAGAACTTTTTGGAACATAATAGTTTCTCAATAAATGTTTGCTGATTGACCAAATAAATGAATGGATTAATTAAAGCTACAAATGCTTAAAGATCCTGACTTGTGGATGGGTAATAGGACACAGCTGCTGAAACCATCTGATAGGGAGAAATCTGGCTGGATGAGTACCCAGGAATGTCCATAGATACCTTCTCAAGCTTGGGGCAAGAGATCTCAACTGCTAGAGAATCAGACCCAGAACCTTGCTTTCTTACCTGCAGTTAAGTGTATGTAATTCCACGCTGGGGCTTTTAGATCAGTGTAATTATGGAAGGCATAGACATCAGCATCAGTTATAGAACCTGGAGAACTTAGAATGAAAACTAAAACTTGGTTTGGCCATTAAAAAAATCATACTTACGACAAATGCAATATGGGTCTCCTGATCCCATGCATCATAATGATTACATATCTCATTCAACATACGCCAAATTAATATAATTGTAAATGTTTTCAGTGACAACAATAAATCAGAGGGGGCAAAAGAATGTGTTACATAAGTGATCTGAGACCCACACAACCAACATTGGGAATTGCCAAAAACTGAGCCACACGGTGCTTTGTGACAGCCTGGAGGGGTGGGATAGGGAGGGTGGGAGGGAGGGAGACGCAAGAGGGAGGACATATGGGAACATATGTTTATGTATGACTGATTCACTTTGTTATAAAGCAGAAACTAACACACAATTGTAAAGCAATTATATCCCAATAAAGGTGTTAAAAAAAAAAGAATTTGCAAAAAAAAAAAAAAAAACTGAGCCACAGAGTAGCTCCAGCAGCTTTTGAAACAAGAGGTCAAATGAAACACTGTTTTGATAGATGAGGTGAGAAAAAGGATGGTGGCAGGGTGACAAACGTGTCCCTATTTGCCTGGGACCTTCTTGATTTTAGCACTGAAAGTAATTCTGAAATCCCTTCAGTCCTGGGCAAACTGAGATTGCTGTGATGCTAAATAGTGAGGACTCAAGGCTGAACTTCCCATCTGTTGAATTACTAAGTCAGTGACCCTATTTCATACCTAACTCAAATGTTTGTACAACATTCACTGTTGTTTCACGTGCTCTGGTTTCTCTCTCTTACTAAATGTTAAGGACACTGTTTTAAAAATGTTTCTCCCAGCAGTGCCAGTCACCTGAACCTTGGGCCCATCTCTCTGGCTCAAAGACCCCACATGCTACTTCTGCCTGGGAGCAAACGCCCCCCTCCTCTAGCCAACAAGTGAAGTCAACACGCCTAGCTGCTCCCTCTATGGAACCCCTATCACCAGCCCTGTCGATGTCTCCTGAGCTTCCTCCAGCCCCAGAACCCACATATTCCTGGTGCTGCTATCACCTTCATGGTACAACCCTATCACACCTGTCCAGGCTGTTCTTTCATCTTCAGTCGAAATCCGTCTGCTTTCTGTCTTTCAGAGATTTCTCATAGTTTCTGATTCACCATGTCCCTTCTTTCCCTATATCAGGTAGATACAGATTTATTTTAATATCTGTCTTCTCTATTATTTCCTGGATTTGGTGACACAGAAGTGACTATAATATGAGCTCAAGCTACCATTTTAAAAATATACAGCTTGCATAACTTAATCTCAATTTAGGGACACCTGACAATGCATCTAATGTAAGAGGAAAAAGAAGAATACAAAAATATATAAAATAAGCAAATAAATGAAACACCCTCCACCTCCAAATGTGTGGACAGCACTATTAGCTGCAAACAGAGGGAGGAGAGTATCCTGGATCTGCTTTTCTACCTTTGGTGTGTTGCTCATTGATTTCATGCCTGAACATCTCTTTTTCCTGTACTTTTTAGGCACAACTAGATCATGAGGTCTACTCACGAGCTCAGAAACTCTCTATACATGAGTTATTCAGACAAAAGTAAGGGTTTTGTTTTGCTTTGCTTTGTTTTTTAATGTGGCTCAGCTAGGTAGTTGCAGTAGAATGGGGGCAAATGAGTAAGTGTTAATTCAGTCCCTTCTGTGTCCTGCTGCTTGGGATCAATGGGTGCTCTCTGGGAGGCTGAGATGGATACGGCCCAGCCTCTGCCCATATGGAGACTGCTATCTGGGCAGGAAAATGAACACTCAGATAAGTCAGAATACATAAAACAGCATGAAATAAACACACCCAAACCAGGACTGTGGAAATACAGAGGAGTAACTGACTATTCCTCATCAAGAGAATCAAGAAAACCTTCACAACAAAGATTATTTTTAATCTCAGCTTTGAAGAATGAGTATGAGAAAGTAAGGAGGGTGTTTCTGGGCAGCATGAGTGATGACAAAGGTGGCTGATCTTGAACGGTCTTGAACAACATACCCATGAACTTGAGCTTTATTCTATACACTGTGGACATGTCATGAAGTACTTTGAGAAAGAATATGATGTGAAAAGAGCTTTGATTCTGAAAGCTCATGCTGGTGCCTATGCACAGGGTGAGTGGGACATACAGAGATGGAGCAGAGCCCTGGCCAAGGTAGGGATAGAGGGACTATGAGACAGAGCCCTTATGAAGGGAAAATCAACAGAGTTAAGGACTGATAGGAGACAGAGGAAGAGGCAGAAGGAGTTAGATGACTCAGGTTTGGAACTGAAGGAATTTTTTACTTCTCATTGAAATTGGGAGCAAAAATGATTGGGAGGGAAAAGATAATTTTGCTGGGCCTAGTGCTCATTCTTACTTGGAAAGATTACCAGGGCTGAACATCAGCTCTTGCCATGATTTCTGGGAATGGCAACCGTCATTTTTTTCAAATAGATAATAATTAGCACTCCTCTCAGGATAGGTCTTTTGCCCACTCCTTCAGTGATCGGCTCTAATACAAACAGCCAAGAGGGTTTTCAAGCTCATCAGGATATTTCTGCCAACTTCTTCCATCCCAACACACTAATTAACCCCTTTCTGTCACCCCCAAAGGAGGCAATGAGAGGCACAAAGTTAAGCAAAATGAGAAGACAGAGAAACACAGAGCAGATGAAGGAGCAAGGCAAAAACCCACCAGACCTAACAAGCACAGAGAAAATAGGCAGTATACCTGAAAAAGAATTCAAAATAATGATAGTAAAGATGATCCAAAATCTTGGAAATAGAATGGAGAAAAACAAGAAACGTTTAACAAGGACCTAGAATTTCTAAAGAGCAAAAAACCAGTGATGAACAACAAAATAAATGAAATTAAAAATACTCTAGAAGAGATCAAAAGCAGAATAACTGAGGCTGAAGAACGGATAAGTGACCTGGAAGACAAAATAGTAGAAATGACTACTGCAGAGCAGAATAAAGAAAAAAGAATTAAAAGAATTGAGGACAGTCTGAGAGACCTCTGGGACAACATTAAATGCACAAACATTCGAATTATATGGGTCCCAGAAGAAGAGATAAAGAAAGGGACTGAGAAAATATTTGAAGAGATTATAGTTGAAAACTTCCCTAATATGGGAAAGGAAATAATTAATCAAGTCCAGGAAGAACAGAGAGTCGCATACAGGATGAATCCAAGGAGAACCACACCAAGACACATATTAATCAAACGATCAAAAATTAATACAAAGAACAAATATTAAAAGCAGCAAGGGAAAAACAACAAATTAAACACATAAGGTAATCCCCATAAGGTTACCGCTGATCTCTCAGCAGAAACTCTGCAAGCCAGAAGGGAGTAGCAGGACATATTAAAAGTGATGAAGGAGAAAAACTTACAATCAAGATTACTCTAAGCAGCAAGGAACTCATTCAGATACGACGGAGAAGTTAAAATTTTTACAGAAAAGCAAAGGTTAAGAGAATTCAGCACCACCAAATGAGCTTTACAACAAATGTTAAAGGAACTTTCCTAGGCAGGAAACACAAGAGAAGGCAAAGACCTACAATAACAAACCCAAAACAATTAAGAAAATGGGAATAGGAACATACATATCGATAATTGCCTTAAATGTAAATGGATTAAATGTTCCAACCAAAACACATAGACTTGGTGGACGGATACAAAAACAAAAACCATATATATGCTGTCTACAAGAGACCCACATCAGAACTGGGACACATACAGACTGAAATAGAGGGGATGGAAAAAGATATTCCATGCAAATGGAAGTCAAAAGAAACCTGGAGTAGCAATCCTCATATCACACAAAATAGACTTTAAAACAAAGAATGTTACAAGAGACAAAGAAGGACACTACATAATGATCAAGGGACCAATCCAAGTAGAAGATATGACAATTGTAAATATTTATACACCCAACATAGGAGCACCTCAATACTTAAGGCAAATGCTAACAGCCATTAAAGGGGAAATCGACATTAACACAATCATAGCAGGGGACTTTAACACCCCACGTTCACCAATGGGCAGATCAGCCAAAGTGATAATAAATAAGGAAACACAAGCTTTAAATGATACATTAAACAAGATGCACTTAATTGATATTTACAGGACATTCCATCCAAAAACAACAGAATACACATTCTTCTCAAGTGCTCATGGAACATTCTCCAGGATAGATCATATCTTGGGTCACAAATCAAGCCTTGGTGAATTTATGAAAATTGAAATCATATCAAGTATCTTTTCCAACCACAACGCTATGAGACTAGATATCAATTACAGGAAAAGATCTGTAAAAAATACAAATACCTGGAGACTAAACAATACACTATTTAATACCGAAGTGATCACTGAAGAAATCAAAGAGGAAATCAAAAAATACCTAGAAACAAAGGACAATGAAAACACAACGACCCCAAATCCATGGGATATAGTAAAGCAGTCCTAAGAGGGAAGTTATAGCAATACACTCCTACGTCAAGAAACAAGAAACCTCTGAAATAAACAACCTAACCTTACACTTAAAGCATTAGAGAAAGAAGAACAAAAAAAATCCCAAAGTTAGTAGAAGGAAAGAAATCATAAAGATCAGATCAGAAATAAATGAAAAAGAAATGAAGAAATGATAGCAAAGATCAATAAAACTAAAAGCTGGTTCTTTGAGAATATAAACAAAATAGATAAACCATCAGCCAGACTCATCAAGAAAAAAAGGGAGAAGACTCAAATCAATAGAATTAGAAACGAAAAAGAAGTAACAACTGACACTGCAGAAATACAAAGGATCATGAGAGGTTACTACAAGCAACTGTATGCCAATAAAATGGACAACCTGGAAGAAATGGACGAATTCTTACAAATGCACAACTTTCGAGACGGAACCAGGAAGAAATAGAAAATACGAACAGACCAATCACAAGCACTGAAATCGACACTGTGATTAAAAATCTTCAACAAACAAAAGCCCAGGACCAGAGGGCTTCAAAGGCAAATTCTATCAAACATGTAGAGAAGAGCTAACACCTACACTTCTCAAACTCCTCAAATATATAGCAGAGGGAGGAACACTCCCCAACTCATTGTATAAGGCCACCATCACCCTGATACCGAAACCAGACAAGGATGTCGCAAAGAAAGAAAACTACAGGCCAATATCACTGATGAACATAGATGCAAAAATCCTCAACAAAATACTAGCAAAGAGAATCCAACAGCACGTTAAAAGGATCATACACCATGATCAAGTGGGCTTTATACCAGTAATGCAAGGATTCTTCAATATGCGAAAATCAATCAATGTGATACTCCATATTAACAAACTGAAGGAGAAAAACCATATGATCATCTTAATAGATGCAGGGAAAACTTTTGACAAAATTCAACACCCATGAAGGGAGAGGGGGAAGATGACAGAAGAGTAAGACGTGGAGATCACCTTCCTCCCCACAGATACATCAGAAATACATCTACACGTGGAACAACTCCTACAGAACACCTACTGAATGCTGGCAGAAGACTTCAGACATCCCAAAAGGCAAGAAACTCCCCACATACCTGGGTAGGGCAAAAGAAAAAACAGAGACCAAAGAATAGGGACAGGACCTGCACCAGTGGGAGGGAGCTGTGAAGGAGGAAAGGTTTCCACACACTAGGAAGCCCCATCGCGGGCGGAGACTGGGTGGTGGAGTGGGGAAGTTTTAGAGCCACGGAGGAGAGTACAGCAACAGGGGTGCAGAGGGCAAAGCAGAGAGATTCCTGCACAGAGGATCAGTGCCAACCAGCACTCACCATCTTGAGAGGCTTTTCCGCTCACCTGCTGGGGCGGGTGGTGGCTGGGAGCTGAGGCTCAGCTTTGGTCAGATCCCAGGGAGAGGACTGGTGGCGTGCACACAGCCTGCAGGGTGTTAGTGCATGATGGCTAGCCGGGAGGGAATTGGGGAAAAGTCTGGACCTGCCGAAGAGGCAAGAGACTTTTTCTCCTCTCTTTCTTTCCTGGTGTGTGAGGAGAGGGGGTTAAGAGCACTGCTAAGAGGAGCTCCCGAGATGGGCACAAGCCGTGGCTAAGAGCTTGGATGAAAGAGACGGGCCTGAGATGCTAAGGCCGCTGCTGCTGCCACCAAGAAGCCTGTGTGCGAGCACAGGTCATTCTCCACACCTCTCGTCCGAGGAGTCTGTGCACCCCACCACTCCCAGGGTCCCAGGATCCAGGGACAACTTCCCCTGGAGAATGCACAGTGCGCCTCAGGCTGGTGCAACGTCCCACCGGCCTCTGCCACTGCAGGCGCACCCCGCATCTGCACACCTCCCTCCCCCCAGCCTGAGAACCAGAGCCCCCGCATCAGCTGCTCCTTTAATCACGTCCTGTCTGAGCGAATGACAGATGTCCTCCAGTGACGTACATGCAGAGGTGAGGCCTAATCCAAAGCTGAGTCCCAGAGCTGTGAGAACAAAGAAGAGAAAGGGAAATCTCTCCCAACAGCCTCAGGAACAGTGGATTAAATCTCGACAATCAACTTGATGTACCCTGCATCTGTGGAATACATGAATAGACAACGAATCATCCCAAATTGAGGAGGTGGAAGTTGAGATCAAGATTTATTATTTTATCTCCTTTTCCTCTTCTTGTGACCGTGTGGATGAAAGGATCCTGGTGCTGCAGCCAGGCGTAAGTGCTGTGCTTCTTAGGTGGGAGAGCCAACTTCAGGACACTGGTCAACAAGAGACCACCCAGGACCACGTAATATCAAATGGCGAAAATCTCCCAGAGATCTCCATCTCAACACCAACACCCAGCTTCACTCAATGACCAGAAAGTTGCAGTGCTGGACACCCCATGCCAAGCATTGAGCAAGACAGGAACACAACCCCACCCATTTGCAGAGAGGTTGCCTAAAATCATAATAAGTCCACAGACACCTCAAAACATATGAGCAGATGTGGACCTGCCCACCAGAAAAACAATATACAGCCTCATCCACCAGAACACAGGCACTAGTCCCCTCCACCAGGAAGCCGACACAACCCACTGAACAAATTTTAGCCACTGAGGACAGATACACACATACAAAAAAGGAATGACGAACCTGCAGCCTGAAAAAGGGAGACACCAAACACAGTAAGATAAGCAAAATGAGAAGACACAAAAACACACAGCAGATGAAGGAGCAAGATAAAAACCCACCAGACCTAACAAATGAAGAGGAAATAGGCAGTCTACCAGAAAAAGAATTCAGAATAATGATAGTAAAGATGATACAAAATCTTGGAAATAGAATAGACAAAATGCAAGAAACATTTAACAAGGAAGTACAGGAACTAAAGAGGAAACAAGCAATGATGAACAACACAATAAATGAAATGAAAAATATTCTAGAATGGATCAATAACAGAATAACTGTGGCAGAAGAACGGATAAGTGACATGGAAGATAAAATAGTGGAAATAACTACTGCAGAGCAGAATAAAGAAAAAAGAAGGAAAAGAACTGAGGACAGTTTCAGAGACCTCTGGGATAAAATTAAATACAGCAACATTTGAATTATAGGTGTCCCAGAAGAAGAAGAGAAAAAGAAAGGGACTGAGAAAATATTTGAAGAGATTATAGTTGGAAACTTCTCTAATATGGGAAAGGAAATAGTTAATCAACTCCAGGAAGCAAATAGAGTCCCATACAGGATAAATTCAAGGAGAACCACACCAAGACACATATTAATCAAACTGTCAAAAATGAAATACAAAGAAAACATATTAAAAGCAGCAAGGGAAAAACAACAAATAACACACAAGGGAATCCCCATAATGTTAACAGGTGATCTCTCAGCAGAAACTCTGCAAGCCAGAAGGGAGTGGAAGGACATATTTAAAGTGATGAAGGAGAAAAACCTACAACGAAAATTACTCTACCCAGAAGGACTCATTCGGATTTGATGGAGAAATTAAAACCTTTACAGAAAAGCAAAAGCTGAGACAGTTCAGCACAATGAAGCCAGATTTACAAGAAATGCTAAAGGAACTTCTCTAGGCAAGAAACACAAGAGAAGGAAAATACCTACAATAAAAAACACAAAACATTCAAGAAAATGGGAATAGGAACATACATATCGATAATTACCTTAAATATAAATGGATTAAATGCTCCCAGCTAAAGACACAGACTGGCTTAATGGATGCATAAACAAGACCCATATATATGCTGTCTACAAGAGACCCACTTCAGACCTAGGGACACATACAGACTGAGAGTGAGGGGATGGAAAAACATATTCCATGCAAATGGAAATCAAAAGAAAGATGGAATATCAATTCTCATAACAGACAAAATAGATTTTAAAGTAAAGACTATTAGAAGAGACAAAGAAGGACACTACTTAATGATCAAGGGATCCATCCAAGAAGAAGATATAACAATTGTAAATATCTATGTACCCAACATAGGAGCACATCAATACATAATGCAAATACTAACAGCCATAAAAGAGGAAATTGACAGTAACACATTCTTAGTAGGGGACTTTAACAACCCATTTTCACCAATGGACAGATCATCCAAAATGAAAATCAATAAGGAAACACAAGCTTTAAATGATACATTAAACAAGATGGACTTAATTGATATTTATAAGGCATTCCATCCAAAAAAACCAGAATACACATTCTTCTCAAGTACTCATAGAACATTCTGCAGGATAGAACATATCTAGGGTCACAAATCAAGCCTTGGTAAATTTAAGAAAATTGAAATTGTACCAAGTATCTTTTCTGACCACAACGGTATACTAGATATCAATTACAGGAAAAGATCTGTAAAAAATACAAAAACATGGAGGCTAAACAATACACTACTTAATAATGAAGTGATCACTGAAGAAATAAAAAAGGAAATCAAAAAATACCTGGAAACAAATGACAATGGAGACATGACGACCCAAAACCTATGGGATGCAGCAAAAGCAGTTCTAACAGGGAAGTTTATAGCAATACAATCCTACCTTAAGAAATAGGAAACATCTCAAAGAAACAACAAAACCTTGCACCTAAAGCAATTAGAGAAAGAACAAAAAACCCGAAGGTTAGCAGAAAGAAAGAAATCATAATAATCAGATCAGAAATAAATGAAAAAGAAATGAAGGAAATGATAGCAAAGATCAATAAAAGTAAAAGCTGGTTCTTTGAGAAGATAAACAAAATTGATAAACCATTACCCAGACTCACCAAGAAAAAAAGGGAGAAGAATCAAATCAATAGAATTAGGAATGAAAAAGGGGAAGTAACAACTGACACTGCAGAAATAAAAAAGATCATGAGAGATTACTGCAAGCAACTATATGCCAATAAAAAGGACAACCTGAAAGAAATGGACAAATTCTTAGAAATGCACAACCTGCCAAGACTGAATCACGAAGAAATAGAAAATATGAACAGACCAATCAAAAGCACTGAAATTGAAATTGTGATTAAAAATCTCCCACAAACAAATGCCCAGGAACAGATGGCTTCACAGACGAATTCTATCAAACATTTAGAGAAGAGCTAACACCTATCCAAACTCAAACTCAAACTCAAAATATAGCAGAGGGAGGCACACTCCCAAACTCATTCTACGAGGCCACCATCACCCTGATACCAAAACCAGACAAGGATGTCGCAAAGAAAGAAAACTACAGGCCAATATCACTGATGAACATAGATGCAAAAATATTCAACAAAATACTAGCAAACAGAATCCAACAACACATTAAAAGGATCATACACCATGATCAAGTGGGGCTTATTCCAGGAATGCAAGCAATCTTCAATATACCCAAATCAAGCAATGTGATAATCCATATTAACAAATTGAAGGAGAAAAACCATAGGATCATCTCAATAGATGCAGAGAAAGCTGTCGATAGAATTCAACACCGATTTATGATAAAAACCCTGCAGAAAGTAGGCATAGAGGGAACTTTCATCAAAATAATAAAGGCCATATATGACAAACCCACAGCCAACATCATGCTCAATGGAGAAAAACTGAAAGCATTTCCACTAAGATCAGGAACAAGACAAGGTTGCCCACTCTCACCACTCTTATTCAACATAGTTTTGGAAGTTTTAGCCATAGCAATCAGAGAAGAAAGGGAAATAAAAGGAATCCAAATCGGAAAAGAAGAAGTAAAGCTGTCACCGTTTGCAGATGACATGATAATACACATAGAGAATCCTAAAGATGCCACCAGAAAACTTCTAGAGGTAATCAATGATTTTGGTAAAGTAGCAGGAAACAAAATTAATGAACAGAAATCTCTGGCATTCCTATACACTCATGATGAATAATCTGAAAGTGAAATCAAGAAAACACTCCCATTTACCACTGCAACAAAAAGAATAGAATATCTGTGAATAAACCTACCTAAGGAGACAAAAGACCTGTATGCAGAAAATTATAAGACACTGATGAAAGAAATTAAAGATGATACAAATAGATGGAGAGATATACCATGTTCTTGGATTGGAAGAATCAACATTGTGAAAATGACTCTACTACCCAAAGCAATCTACAGGTTCAATGCAATCCCTATCAAACTATCACTGGTATTTTTCACAGAACTAGAACAAAAATTTCACAATTTGTATGGAAACACAAAAGACCCTGAATAGCCAAAGCAATCTTGAGAACGAAAAACGGAGCTGGAGGAATCAGGCTCCCTGATTTCAGACTATACTACAAAGCTACAGTAATCAAGACAGTATGGTACTGGCACAAAAACAGAAAGATAGATCAATGGAACAGGATAGAAAGCCCAGAGATAAACCCACGCACATATGGTCACCTTATCTTTGATAATGGAGGCAGGAATGTATATTGGAGAAAGGACAGCCTCTTCAATAAGTGGTGCTGGGAAAACTGGACGCGTACATGTAAAAGTATGAGATTAGATCACTCCCTAACACCATACACAAAAATAAGCTCAAAATGGATTAAAGACCTAAATATAAGGCCAGAAACTCTCAAAAAATTAGAGGAAAACATAGGCAGAACACTCTATGACATAAATCACAGCAAGATCCTTTTTGACCCACCTCCTAGAGAAATGGAAATAAAAACAAAAATAAACAAATGAGACCTAATGAAACTACAAAGCTTTTGCACAGCAAAGGAAACCATAAACAAGACCAAAAGACAACCCTCAGAATGGGAGAAAATATTAGCAAATGAAGCAACTGACAAAGGATTAATCTCCAAAATTTACAAGCAGCTCATGCAGCTCAATAAGAAAAAAACAAACAACCCAATCCAAAAATGTGCAGAAGACCTAAATAGATATTTCTCCAAAGAAGATATACAGACTGCCAACAAACACATGAAAGAATGCTCAACATCATTAATCATTAGAGAAATGCAAATCAAAACTACAATGAGATATCATCTCACACTAGTCAGAATGGCCATCCTCAAAAAATCTAGAAACAATAAATGCTGGAAAGTGTGTGGAGAAAAGGGAACACTCTTGCACTGCTGGTGGGAATGTGAATTGGTTCAGCCACTGTGGAGAACAGTATGGAGGTTCCTTAAAAAACTACAAATAGAACTACCATATGACCCAACAATCGCACTACTGGGCATATACCCTGAGAATACCAAAATTCAAAAAGAGTCATGTACCAAAATGTTCATTGCAGCTCTATTTACAATAGCCCGGATGAAAACAACCTAAGTGCCCATCATCGGATAAATGGATAAAGAAGATGTGGCACATATATACAATGGAATATTTCTCAGCCATAAAAAGAAATGAATTTGAGCTATTTGTAATGAGGTGGATAGACCTAGGGTCTGTCATACAGAGTGAAGTAAGTCAGAAAGAGAAAGAAAAGTACCGTATGCTAACACATATATATGGAATTTAAGAAGAAAAAATAATGTCATGAAGAAACTAGGGGTAAGACAGGAATAAAGACACAGACCTACTGGAGAACGGACTTGAGGATATGGGGAGGGGGAAGGGTGAGCTGTGACAGGGCGAGAGAGAGTCATGGACATATACACACTAACAAACGTAAGGTAGATAGCTAGTGGGAAGCAGCCGCATGGCATAGGGACAGCGGCCCAGTGCTTTGTGACCGCCTGGAGGGGTGGGATAGGGAGGGTGGGAGGGAGGGAGACGCAGGAAGGAAGAGATATGGGAACATGTGTATATGTATAACTGATTCACTTTGTTATAAAGCAGAAACTAACACACCATTGTAAAGCAATTATACCCCAGTAAAGATGTTAAAAAAAGTCCGTTCTCTAGTAGGTCTGTGTCTTTATTCCTGCCTTACCCCTAGGTT
This sequence comes from Lagenorhynchus albirostris, assembly GCF_949774975.1. Taxonomy (NCBI): domain Eukaryota; kingdom Metazoa; phylum Chordata; class Mammalia; order Artiodactyla; family Delphinidae; genus Lagenorhynchus; species Lagenorhynchus albirostris. Next base: position 81,263,434 of record NC_083116.1, on the reverse strand, counting down.
CTTCATGACATTTATTTTTCTTAAAATCCATATATATGTGTTAGCATATGGTATTTGTCTTTCTCTTTCTGACTTACTTCACTCTGTATGACAGACTGTAGGTCTATCCACCTCATTACAAATAGCTCAATTTCATTTCTTTTAATGGCTGAGTAATATTGCATTGTATATATGTGCCACATCTTCTTTACCCATTCATCTGATGTTGGGCACTTAGGTTGTTTCCATCTCCGGGCTATTGTAAATAGACCTGCAATGAACATTTTGATACATGACTCTTTTGGAATTATGGTTTTCTCAGGGTATATGCCCAGTAGTGGCATTGCTGGGTCATATGGTAGTTCTATTTGTAGTTTTTAAAGGAACCTCCATACTGTTCTCCATAGTGGCTGAACCAACTCATATTCCCACCAGCAGTGCAAGACTGTTCCCTTTTATCCACACCCTCTCCAGCATTTATTGTTTCTAGATTTTTTGATGATGGCCATTCTGACTGGTGTGAGATGATATCTCATTGTAGTTTTGATTTGCATTTCTCTAATGATTAGTGATATTGAGCATTCTTTCATGTGTTTGTTGGCAGTCTGTATATCTTCTTTGGAGAAATGTCTATTTAGGACTTTGGCCCATTTTTTGATTGGGTTGTTTGTTTTTTTTGGTATTGAGCTGCATGAGCTGCTTGTAAATTTTGAAAATTAATCTTTTGTCAGTTGCTTCATTTGCGAATATTTTCTCCCATTCTGAGGGTTGTCTTTTGGTCTTGTTTATGGTTTCCTTTGCTGTGCAAAAGCTTTGAAGTTTCATTAAGTCCTATTAGTTTATTTTTGTTTTTATTTCCATTTCTCTAGGAGGTGGGTCAAAAGGATGTTGCTGTGATTTATGTCATAGAGATTTCTGCCTATGTTTTCCTCTAAGAGTTTGATAGTTTCTGGCCTTACATTTAGGTCTTTAATCCATTTTGAGCTTATTTTTGTGTATGGTGTTAGGGAGTGATCTAATCTCATACTTTTACATGTACCTGTCCAATTTTCCCACCACCATTTATTGAAGAGGCTGTCCTTTCTCCACTGTACATTCCTGCCTCCTTTATCAAAGATAAAGTGACCATATATGCGTGGGTTTATCTCTGGGATTTCTATCCTGTTCCAATGATGTCTCTTTCTGTTTTTGTGCCAGTACCATACTGTCTTGATTATTGTAGATTTGTAGTATAGTCTGAAGTCAGGGAGCCTGATTCCTCCCGCTCTGTTTTTCGTTCTCAAGATTCTTTGGCTATTTGGGGTCTTTTGTGTTTCCATACAAATTGTGAATTTTTTTGTTCTAGTTCTGTGAAAAATGCCAGTGGTAGTTTGATAGGGATTGCATTGAATCTGTAGATTGTTTTGGGTAGAAGAGTCATTTTCACAATGCTGATTCTTCCGATCCAAGAACATGGTATATCTCAACACCTATTTGTATCATCTTTAATTTCTTTCATCAGTGTCATAATTTTCTGCATATAGGTCTTTTGTCTCCTAAGGTAGGTTTATTCCTAGATATTTTATTCTTTTTGTTGCAATGGTAAATGGGAGTGTTTTCTTGATTTCACTTTCAGATTTTTCATCATTAGTGTATAGGAAGGCCAGAGATATCTGTGCATTAATTTTGTATCCTGCCACTTTACCAAATACATTGATTAGCTCTAGTAGTTTTCTGGTAGCATCTTTAGGATCCTCCATGTATAGTATCATGTCATCTGCAAACAGTGACAGCTTTACTTCTTGTTTTCCGATTTGGATTCCTTTTATTTCCTTTTCTTCTCTGATTGCTGTGGCTAAAACTTCCAAAACTATGTTGAATAAGAGTGGTGAGAGTGGGCAACCTTGTCTTGTTCCTGATCTTAGTGGAAATGCTTTCAGTTTTTCACAATTGAGGATGATGTTGGCTGTGGGCTTGTCATATATGGCCTTTATTATGTTGAGAAAAGTTCCCGCTATGCCTACTTTCTGCAGGGTTTTTATCATAAATGGGTGTTGAACTTTGTCAAAAGCTTTCTCTGCATCTATTGAGATGATCATATGGTTTTTCTCCTTCAATTTGTTAATATGGTTTATCACATTGATAGATTTGCGTATATTGAAGAATCCTTGCATTCCTGGAATAAACCCCACTTGACCATGGTGTATGATCCTTTTAATGTGCTGTTGGATTCTGTTTGCTGGTATTTTGTTGAGGATTTTTGCATCTATGTTCATCAGTGATACTGGCCTGTAGTTTTCTTTCTTTGTGACATCCTTGTCTGGTTTTGGTATCAAGGTGATGGTGGCCTCGTAGAAGGAATTTGGGAGTGTTCCCCCCTCTGCTATATTTTGGAAGAGTTTGAGAAGGATAGGTGTTAGCTCTTCTCTAAATGTTTCATAGAATTCGCCTGTGAAGCCATCTGGTCCTGGGCTTTTGCTTGTTGAAAGATTTTTAATCACAGTTTCAATTTCAGTGCTTGTGATTTGTCTGTTCATATTTTCTATTTCTTCCTGATTCAGTCTTGGCAGTTTGTGCATTTCTAAGAGTTTGTCCATTTCTTCCAGGTTGTCCATTTTATTGGCATAGAGTCGCTTGTAGTAATCTCTCATGATCTTTTTTATTTCTGCAGTGTCAGTTGACACTTCTCCTTTTTCATTTCCAATTCTATTGATTTGAGTCTTGTCCCTTTTTTTCTTGATGAGTCTGGCTAATGGTTTATCTATTTTGTTTATCTTCTCAAAGAACCATCTTTTAGTTTTATTGATCTTTGCTATTGTTTCCTCCATTTATTTTTGTTTTTTTTCTGATCTGATTTTTATGATTTCTTTCCTTCTGCTAACTTTGGGGGTTTTTTGTCCTTCTTTCTCTAATTGCTTTAGGTGCAAGTTTAGGTTGTTTATTCGAGATGTTTCCTGCTTCTTAAGGTGGGCTTGTATTGCTATAAACTTCCCTCTTAGAAATGCTTTTGTTGCATCCCATAGGTTTTGGGTTATCGTGTCTCCATTGTCATTTGTTTCTAGGTATTTTTTAATTTCCTCTTTGATTTCTTCAGTGATCACTTTGTTATTAAGTAGTGTATTGTTTAGCCTCCATGTGTTTCTGTTTTTTACAGATCTTTTCCTGTAATTGATATCTAGTCTCACGGCATTGTGTTTGGAAAAGATACTTGATACAATTTTCTTAAATTTACCAAGGCTTCATTTGTGACCCAAGATATGATCTATCGTGGAGAATGTTCCATGAGCACTTGAGAAAAATGTTTATTCTGTTGTTTTTGGATGGAGTGTCCTATAAATATCAATTCAGTCCATCTTGTTTAATGTATCATTTAAAGCTTGGGTTTCCTTATTTATTTTCATTTTGGATGATCTGTCCATGGGTGAAAGTGGGGTGTTCAAGTCCCCTACTATGAATGTGTTACTGTCGATTTCCCATTTTATGGCTGTTAGTATTTGCTTTATGTATTGAGGTGCTCCTATGTTGGATGCATAAATATTTACAATTGTTATATCTTCTTCTTAGATCGATCCCTTGATCATTATGTAGTGTCCTTCTTTGTCTCTTCTAATAATCTTTATTTTAAGGTCTATTTTGTCTGATATGAGAATTGCTTCTCCAGCTTTCTTTTGGTTTCCATTTGCATGGAATATCTTTTCCATCCCCTTACTTTCAGTCTGTATGTGTCTCTAGGTCTGGAGTGGGTCTCTTGTAGACAGCATATATATGGGTCTTGTTTTTGTATCCATTCAGCCAATCTGTGTCTTTTGGTGGGAGCATTTAGTCCATTTACATTTAAGGTAATTGTCGATATGTATGTTCCTATCCCAATTTTCTAGATTCTTTTGGCTTCATTATTATAGGTCTTTCCCTTCTCTTGTGTTTCTTGCCTACAGAAGTTCCTTTAGCATTTGTTGTAAAACTGGTTTGATGCTGCTGAACTCTCTCAGCTTTTGCTTGTCTGTAAAGATTTTAATTTCTCCATCAAATCTGAATGAGATCCTTGCTGGGTAGAGTAAGCTTGGTTGAAGGTTTTTCTCTTTCATCACTTTCAGTATGTCCTGCCACTCCCTTCTGGCCTGTAGAGTTTTTGCAGAAAGATCAGCTGTTAACCTTATGGGGATTCCCTTGTGTGTTATTTGTTGTTCTTCCCTTGCTGCTTTTAATATGCTTTCTTTGTATTTAATTTTTGACAGTTTGTTTAATATGTGTCTTGGCCTATTTCTCCTTGGATTTATCCTGTATGGGACTCTCTGTGCTTCCTGGACTCGATTAACTATTTCCTTTCCCATATTAGGGAAGTTTTCAACTATAATCTCTTCAAATATCTTCTCAGTCCCTTTCTTTTTCTCTTTTTCTTCTGGAACCCCTATAATTCGAATGTTGGTGCGTTTAATGTTGTCCCAGAGGTCTCTGAGACTGTCCTCAGTTCTTTTCATTCTTTTTTCTTTATTCTGCTCTGCAGTAGTTATTTCCAATATTTTATCTTCCAGGTCACTTATCCTTTCTTCTGCCTCAGTTATTCTGGTATTGATTCCATCTAGAGTCTTTTTCATTTCATTTATTGTGTTGTTCATCGTAGTTTGTTTCATGTTTAGTTCTTCTAATTGCTTGTTAAATGTTTCTTGCATTTTGTCCATTCTATTTCCAAGATTTTGGATGATCTTTACTGTCATTATTCTGAATTCTTTTTCAGGTAGACTGCCTATTTCCTCTTCATTTGTTAGGTCTGGTGCGTTTGTGTATTGCTCCTTCATCTGCTGTGTGTTTTTCTGTCTTCTCCTTTTGCTTATCTTACTGTGTTTGGGGTCTCCTTTTTGCAGGCTGTAGGTTCGTAGTTCCCGTTGTTTTTGATGTCTGTCCCCAGTGGCGAAGGTTGGTTCAGTGTGTTGCATAGGCTTCCTGGTGGAGGGGTCTAGTGCCTGTGTTCTGGTGGCTGAGGCTTTTATCTTGTCTTTCTAGTGGGCAGGTCCACGTCTGGTGTTGTGTTTTGGGGTGTCTGTGGACTTATTATGATTTTAGGCATCCTCTCTGCTAATGGGTGGGGTTGTGCTCCTCTTTTGCTAGTTGTTTGGAATAGGTCGTCCAGCACTGTAGCTTGCTGGTCGTTGAGTGAAGCTTGGTGCTGGTGTTGAGATGGAGATCTCTGGGAAATTTTCGCCGATTGATATTACGTGGAGCTGGGAGGACTTTTGTTGACCAGTGTCCTGAAGTTGGCTCTCCCACCTCAGAAGCACAGCACTGAGTCCTGGCTGCAGCACCAAAAGCCTTTCATCCACACGGCTCAGAATAAAAGAGAGAAAAAGCAGAGAGAAAGAATTAGTAGAAGTAGGAAGAAAGAAATAAAAAAGAAAGAAAGAGAGAAAGAAGGGAGGGAAGGAAGGAAGGCAGGAAGAAGAAAAGAAGAAAAGAAGGAAAGAAAGGAGGGAGGTAGGGAGGGAGGGAGGGAGGGAGGGAGGGAGGGAGGGAGGAAGGTGGGAGGGAAGGAAGGATAAATGAAAGAAAGATACAGTAAATAAAATAAAGTATAATATTTTTATTAAATTAAAAAATAATTATTTAGAAAAAAAATGGGGACGGCTAGAACCTTAGGACAAATGGTGGAAGCAAAGCTATACAGACAAACTCTTACACAGAAGCATGCACCCTCACAAAAAGAGGTAAAGGGGAAAAAATCATAAATCTTGCTCTCAAAGTCCACCTCCTCACTTTGGGATGATTTTTTTTCTAAAGGAGTGAAGGGAGGAAAGAAAGAAAGAAAGAAGGTAAAGTATAGTAAAGTTATTAAAATTAAAATTAATTATTAAGAAAAAAATATTTAAAAAAAAACGGACGGATAGAACCCTAGGACAAATGGTGGAAGCAAAGCTATACAGACAAAATCTCACACAGAAGCATACACATACACACTCACAGAAAGAGGAAAAGGGGAAAAAATCATAAATCTTGCTCTCAAAGTCCACCTCCTCAGTTTGGGATGATTCGTTGTCTATTCATGTATTCCACAGATGCAGGGTACATCAAGTTGATTGTGGAGCTTTAATCCACTGCTTCTGAGGCTACTGGGAGAGATTTCCCTTTCTCTTCTTTGTTCTCACAGCTCTCAGGGGCTCAGCTTTGGATTTGGCTCTGCCTCTGCATGTAGGTCGCTGGAGGGCGTCTGTTTTGTGCTCAGACAGGACGGGGTTAAAGGAGCTGCTGATTCGGGGGTCTGGCTCACTCAGGCCGGGGGAAGGCAGGGCTATGGAGTGCAGGGCGAACCTGTGGCGTCAGAGGTCAGCGTGACGTTGCAGCAGCCTGAGGCGTGCCGTGCGTTCTCCCGGGGAAGTTGTCCCTGGATGCCGGGACCTTGGTAGTAGCGGGCTGCACAGGCTCCTGGGAGGGGAGGTGTGGAGAGTGACCTGTGCTCGCACACAGGCTTCTTGGTGGCTGCAGCAGCATCCTTAGCATCTCATGCCTGTCTCTGGGGTCCGTGCTATTAGCCACGGTCACGCCCATCTCTGGAGCTCCTTTAAGCATCACTTTTAATTCCCTCTCCTCGTGCACCAGGAAACAAAGAGGCAAGAAAGTCTCTTGCCTCTTCGGCAGGTCCAGACTTTTTCCCAGACTCCCTCCCAGCTAGCCATGGTGCACTAACCCCTTGAGGCTGTGTTCACGCCGCCAGTCCTCTCCCTGCGATCCAACGGAAGCCCGAGCCTCAGGTTCCAGACCACGCCCACACCAGTGGAGGAGCAGACAAGCCTCTGGGTCTGGTGAGTGCTGGTCGGCACGGATCCTCTATGCGGGAATCTCTCTGCTTTGCCCTCTACACCCCTGTTGCTACTCTCTTCTCCACTGCTCTGAAGCTTTCCCACTCCGACACACCCAGTCTCTGCCAGCAAAGGGGCTTCCTAGTGTGTGGAAACCTTTCCTCCTTCACAGCTCCCTCCCACTGGTGCAGGTCCTGTCCCTATTGTTTTGTCTCTGTTTTTTCTTTTTTCTTTTGACCTACCCAGGTACATTTGGGAGTTTCTTGCCTTTTGGGAGGTCTGAGGTCTTCTGCCAGCGTTCAGTGGGTGTTCTATAGGAGCAGTTCCATGTATAGATGTATTTGTGATATATCTTTGGGGAGGAAGATGATCTCCGCGTCTTAAGCTTCCACCTTGTTCCTCCTCCCCCACATTCTAGTTTGAGAACCATGGATCTACACCAGCTCTACCTCCAGCCAAATAGCACCAGTCTCCATTCCTAGAAAGTGCTTCACAAACCTTAGTCAAAATATCTTCACAATTGGTTATCCCTCTCCCTGCTGTGCTCTCTCCCCTGTATCTCTAGCTTCAAGGCTCAGCCTAAACATTACCTTACATTGATGTTATATCTGCCTGGAATCCTTTTCCTCTAAATCTTTGCAGGGTTGAGTCCTTCTCCTTCCCAAAGTCTCAGATTAAATTGGACCTCTTTAGAGAGATTTCTTGCACCACTGAGTCCATAGCCTGTGTCTCTTTATATCACATGACACTGTTTGATTGTTTCCACAGCACTTAGCACTATCTGGATTTGTTATTTATTTATTTACTTACTTACTTATTTACTTGTAAATTTTGTGCCTCCACCCACTAAGATATAAAATCTGTAAAGGTAGAGACCTTGTCTACCCACCACTCTATAGATCCTTAGCACCTAGAATAGTGCCTGGAAAATAGTAGTTACCCACTTAGTATTTGTTGCAATGAATGAATAGACAAAATGACAGTGAGATTTTTGTACTACCAACATAAGGGCCAAATGAGCTGTGTCATGCTTCTCACATGATTCAAGTCATCACATTATGATGCTAACAAACAGACTCAGAAGTCTGTGTTCTAAGGTCAAAGAATTACAGCTCCCATATGGTACAGAGGGCAGGAAATCCCCAGTTGCTTCCCTCTTCCATGTAAGCAGGTAGGAAACCACCCAGACAATTGTATTTGCTCTTTTCTGTATATCTGTTCAAGCCTTTCCCCATGGTCTTGGTGGTTTATTTGTTTAATTACCCTAACAACTCAGAAATTTCTTCTGCCTCCATATTAAGCCCTTTTTCCTGACATCATGATGTTTCTAGAGATGAGCAATTTGTCCATCTCTATCCCACAATAACCCCTTACCTCTCTAAAGCGAGTAATGAAGTCAATCCTCAGCTTTATTTTTTCCAAAGTGAGTGACTCCAACTCCTTTCAATGCTCCTCTGAGGGTCCATCTTAAAATGTCTAATGCTTTCCTATGGAGACTCTCCAGCTTTTTTTCAATTATTTATAAAGTGAGGACATTCAAACTGGGAGAAATGATGAAGATTCAGAATGTTTCTTTTTTATTAAATTAAAGGTGCATGCAAACTCTGTGTGGCAGTGACGAAAGCTAGAAATATTACGACATGAGTTCAAGTCCCCACTTAGTCACTTATTATCCCTGTGCCTTGGACACATTGTTTACCTTTCTGACCCTCACTTCGATCCCTCTAAAATGGGAATTCTCATTCCTCTAGATTTTTGTGACAATCATGTAAGAAAACATATATGAAAGTGTAAAATGTGAAATGCTTTACAAGAACAAGTAACTGTTGAAAGAGAGAGTACTTTTCATTTCTTTTTAAAAAGTCAATGGATGTAGAGGTCATTATTAATAAATTCTGTTTTATATCAAGAAAGAAAAGATATCAGCTCTAAGGGAGAACACTAGCCCCATCCCCATTAGCTCTTTCACGGATCCACTTAGATGAAGCAGAGCCCATGCTCACAAATTCCCTTAGCTCATTATCAGAGCACTGCACACTATTTGTTGACCTTCATTGGAAGAATGGCTGCATTGGAATTTCTGGGAAGAGTTCTTTTACATATCAAAGGGAATCAGAATAAATAATTTTAGTTACAAGCAGTATATTCTCCTGTTAAAAAATATAGATTTTTCATCATGGTAAATGTGGTGGCCGTGAGAATGTACAACTAAAGGGGACAGAACTGACCAATGGCCCCAGTTGCTTCTCTGAAATCTATCACTTCTTTGTGATGACGCCACACCTCCCACGAGCTCTTCCCAGTCAATTACTGAGCTCAGCAGGAATAGTTTGGGTGCCCCATCCCTGAAAGATAGGACGTGCAAGGACTCCTCTATTGGCTGACTTTGTTTCAAGGTTATCTCCCCTGCCAAAGTTTCCTTGGATGTCATAGCCACCTAAGATGCTTCCACTCAACATCACTACCTCTCTCATTCCCTCAGGTCAGACCTCCATCATGTTCTACAAGCTCTGCCATCTTCACCAATCCCACCCTGTTTTCTCTCACAAGTATTTCCCCTAATAAAATCTGGCATCATTTTATTGGAAGATCCAGACCAACATTGTAAACAAAACACAAAAGAAAACTCTCAGTTTTCAAGGAAATTTTGCATCTATACTCACATCTATTGCTTTTAAATATTCAATGAATTACACAAATGGGAAATTGGAGTCCCCACTGTTTAAATGAAGAAACAAGTAACTTGGCCAAGATCAATTACCTCATTTTTTTTCAGTAGCTTCTCTATCTCCTAGCCTTCCATGCTCAATGTTCAGAAAAAAACTTTAAATTTACTTTCCCTTTTGATTATTATTTTCCTAGCACAAACAACAGCAGCACCTACAATTTATTAAGCAGGCAGTGAATAAGTGCTTTACATATATTCAATTTTTCATTTAATCCTCACAATAACTCAAGAAGGTAGGTGCTTCCCCCTTTAAACATGTGAGGAAACAGCTTCAAAAAGTTAAGTAAGCTTTTCAAGATCACTCATCTACTATGTAGAGGACCCAGAACCAGCCCATGACTCTAAATCTAATGTTATTAGCATTAATAACAATATCTCAAATCTGTAGAACATTTTACTAAGCACTTCTAGATGTGTTAGGAAGTGGGATCGGCACCCACCAGTAACTCCCGCTGCATTAGTCTAGAGAAGACAAGTGCTAGGGAAAGAAACAGGGGTGACAGGAGCTGACAAGGTACAGGCAAGTGTGAGAATGACTAACCTTCTCCCAAATGCTTCAGCTCAGGTCGCAGAAGAGTCGCTCGTGGCCATCGGTACTCCAAGGGCCCTTATTTCAAAGAAAGTATGGGGGGGAAAAGTAAGTTTTTGTTAAAGAGATTAGCATAATATAGTTTCCCAAGTAATCTTCCTAAATTTATTAGATGGAAACCAGCTTCCTACCACCTACCAGCCATGGAATGGGGAAGAAAGCATCAAGCACTCAAGGTTCTGCATGATCCAATTTTTAGCCTCCTCTCCAGCTTCATCTCCCCTCTTGCTGTGTTTTACCTGATTAAAATACAACAGCATCCACACTGTGCTGTCACATGCCTCTGTACATTCGGTCATGCAGTTCACTGTCTAATTCATCCTTCCTTCCCTTCCTCTGGCTAACTCTTACTCATTCCTCAGCAACTCAGCTCAGGCACCATGTACTTCAGGAATTCTTGTTCAACACCCAGGCTGAGGAAACCCAAAAAACCCTCCTCTGTGCTCCCTTATCTTAACCCCAGTGCTTACCTCACCTCACCTCAACATTTCCATTATTATGTTGAGATTATCTCCCACTAGAAAAACAAACAGAATTATTTCTCCTTAAAACATCATCCATACCTCACCACTCTGGCCCATAAAGTGCTTCGAAGGGGATCCTATGGCCGGTAAAAGAAGATCCAGGTTCCATGCTCTGGCTTTCAAGGCCCTAAATGATGTGGCCCCTGACCGTCTCTCCAAACTCTCCCTTTTTCCCTTGCTTACTAACTGTCATACCACTCTGCATTCAGATCCATTACCATGCCAACCCTATTTTGCCTTAAGACCTATTTCCTCCACTCTTTGTAGAGTTGTGCCTTTTTATTCTCCAGATCTCCACTTGAATGTTGCCTTCTTAGAGGTGCCTTCCATCCCCACCTCTAGAACTATCATTATTCTCTCCCATTGTTACCTATTCCTTCTCCTCATTGCAACCACAAAACTTTATAAATAGGATATTTATTCATTTATTTATTTAAATCTTGAATGTAATGGAAAACACATCCTCAACTCCTCATGCTTCTTGAGAGCAAGGATCCAGGCTTATTAAATTATATTCTTCCAAGGTGTTTGGTGCAACAGTATGTCCTTAAATTTGCTGAATAAATGAATGAGCAAGCAAAGTTCAGGAAGAACATTAAAAGAGAGGGAATTACAAAATAGCAGAGATATATAGAAGTTAAATATTAGTTAGTTTCCATAATGACTTGTGTTGAGGGAACTCTAAGTGCTTCCTAAATATTAATTATATTCTATTCACAGGAAAAACTCATTATCTCTAACTTACAAGCATAAAAGGAAAACCAAGTGAAGTGACTTTTCCAAAAGCAATGTAATGAATTAAATAGGGAGCTTTGGTCTTGACTCTGAACAGCTTCATTTTATACCATCTTGTTCCCAAAGGATATGAGGTGGCTTTGAAAGACACAGATAGTTACACAATTTAGAGTGTCCACAAAAACAAAACAAGCCAGTTGCTCAGGAGAAGCACGACTATTCCTGGTACAAGGTCTGAAAAAAAATTTTCCCTTGGGTCCTCACAAAGCGTAGCAAACCACATCCTCAATCACATCCCCCAGGATATGCAGCAGTGAGGCTCACAGGGTTGTTTGCTAGCATTCCTCAGTGTGGGCTGATGGCACAAGGCCAAGGTTCAGATCCATGGAGCAATTCTCCAAGAAGCCTAATCAAGACAGCCCAGGTGTGCAATTCTCTGATGATCTCTCTTAATCCAAAAAGACATCTGGAGATTCTGGAAGAATCATTTAACAGCACAGCCTTCATATGCTGGGCTCTGTGAATTTTACTTCTCACATGAAAACTTCTAAGTATTAAGTAATAGTGAACTGAAAGTGACCAGCATCCAGATCACAGTCAACGTTGTGGAACTATTGAAAGTTCCATATGATTTATCAGTCAAATGATGTGGAGAAGGTATAAGCTAAGCTGCTGTAATAAGGAGACACCAAAATACAGTAACCTGGATAAAACTAAAGTTTAATTCTCGCTCATGTAACAGTCCAGGTATAGGAGGGTTGTTCAAGACAGGTGGGAAGCTCTGCTCCACAAGGTCATCTAGGGACTCAGGCTGGCAGTGTACTTCTACCATCCTTAATAAGCAGCTCCCTTTCAGTCCAAGGCAGCTGTTCTGGTTGTCGCCATCTTAGAGTCAAAGGAAAGAAAGAGAGTAAAAGCAAACAGCTTCCTTGTAAAAATGTAATCTAAATGTTGTACATATCAGTTGTTTGATCATTTAGTGACATGGACACACCGACTTGCAAGGAAGACTGGGGAATGGAATCTATACCTGGACAGCCTCATATCTGCCTAAAACTCAAGGAGATTGTATTACTTCCAGGAATACTAGGAGAGTCGATAAGGGAAACCATAAGACTATGCCACTGGGAATCGGCATCTGCTTAAACAGAATTATCCTCTGATTAAAGAACCACCCACTACTAGCCAGAGGTATATAAAGGCAGACACCAGTTACAGGTTCAAGTTTTCTACATTCATGTGTTGTGTCCAGTGCACAGACAATGAAGGATCAAGACCCCAAAGTTCTACATCATATGCATGGCTACACTCATTTTAGCCAGAAAAAAAAGTTAACTTGTTGTTTCTAAATACCAATTATGACCGTAAAAGAATCAATAGAGCCTCCATGTAATATTAGATATTAAGAACTGTCATACCCTTGTGAACCCTCCAAGATAAACTAATTGCAAAATGTAAACGAAGATAAACAAGTAAGATGACAACCACATAGGATTCTTAACTCTAAGCTAGTTAAATGTCAGAGGACTTTTACTAAAACTCAGTAAATTGGTTTTGGAATAGTTGATGTTAGACGACTTTGTTCTGGCAGCCATTGGATGACAGCATCAGTTTGTCTGTGGAGGTATTCTTAGTTTGAAACAATAAAAATCATGATGAGGTCAGCATATTGTTACTCTCTCTGTCTAGAGAGGTAGAAAGCATATGCCTATCTCATCCAAAGGGGATGTCACATTATTGCCATACAAGTTTATAAAAATTGGGCAGCAGGATTTATTACTTACCCCACTGAAAATCATCTGCTCCCTCAGGAGACTGCTCTTGTCTCTGCTGACTTAAATGGCAGTATTAAGGTTTAGATTTAGTCTATATGGACATAGATTTTCTCCCATAAGCAATTCCTTCCCGTGGAGTGAAAGTTTAAGAAAAAGTCAATACAAGCTAAAACTTAGTTTCTTCTTCCTAATTTTCTCCACGAATATAACAATGGTTTAACGTGTTTAAAGCTGACCTACTCCAACAATGTTTAAAGCTGACCTACTCCTCATGTAATAGATTTGGCCTAAGAAGTCCACATGTGAACTTTGAAAGAAGCAAACAGGTACTTAGTCTAGATATCAGATGGGTAAGTATACAGGTCCAGAATTCGGGAGGAATAGGTGGTTGCTCTATTAAATACGGAGGGGCCTATATGCTATCAGTAGGCATGCTTTCAAGCATGCCCTCATTACTGGAACGAATAGCCAATGTAAACCCTGAATAATTTGCCTTAAACATCAATCAATGTCCTTCCAGCTGTGGTCTTCCAAGACATGATATGATCACATGTATGTACACTTGTATGTATAAACAATGATGCATCTACCAGAGCTAGGTTCTAATCAGCACAATTTGGTAAGGGGAGAAGGAAAGGACAACTAACATCGGTGAAGCATCCCTATGTGCCAGGGGTAATACTACATCCTTTATCTTTGTTTTTGCATTAATTTCTCACAACAACCCTGTGAGGCAGGCATTATCATCACCATTTTAGAGATGAGGAACCTGAATCACAGAGATATGAAATGACCAACCCAAGGTCACACAGCTTGTGCACACAGAAGCTGGAATTCAACCCAGTTTGATTGCACAGTTCATGCTCTTTCAAATAAACCACACTGCTGATCTGGAATTCTACTTACTCCCCCACTTACTTTGGGCACCATATTGTTGACCACAAATGCGGCTTGAGTCTACAAAGTTCAGGAGTGGTCCCTAAAGGGCCTTTTAATTCCACTGAAATTCTGCTAGTAGTCTCGTCTGTTTTACCTGCTGTTACATACATCACCTAAAATAGTGCCTGCACCCTCTCCTCCCCCAGAAAAAGGTTTTTAAGTGAATGAATGATTGAGACTAGTCATTTCCTTGTAACAAGGTTAGTATACAATTTCTAGAGACTTCTCAATGTGTCTAACTGCTTGAATCTCTTTAAAATACAAATTCTGCCTACAATGTATTTCATATGATTTGACAACTATATCTAGTAGTATTCATTTCTTTACATAGATCTTTATTGGAGTATAATTGCTTCACAATACTGTGTTAGTTTCTGTTGCACAGCAAAGCAAATCAGCCATATGCATACACATGTCCCCATATGCCCTCCCTCTTGAGCCTCCCTCCCATCCTCCCTATCTCACCCCTCTAGGTCATTGCAGAGCACCAAGACGATCTCCCTGTGCTATGCTACTGCTTCCCACCAGCCAACTGTTTTACATTCGGTAGTGTATATATGTCGATGCTACTCTAACTACACCCCAGCTTCATCCTCCAACCCCATGCCGCAACTCCATTCTCTATGTCTACCTCTTTATTCCTGCCATGCAACTAGGTTCATCAGTACCTTTTTTTTTTTTTAGATTCCATATATATGCGTTAGCATATGGTATTTGTTTTTCTCTTTCTGACGTACTACATTCTGTATGATAGATTCTAGGTCCATCCACCTCACTACAAATAACTCCATTTAATTTCTTTTTATGGCTGAGTAATATTCCATTGTATATATCTGCCACATCTTCCTTACCCATTCATCTGTCAAAGGACCCTTAGGTTGCTTCCATATCCTGGCTATTGTAAATAGTGCTGCAATGAACATTGTGGTACATGACTCTTTTTGAGTTATGGTTTTCTCAGGGTATATGCCCAGTAGTGGGATTGCTGGATCGTATGGTACTTCTGTTTTTAGTTTCTTAAGGAAGTTCCATACTGTTGTCCATAGTGGCTGTATCCATTTACATTCCCACCAAAACAGTGCAAGAGGGTTCCCTTTTCTCCACACCCTATTCATCATTTGTTGTTTGTAGATTTTTTTAAATTGGAGTAAAAATGCTTTACAATGGCGTGTTAGTTTCTGCTTTATAACAAAGTGAATCAGTTATACATATACATATATCCCCATATCTCTTCCCTCTTGCATCTCCCTCCCTCACACTCTCCCTATTCCACCCTTCCAGCTGCTCACAAAGCACAGAGTGGATCTCCCTGTGCTATGCGACTGCTTCCCACTAGCTATCTATTTTATATTTGATAGTGTATATATGTCCATATATACACTACCACTCTCTCACTTTGTCCAAGCTTACCCTTCCCCCTCACCATGCCCACAAGCCCATTCTCTAGTATGGCTGCGTCTTTATTCTGGTCATGCCCCTAGGTTCTTCATGACTTTTTTTTTTTTTAAGATTCCATATATATGTGTTAGCATACGGTATTTGTTTTTCTCTTTCTGACTTACTTCACTTTCTAGGACAGTCTCTAGGTCCATCCACCTCACTACAAATAACTCAGTTTCATTCCTTTATAGGGCTGAGTAATATTCCATTGTATAAATGTGCCACATCTTCTTTACCCATTCATCTGTTGATGGACACTTAGGTTGTTTCCATGTCCTGGCTATTCTAAATAGAGCTGCAATGAACATTGTGGTCATGACTCTCTGAATTACGGTTTTCTCAGGGTATATGCCAAGTACTGGGATGGCTGGGTCGTATGCTAGTTCTATTTTTTGTTGCTAAGGAACTTCCATATTGTTCTCCATAGTGTTTGTATCAATTTACATTCCCAACAACAGTATATGAGGCTACCCGTTACTCCACACCCTATACAGCATTTATTGTTTCTAGATTTTTTGAGGATGGCCATTCTGACCGGTATGAGATGATATCTCATTGTAATTTTGATTTGCATTTCTCTAATGATTAATGATGTTGAGCATTCTTTCATGTGTTTGTTGGCAATCTGTATATCTTCTTTGGAGAAATGTCTATTTAGGTCTTCTGCCCATTTTTGGATTGGGTTGTTTGTTTTCTTGTTATTGAGTTGCATGAGCTGCTTGTAAATTTTGGAGATTAATCCTTTGTCAGTTGCTTCATTTGCAAATATTTTCTCCCATTCTGAGGGTTGTCTTTTGGTCTTGTTTATGGTTTCCTTTGCTGTGCAAAGCTTTTAAGTTTCATTAGGTCCCATTTGTATATTTTTGTTTTTATTTCCATTTCTCTAGGAGGTGGGTCAAAAAGGATCTTGCTGTGATTTATGTCACAGAGTGTTCTGCCTATGTTTTCCTCTAAGAGTTTGATGGTGTCCGGCCTTATACTTAGGTCTTTAATCCATTTTGAGTTTATTTTTGTGTATGGTGTTAGGGAGTGTTCTAATTTCATTCTTTTACATGTAGCTGTCCAGTTTTCCCAGCACCACTTATTGAAGAGGCTGTCTCTTCTCCACTGTATATTCTTGCCTCCTTTATCAAAGATAAGGTGACTATATGTGCATGGGTTTATCTCTGGGCTTTCTATCCTGTTCCATGGATCTATCTTTCTGTTTTTGTGCCAGTACAATACTGTCTTCATTACTGTAGCTTTGTAGTATAGTCTGAAGTCAGGGAGCCTGATTCCTCCAGCTCCGTTTTTCATTCTCAAGATTGCTGTGGGTATTTCGGGTCTTTTGTGTTTCCATACAAATTGTGAAATTTTTTGTTCTAGTTCTGTGAAAAATGCCAGTGGTAGTTTGATAGGGATTGCATTGAATGTGTAGATTGCTTTGAGTAGTAGAGTCATTTTCACAATGTTGATTCTTCCAATCCAAGAACATGGTATATCTCTCCATCTATTTGTATCATCTTTAATTTCTTTCATCAGTGCCTTATAAGTTTCTGTATACACATCTTTTGTCTCCTTATGTAGATTTATTCCTAGATATTTTATTCTTTTTGTTGCAATGGTAAATGGGAGTGTTTTCTTAATTTCAGTTTCAGATTTTTCATCATTAGTGTATAGGAATGCAAGAGATTTCTGTGCATTAATTTTTTATCCAGTTACAATACCAAATTCATTGTTTAGCTCTAGTAGTTTTCTGGTAGCATCTTTACGGTTCTTTATGTATAGTATCATGTCATTTGCAAACAGTGACATCTTTACTTCTTCCTTTCAGATTTGGGTACATTTTATTTCATTTTCTTTTCTGATTGCTGTGGTGTAGACTTCCAAAACTATGTTGAATAAGAGTGCTGAGAGTGGGCAACCTTGTCTTCTTCCTGATCTTAGTGGAAAAGGTTTCAGTTTTTTACCATTGAGGACGATGTTGGCTGCGGGTTTGTCATATATGGCCTTTATTATGTTGAGGAAAGTTCCCTCTATGCATACTTTTTTGGAAGGTTTTTATCATAAATGGGTGTTGAATTATGTCGAAAGCTTTCTCTGCATCTATTGAGATGATCATATAGTTTTTCTCCTTCAATTTGCTAATAGGGTGTATCATGTTGATTGATTTGCATATATTGAGGAATCCTTGCATTCCTGGGATAAACCCCACTTGATCATAGTGTATGATCCTTTTAATGTGCTGTTGAATTCTGTTTGCTAGTATTTTTTTTATTTTTATTTATTTATTTATTATTGTTTTTTGTGGCAGTACATGTGCCTCCCACTGCCATGGCCTCTCATGTTGCGGAGCACAGCCTCCGGATACGCAGGCTCAGCGGCCATGGCTCACGGGCCCTGCTGCTCCACGGCATGTGGGATTTTCCTGGACTGGGGAATGAACCGATGTCCCCTGCATTGACAGGCAGGCTCTCAACCACTGTGCCACCAGGGAAGCCCTGTTTGCTAGTATTTTGTTGAGGATTTTTGCATCTCTGTTTATCAGTGATGTTGGCCTGTAGTTTTATTTCTTTGTGATATCCTTGTCTGTTTTACATATCAGAGTGATGGTGGCCTCGTAGAATGAGTTTGGGAGTATTCCTCCCTCTGGTATACTTTGGAAGATTTTGAGAAAGATAGGTGTTAGCTCTTCTCTAAATGTTTGATAGAATTCACCTGTGAAGCCTCCTGGTCCTGGGTTTTTGTTTGTTGGAAGATTTTTAATCACAGTTTCAATTTCAGTGCTTGTGATTGGTCTGTTCATATTTTCTATTTCTTCCTGGTTCAGTCTCGGAAGGTTGTACATTTCTAAGAATTTGTCCATTTCTTCCAGGTTGTCTATTTTATTGGAATACACTTGCTTGTAGTAATCTCTCATGATCCTTTTTATTTCTGCAGTGGTAGTTGTTACTTCTCCTTTTTCATTTCTAATTCCATTGATTTGAGTCTTCTCCCTTTTATTATTGATAAGTCTGGCTAATGGTTTATCAATTTTGTCTTCTCAGAGAACCAGCTTTTAGTTTTATTGATCTTTGCTATCGTTTCCTTCATTCCTTTCTGATCTGATATTTATGATTTCATTCCTTCTGCTAACTTTGGGGTTTTTTTGTTCTTCTTTCTCTAATTGCTTTAGGTGTAAGGTTAGGTTGTTCATTTGAGTTGTTTCTTCTTTCTTAAGGTAGGACTGTATTGGTATAAACTTCCCTCTTAGAACTGCTTTTGCTGCATCCCACAGGTTTTGGGTCGTCGTGTTTTCATTGTCATTTGTTTCTAGGTATTTTTTGATTTCCTCTTTGATTTCTTTAGTGATCTCTTGGTTATTAACTAGCGTGCTGTTTAGCCTCCATGTGGTTGTATTTCTTACAGACTTTTTCTTGTAGTTGATATCTAGTCTCATAGAATTGTGGTCGCAAATGATACTTGATATGATTTCAATTTTCTTCAATTTATCAAGCCTTGATTTGTGACCCAAGATATGATCTATCCTGGAGAATGTTCCATGAGCACTTGAGAAGGATATGTATTCTGTTGTTTTTGAATGCAATGTCCTATAAATATCAATTAAGTCCATCTTGTTTAATGTATCATTTAAGGCTTGTGTTTCCTTATTTACTTTCATTTTGTAGGACTTGTCCATTGGTGAAAGTGGAGTGTTAAAGTCCCCTACTATGATTGTGTTACTGTTGATTTCCCCTTTTATGGCTGTTAGTATTTGCCTTTTGTATTGAGGTGCTCCTATGTTGGGTGCATAAATATTTGCAATTATATCTTCTTCTTGGATCGATCCCTTGATCATTGTGTAATCTCCTTCTTTGTCCCTTGTAATAGTTTTTGTTTTAAAATCTATTTTGTCTCATATGAGAATTGCTACCCCAGCTTTCTTTTGATTTCCATTTGCATGGAATATCTTTTTCTATCCCGTGACTTTCAGTCTGTATGTGTCCCTAGGTCTGAAGTGGGTCTCCTGTAGACAGCATATATACGGGTCTTGTTTTTGTAGCCATTCAGCCAATCTCTGCCTTCTGGTTGGAACATTTAATCCATTTACATTTAAGGTAATTATTGATATGTATGTTCCTATTACCATTTTGTAAATTGTTTTGGGTTTATTATTGTAGGTCTTTTCCTTCTCTTGTGCTTCCTGCCTAGAGAAGTTCCTTTAGCATTTGTTGTAAAGCTGGTTTGGTTGTGCTACATTTGCTTAGGTGTTGCTTGTCTGTAAAATTTTCAATTTCTCTGTCATATCTGAATGACATCTTTGCTGGACAGAGGCATATTGATTGTAGGTTTTTCCCTTTCATCTCTTTAAATATGACCTGCCACTCCCTTCTTGCTTGCAGAGTTTCTGCTGAAAGATTAGCTGTTAACCTTATGGGGATTCCCTTGTATATTATTTGGTCTTTTTCCCTTGCTGCTTTTAATTATTTTCTTTGTATTTAATTTTTGGTAGTTTGATTATTATGTGTCTTGGCGTGTTTCTCCTTGGTTATATCCTGTATGGGACTCTGTGCTTCATGGACTAAATTAACTACTTCCTTTCCCATATTAGGGAAGTTTTCAACTATAGTCTCTGCAAATATTTTCTCAGTCCCTTTCTTTTACTCTTCTTCTTCTGGGTCCCTTATAATTAGAATGTTGCTGCATTTAATGTTGTCCCAGTAGTCTCTGAGACTGTCCTCAATTCTTTTCATTCTTTTTTCTTTATTCTGCTCTGAGAAAACACTCCCATTTACCATACTTCTACTATTTTATCTTCCAGGTCACTTATCTGTTCTTCTGCCTCAGTTATTCTGCTATTGATCCCTTCTAGAAAATTTTTAATTTCATTTTTTTGTGTTCTTCATCACTGTTTGTTTGCTCTTTAGTTCTTCTAGGTCCTTGTTAAACGTTTCTTGTATTTTCTCCATCCTATTTCCAAGATTTTGGATCACCTTTACTCTCATTATTATGAATTCTTTTTCAGGTAGACTGCCTACTTCCTCTTCATTTGTTAGGTCTGGTGGGTTTTTACCTTGCTCCTTCTTTTGCTGTTTCTCTGTCTTCTCATTTTACTTACCTTACTGTGTTTGTGGTCTCCTTTTCACAGGCTGCAGGTTCATAGTTCCCATTGTTTTTGGTGTCTGCCCCCAGTGGCTAAGGTTGGTTCAGTGGGTTTTGTGGGCTTCCTGGTGGAGGGTAGTGGTGCCTGTGTTCTGATGGATGAGGTTGGATCTTGTCTTTCTGGTGAGCAGGTCCACGTCTGGTGGTGTCTTTTGGGGTGTCTGTGACCTTAGTATGATTTTAGGCAGTCTCTCTGCTAATGGGTGGGGTTGCTTTCCTGTCTTGCTAGTCGTAGCTTGCTGATCATTGAGTGGAGCTGGGTCTTGGCATTAAGGTAGAGATCTCTGGGAGATTTTCATCATTTGATATTAAGTGGAGCTGGGGGCTCTCTGGTGGAACAATGTCCTGAATTTGGCTCTCCCACCTCAGAGGCACAGCCCTGAGGCCTGGCTGGAGCACCAAGAGCCTGTCACCCACACGGCTCAGAATCAAAGGGAGAATAAAAGAAAGAAAGAAAGAAAGAAAGAAAGAAAGAAAGAAAGAAAGAAAGAAAGAAAGAAAGAAAGAAAGAAATAGATATAAATAAAACAAATATATTAAAATAATAAAATTAGTATTAGAAACATTTTTAAGTAATTTAAAAAAAAGAAAGAAGAGAACAACCAATGCAAAAAAGAAATCACCAATGATAACAAGTCCTGAAAACTATACTAACAAAAAAACAAAGAAAACACGAAAAAAACGGCAGACAGAACCTTAGGACAAATGGTAACAGCAAAGCTATGCAGACAAAATCACACACAGAATCATATGCATACACACTCACAAAAAGAGAAAAAGGGGAATACACACACACACACACACACATATGTTGTTGCTCCCAAAGTCCACCTCCTCAGTTTGGGGTGACTAGTTGCCTATTCAGGTATTCCACAGATACAGGGTACATCAATTTGACTGTGGAGATTTAATCCACTGCTCATGAGGCTGCTGGGAGAGATTTCCCTTTCTCTTCTTTGTTCGCACAGTGTTGATTGTAGATTTTTTGATGATGGCCATTCTGAGCAGTGTGGGGTGATACCTCATTGTAGTCTTGATTTGCAGTTCTCTAATAATTAGTGATGTTGAGCAGTTTTCCACGTGCCTCTTGGCCATCTGTATGTCTTCCTTGGTGAAATGTCAATTTAGGTCTTATGACCATTTTTTAAATGGATTGTTTGTGTTTTTGATATTGAGCTCCATGAGCAGTTTGTATATTTTGGAGATTAATCCTTTGTCTGTTGTTTCATTTGCAAATATTTTCTCCCATACTGAGGGTTTTCTTTTTGTCTTATTTCCTTTGCTGTGAAAAAGCTTTTAAGTTTAATTAAGTCTCACTTGTTTATTTTTCTTTCATTTCCATTACTCTAGGAGGTGGGTCAAGAAAGATGTTGCTGTGGTTTATGTCAAAGAGTGTTTTCCCCATATTTTCCTCTAAGAGTTTTATAGTGTCTGGTATTACATTTAAGTCTTTAATCCATTTGGAGTTTATTTTTGTGTATGGTGTTAGGTAGTGTTCTAATTTCATTCTTTTACATGTAGCTGTTCAGTTTTCACAGCATCACTTACTGAAGAGGCCACCTTTTCTCCATTTTATGTTCTGTCCTCCTTTGTCGTAAATTAGGTGACCATATGTACGTGGGTTGATCTTTGGGCATTCTATCCTGTACCTTTGATCTATATTTCTGTTTTTGTGCCAGTACCATACTGCCTTGATTACTGCAGCTTTGTGGTATAGTTTGAAGCCAGGGACCCTGATTCTTCCAAATCCATTTTTCTTTCTCACGAATGCTTTGGCTAATCACGGATTGTGTTTCCATACGAATTGTAAATTTTTGTTTCTAATGCTGTGAAGAATGCCATTGGTAGTTTGATAGGGATTGCACTGAGTCTGTAGATTGCTTTGGGTAGTATGGTCATTTTCACAATATTGATTCTTCCAAGCCAAGAACATGGTATATCTCTCCATCTGTTGGTATCAACCTTAAGTTATTTCTTCAGTGTCTTATAGTTTTCTGCATACAATTATTTTGTCTCGTTAGGTTTATTCCTAGCTATTTTATTCTTTTTGTTGCAATGGTAAAGGGAGTGTTTCCTTAATTTCTCTTTCAGAATTTTCATAATTAGTGTATAGGAATGCAAGAGATTTCTGTGCATTAATTTTGTATCCTGTAACTTTACCAAATTCATTTGATTAGCTCTAGTAGTTTTCTGGTGGCATCTTTAGGATTATCTATGTATAGTATCATGTTATCTGCAAACAGTGACAGTTTTACTTCTTCTTTTCCAAATTGTATTCCTTTTACTTCTTTTTCTTCTCTGATTGCTGTGGCTAGGACTTCAAAAACTATGTTGCATAATACTGGTGAGAGTGGACATCCTTGTCTTTTTTCTGATTTTAGAGGAAATGCTTTCAGTTTTTCACCATTGAGAATGATGTTTGCTGTGGGTTTGTCATATATGGCCTTTATTATGTTGAGGTAGGTTCCCTCTATGCCCACTTTCTGGAGAGGTTTTATCATAAATGGGTGTTGAATGTTGTCAAAAGCTTTCTCTGCATCTATTGAGATGATCATATTGTTTTTATTCTTCAACTTGTTAATATGGTGTATCACATTGATTGATTTGCACATATTGAAGACTCCTTGCATCCCTGGGATAAATCCCACCTGATCATGGTGTATGACCCTGTAATGTGCTGTTGGATTCTGTTTGCTAGTATTTTGTTGAGGAATTTTGCATCTGTTTTCATCAGTGATATTGGTCTATAGTTTTCTTTTCTTGTGATATCTTTCTCTAGTTTTGGTATCAGGGTGACTGTGGCTTTGTAGGGTGAATTTGGGAGTGCTCCTCCCTCTGCTATATTTTGGAAGAGTTTGAGAAGTTTCGGTGTTAGCTCTTCTCTAAATGTGTGATAGAAGTCACCTGGTTCTAGACTTTTGTTTGTTGGAAGATTTTTCATTATGATTTCAATTTCATTGCTTGTGATATGTCTGTTTATATTTTGTAATTCTTCCTGGTACAGTCTTAGAAATTTGTACCTTTCCAAGAATTTGTCCATTTTTCATGGTTGTGCATTTTACTGGCATATAGTTGTTTGTAGTAGTCTCTTTTTAATCCTTTGTATTTCTGTGGTATCCATTCCATTTCCATTACTTTCATTTCCATTACTTTCATTTCCATTGTAACTTCTATTTCATTTCTAATTTTATTGATTCACGTCATCTCCCTTTTTTTCTTTATGAGTCTGGTTAAGGGTTTATCAATTTTGTTTATCTTCTCAAAGAACCAGCTTTTAGTTTTATTCATCTTTGCTATTGTTTTCTTTGTTTTCATTTCATTTACTTCTGTTCTGATCTTTATGATATCTTTTCTTCTACTCACTTTGGGTTTTCATTGTTCTTGTTTCTCTAGTTGTTTTAAGTGTAGCGTTAGATTGTTTGAGATTTTTCTTGTTTCTTGAGGTGACATTAAATTGCTCTAAACTTCTCTCTTAGAACTGCTTTTGCTGCATCTCATAGGTTTTGGGTCATTGTGTTTTCATTGTCATTTGTTTGTATGTATTCTTTTACTTCTTCTTTGATTTCTTCAGTGATCTCTTGGTTATTTAGTAGTGCACTGTTTATCCTCCATGTATTTTTGTTTTTTACAGTTTTTTTTCCTGTAATTGATTTCTGATCTCATACCATTTTGGTCAGGAAAGGTATTTGATATGATTTCAATTGTTTTAAATTTTCAAAGTTTTGATTTGTGACCCAAGATGTGATCTATCCTGGAGAATGTTCCATGTGCACTTGAGAAGAAAGTGTATTCTGCCTCTTTTGGGTGGAATGTTTTACAAATATCAATTAGATCTATCTAGTCTATTGTGTCATTAAAAGCTTGTGTTTCCTTATTTATTTTCTGTTTGGATGATCTGTCCATTGGTGCAAGTGGGGTGTTAAAGTCCCCTATTATTAATGTGTTACTGCCGATTTCTCCTTTCATGGTTGTTAGCATTTGTCTTACGTATTGAGGTGCTCCTATGTTGGCTGCATAAACATTTACAATTGTTATATCTTCTTCTTGGATTGATCCTTTGATAATTATGTAATGTCCCTCCTTATCTCTTGTAACAGTCTTTATTTTAAAGTCTATTTTATCTGATACAAGTATTGCTACTCCAGCTTTCTTTTGATTTCCGTCTGCATGGAATATCTTTTTCCATCCCTTCACTTTCAGTCTGTATGTGTTCCTAGGTCTGAAGTGGTCCCTTGTAGACAGCATATATATGGGTCTTGTTTTTGTATCCATTCAGCCAGTCTGTGCCTTTTTGCTGGGGCATTTGATCCATTTACATTCAAGGTTATTACCAGTATGTATGTTCCTCTTACCATATTCTTAATTGTTTTTAGTTTGTATTTGTGGGTCTTTTTCTTCTCTTGTGTTTCCCACTTGGAGAAGTTCCTTTAGCATTTATTGTAAAGCTGGTTTGGTGGTGCTGAATTCTCCTAGCTTTTGCTTGTCTGAAAAGCTTTTGACTTCTCCACCAAATCTGAATGAGATCCTTGCTAGGTTGAGTAATCTTGGTTGTAGGTTTTTCTCTTTCATCACTTTAAGTATATCCTGCCATTTTCTTCTCGCCTGCAGAGTTTCCACTGAAAAATCAGCTGATAACCTTATGGGGATTCCTTTGTATGTTATTTTTTGTTTTTCCCTTGCTGCTTTTAATATTTTTTCTTTGAATTTAATTTTTGTTAGTTGGATTAGTAGGTGTCTTGGTATGTTTTTCCTAGGGTTTTTCCTGTATGGCATTCTCTGTGCTTCCTGCACTTTGGTGACTATTTCCTTTCCCATATTAGGGAAGTTTTCAACTATAATCTCTTGAAATATTTTTTCAGACAATTTCTTTTTCTCTTCTTCTTCTGGCACTCATATTATTCGAATGGTGGTGCGTTTAGTGTTGGCCCAGAGGTCTCTGAGATTGTCTTCTATTCTTTTCATTCTTTTCCCTTTATTCTGCTCCTTGGCCTTTATTTCCACCATTTTGCCTTCCAGCTCACTTATTCGTTCTTCTGCCTCAGTTATTCTGTTATTGATTCCTTCTAGTGTATTTTTCATTTCTGTCATTGTGTTGTTCATCTTTGTTTGTGCTTTATTTCTTCTAGATCTTCGTTAAACAGTTCTTGTATTTTCTCAGTCCATGCCTCCATTCTATTTCTGAGATTCTGGATCATCTTTACTATCATTACTATGAATTCTTTTTCAGGTAGATTTGTAGATTGCCTGTTTCCTCTTCATTTATTTGGTCTTGTAGGTTTTTACCTTGCTCCTTCATCTGTGACATATGGTTTTGCCATCTCATTTTTTTTTTAATGAGTCAGATTGTGTTCCTGTCTTACTGGCTGTTTGGCCTGAGGCTTCCCACACTGGAGTTTGTAGGCTATTGGGTAGAGCTGGGTGTTGTTGCTGAGATTAGGAACTCCGTGAGACCTCACTCTGATGAATATTCCCTGGGTCTGAGCTTCTCTGTTAGTCCAGGGGTTAGGACTTGGAGCTCTCACTGCAGGAGCTTTGGCCTGACCCTTGGCTCATGAACTAAGATCCTGTGAGCCACGTGGGGTTGCAAAAAACGATAAAAAAAGAGGGAGAACAATAACAAAGTAAAAAATAAAATTAGACTAGGAAACTATCAGATATGTTAGAAAGAACATAACAATAAAAGTAAAGATGAATCAACAACCAGAAGGTTCTTCAGTACCACAATAGTAAAAATAGAGGAGGAGGGAAAAGAAAAGAAAAAGGCCTTGGCTGTGGAGGGCAGGGCCTAAGCAAGGGCGAGGTTTGAGCGGGGGGCAGGGCCAATGCTTAGGACCTACAGGGCTGAAAAGGCCCTGGGGGCTGTGTGGGGCGGGGCTTAGGCTCAAGGAACAGAAGGGGCCCAGGCATGCCCTCCACCCCTGGTCTCAGAAGGCAAGAGACCTCACCTGGGAGCCCATCAGGCTTCCTGGGCTCGAGTGGGCGGGGCAAATGCCCTCCTCTCCTCTCTCGCTCTTCCTGGAGAGTCCCTTCTACCTGCCTCTCCTGATCTCCCTGGCCTCAGAGGCACTGATCCTGTCTGGCCTCCAGTTCTCCTCCCCCCTCAGTCCCCCGACATCCTACCGGTTCACTTTGGGGTTCCTCCCATCTCCTTGGGAGTCAGAGTCCCCCACCAGCAGCTGGCAGGTGCCCTAGTTGTGGGGAGATGCTAACTCCGCATCCTCCCACACCACCATCTTCTCATGGTCTCCTCTAGTATTATTATTAAACTGTCATTTATTGAGAATTTACTATGTTCATGGTATTGTTCTGGGTATTTATATGCATTATCTCATTTAATTTCACAGTAACTCTACAAAGGAGGTGCTTATTTCATTCACGAAAAAGCTAAGGTGTAGAATGACTCAGTAACTCTTAAGTACTTGACCCAAAGCTGTTCAACTCTAAACACCAGTGGTGGACCTACAAATTTAACATCTGAAACAGATCCTTTTTTAAAATTTCTACTTCTGTAAAACAAAATTATTTCCAGTAAGTATTATTTTAAAATACTTGATTCAAAACAAGAATAAATTTCAATTTTAAGCATATTATCCAAGGTCAGTAGGATATTTCACATATACACTAAAACTTGCATCCACTAAACAAAAGGATTACATCTCATGGTTCATATGTGGTCTGTTTTAAATTTTATGCAAAATAAAATCCTCTAAGTGGTCATACAAACTAAAAGAATGATGTAACTTATATTCTGTTTCTTTGTCTTCACAATCACTGTGGTATTTATTTCAAATCTTCCATTTAAACACAGGAACAGGTGCACTACAGGTATTAGAGACACAAAGCACATATGAGATGAGCAGTAAAAATTCCAAACCATTATGAACTTACTCTCAAAGCCAACAAATGTAGCTGAGTCCATGCGTACTAAGCACAAATTACATAACTAAGAGTTCTTTAAATTAATGTAGAAGACAAAGGATAAGATACAAATATGTGCTACTGTGAAGCTTACACATATATTATTAAGTTACCCTAGTCATTGTTTAGAACTTAGAACAAAAGATTTTCTCAAGTTGTATTGTATCACTGACGTTGAAAACTGCAAATGCATGTGATAATAAAATGCAAAACAACTTTTAATTTTTTATTATTGTCTTTAAATTCTCTATAGACAATACACCTCATATCGCCTGCACCTGAGGCTGACCCTTTCCACTACCACTCCTTTGGTAAGTCACTGACACAGACAGCTCTCAATCTCCCAGTCACATCTGTACTTACTATTACTTGAGCTCAGTTATGCTCTTTCCTATTCACCCTTTAAATTCATGCAAATATCCACATGGTAGAAAGACCAGTTCTTCTCCAACATGGATCCCTATTAATAACTCCCCACTGTTAAGAAGAAAAGAAGAGTTCTTGGCCTCAGTTACGTTGAACATCCACCTGTTACTCAATAAACCTCTCTTTAAGATTGTTTCCTGTGCACAACTTACAAAGGGCTGCCTCACTGTAACCACAAGAGTTACAATCTTCTTCCTGTCTTTGTTAGTTTCATGTTCTCTTATTGTAAATTATGTGCATAAATTAGCATAAACTGGAAAAGTGGAAAAATCACTACAGTCACTGTCCATTTAGTGAAAAGCAAGCTCATCATCTTTAATATTCTTTTCCAATGGCTGGACACATCCAAGAATCCCTCTGAAAATGTAGCCTAAAATAAAATATTAAAAATGAACTATAAATTAGAGGTGAGAGGGGAGAAAATAGGAATAAGAAGATATTTAGAATAATCCTGATAAAGTCAGGAAGTTTTGTGAGAAAAAACAATTGTACTTATGTTATTTTTTGTGCATTATACAGTATCAAATATGTATGCCATATATGTTAGAGAAAATTACTAGTGTCGATATGATCTCAATAAATATATTGTGAATGAATGAGTTTGTAAAATAAATATTAGTTATACTGAGTCAGAATATTTTGTGTCATCTGTAGCTCTTTCTCCTACAGTGATTCATGTAAATTGCAGCCAGATTATATTTGCCTCTAAGGGAACTTATTCTCTTGACAACTCTACTTTACTAACATTCATTAATTCCTAGAGTAAATTGAGATAGTTAATAGTCATAAACTTCCCTATTTGGGAAATGGTGATATCAAGACATGGTGACAGGGAGTAATTCCCTTGAGTGCCTCAGGGTGAGTGACAAGAAAGGAGATGAGGGTGGATCCCTGAGACTTGCTACGAACAGAGCTCCAGCAAGAGTCACAGAATCTCAGGGTGGAAGGTACCTCAAAAGCCATCTCCTACCTTCCTCGGCAAATGCTATGAACATTAGGCTCAAGGAAGGCGTTTTATCCCAGTGGTAGAGGAAGAAGAGGTTTAGCTGGAAATACTGAGAAAAAGTATCATCAATTTAGAGATTGAGGATTTGAACCCAAGTCTTTCTGGCTTTAAAACCCATACTCTCTGAATCTCAGTTTGCTCAAGTGTAAAACAAGGTATTGAACTAAATATTCTCTTAAGGCTCTCCCAATTGAAATATTCAGAAGGTTTCTGATAGCTTCAGATCACGATGGTCCTTTCCCAGCACTAACATTCTGTAAATAGAAATTTCCGGTATGGATAACGGGAGAGCTGTTTTAGCACTTCTTTGCTTGTAAAAGGTGCTGACAGCAGGAATTTTTGACTGAAGCTACCTTATTAGCAGCAGTACCTCCAGGTGTTACCTCCATATCAATAACTCTTACAAATGATCTAACACTACCATGTGTAAAATAGATAGCTAGTGGGAACCTGTGGGATAGCACAGGGGACTCAGCTCGGTGCTCTATGATGACCTAGATGGGTGGAATGTGGGGGCCGGGATGGGAGGGAGGGGATATATATGTATATACATATAGCTGATTCACTTAGTTGTACAGCAGAAACTAACACAACATTGTAAAGCAATTATACTCCAATAAAAAAACATAACTCTTGGGCTTCCCTGGTGGCGCAGTGGTTGAGAGTCCACCTGCTGATGCAGGGGACACGGGTTCGTGCCCTGGTCTGGGAAGATCCCACGTGCCGCAGAGTGGCTAGGCCCGTGAGCCATGGCCGCTGAGCCTGCGCGTACAGAGCCTGTGCTCTGCAACGCGAGAGGCCACAACAGTGAGAGGCCCGTGTACCACAAAAAAAGAAAACAAACAAAAAAACCCATAACTCTTACAAATGATCTTTTCTATTATGTGAATTCCCTCCTTTGATTATTGCATGATAATTCTATAATTTTCCTCAGTCACTACTAAGTCTCTTGACAAAGTGCTTCACTTTTTGAAACATACCTATATACTATCTTCCTGATTCTACCAGGAACTTATTTTGGGTTTTGTTTCTAAATGCTTTCCTGTCATCAAATGAGTTTTAGCGAAGCATCTATGTATAATACCTAGAATTTACTCTTGAATCATTTGGGGAAATAATCTATAAGACATGTCATTTGTTTAGCTCAGTGTAATTTACAATCTTATATCGTTTGAAGGAAAAGACTCCCTGTCTCTGTAGCTTTAGCTTCGTCTGACCATTCATCTGATGTCACATAGCCCATGTATCTTCCACATGCTGTATTTTCTGTACATACTATTCTCTCAAACAAATTATAAAAACACCCTAAAAAACACACCCTCAACTACCATCCTGAACTCTCTTCCTGAATGAGCTGCAACTCACCCCAAGTATCCAGGAATGATAAGAATGACCATCAGTCCAGCAAGCTAGAGAGGGAATAGCTGGCCACGTACTTCATCTATCACTGGTTAAATTGAGAAAGGAGGGAGTTCCTTCTCTTTGGTCCCCTTTGCTCTCTTTCAGCCTGAAAGTTCTCTAGTCCTGGCTACTTGCATTTTCAATCTATAATTAATAGCATTGTCTTTCTGATGATTGTGCAGGTAGTAGGCTAGGCTTAAATCTGGTGTTTTGTAACTGAGACGCAGGGAAGACAGGCAAAAGCCAGGGGAGAGACAAGAGACAGGGGAACATGGAGGAGACATTCCCATCCTACCTGCTTTCTTTTCCCATGGAGTCCACTGGTTGACACAGAGGGTGTTCAGATTGCAAGAAGAAGGGGGCAGGGAGTGGGGGTGGGAGAGAAGAAAATAAAAGTGACTGTGTATTTGCTTAAACAGAACATAAACAAACCAGGAACCCAATACCTTTGTATAACCCCTGTTGCTAATAATCACATAAGCAATCAGACTGCATCTGGGATTTTGCAAATAAAACAATAAAGACAGCCCCTGCCCTCAAGGGGCTCCTGGTCTGAATTCCATAAAAATGATGCAACAGTTGGCTGGAAAGGCAAGCCTGGCCAGGTAGGCAAGAGGAGGTATCCATGAACAGAGGAAAAGCTTGCTCGGGAAGCTTCTGAAAGGAAAGTTTGGGAATCTCCAAACTTAAATCCGGGCCCAACCTCTGACTCTCATCTGTGAAACAGGACTAATTGTAACCACTAGGTGAGATTACGGAGTGAGAATTTGGTGAAATAAAGTATGGAAAAAGAGCTTTGAAAACTATGAAGAAACATGCAAATATAAATTAAAATAAAGTTTGAAGCTTGGAAGCAGAATTCCCTTAAAAATGTCATTTTCAGTCTTTGGAGGATTGATACTCCTCTTACTTTCCTGTGACGCTACTGTTAACTCTCTATTAATATTCATTGAGCACCTAGCAACATGCCACCCACGCGTACATGAATTAGCTTTAATCTTCCCCAAAACCTGCCAGGTAAATACCATTATTCCCAACTTACAGAT
This sequence comes from Lagenorhynchus albirostris, assembly GCF_949774975.1. Taxonomy (NCBI): domain Eukaryota; kingdom Metazoa; phylum Chordata; class Mammalia; order Artiodactyla; family Delphinidae; genus Lagenorhynchus; species Lagenorhynchus albirostris. The sequence continues at coordinate 81,232,040 of NC_083116.1, read as the reverse complement.
AAGGAAACATGGCTCTGATGAAGATAACAGAATTAGAATTAATTTTGCTCATTTAATCAACTTTCCATCATTTTCTCAGTCTTTTTTTAGTATTTCTTTCAACATATTTCTACCAGAATACTGAGATTGAGTATTAAGATCCCAGCCTCAGTCAATAATTTACTTTACTTCATTAGTTTATTCATTCAACCAATATTTATCAAGTCCCTACCAGGTGCCAGGGATTGCCCTAGGTGCTGCAAACCTGGGTTAAACAGAAAAGAGAAGGGCTCTGCTCTTTCGGAGTTCACTTCTAGATATAAGAGACAGATGATAAATAGATAAACAAATACATCCACGTGATACTATCACATACTGAAAGGTGCTATGAAGAATATTTAAATACATTCAAATGATAACTAAGTGAATGAACAAAACTGTCATTTACCCTATTAAAAAGGTTACACTTTTTATAACCTGGTGGCGCAGTGGTTAAGAATCTGCCTGTCAATGAAGGGGACATGGGTTCGATCCCTGGCCTGGGTAGATCCCACATGCTGTGGAGCAACTAAGCCCATGCACCACAACTACTGAGCCTAGCTCTAGAGCCCATGAGCCACAACTACTGAGCCCATGCGCCACAACTACTGAAGCCCATGTGCCCTAGAGCCCGCACTCTGCAACAAGAGAAGACACTGCAATGAGAAGCCTGTGCACCGCAATGAAGAGTAGCCCCCGCTGGCCACAACTAGAGAAAGCCCACATGCAGCAACGAAGACCCAACACAGCCAAAAATAAATTGAAAAAGAAAAGTTTATACTTTCCTCCACAAAATGTAAAGTGGAATCTGTATAATGCCATCCGTCTTGTTCTTCTGACAAAAACAAATGAGCCAAGAGCCAAAATAAATGCTTCCTGTTATCGAAATAGCATTATCAATGTCAAGGAATTATACACTTTGGAGGTGTGCAATTTCATCCAACAATTCTCTTTAAAAATCCTTAGCTATTTATACTTCCTCTCAGGGTGCCCACCAACCCAAGGCTATGAAAGAAAATGGAGACAGTTCTGAAGAACTTCCTGTCTGCAAATAGCTCCACCGTGATATAAGCCCATTATTATCAGGCATGATGGGATCCAGAATCTTCATGTTTGCCACAAGGGACACAGAGACGTGAGTATGCCTAATATCAGACATAAAATAGGGGCACTTTGAGCCAATACGAGAGGGAGACAAATATTCAGACACACCTTGGGGAAGTGTCCTACAAAATCCATATGGATTCTTGGCCAAGGCTTCTTGGTTTATTACCACTGAAAATTAGTTTGGTTTGGTTGATTAACATTGCAAATCATAATATGTACCACAATCTTCTGTGGTTTTCAATGATCAGAATAAGTTCCAAAACATCAAGCATAGCTCCAAGGCTGTGACATATGTAAATCCTCCTGGTACATTGCCAACAGAGTGCCCAAGATAATGTGATTAGTGCCTCTGATGAGAATAATTTAACTTCCTCATTTAAAAAAGCACCCTCAGTAAATAACCCTCGTTAACAGTTTACTACTCCCTGGGTGGAGAAGTAAAACAGCGAGAGCATAGTATTTGGAGATTAGGACCTAATTTGAGACATATCTGGGTGAGTCATCTTCTATAAGCTACTTATCCTCTTTGAAACTGTTTCCTCATCTGTAAAATGGGGATAGCGATCCCTATCAGTCAGCATTTTTGTGAGAATTAAGTAAAGGAATGTGCATTTACACACGTCACAAGGGGCAAAACATCATGTACCTGGTTAGGGCCATTCCTGGGGAGCCCCTGCTACAATCAGGATGTTGTAAGGATGTCTTAAACCCAGAATGTAAGATGTGTGTCAACCTGGGAGTTCCCTCAACTATCTGTGTTCAATACATTTTTTTCAGGCTGGAAAGGCAGGTCATTTAGGCCTTCTACTATTAAAATATATAGTAGAAGTGACAGTCCATTATCTAAGCTCTGTTCATGTCACCATCTTTGGAGGTCACCTCAACTCCAAACTAGATGCAATGAGAATCATCATAAGCACTGACAAATATTTCATTCATCTACTCATTCAATCATTCATTTCCCATCCATCATTAGATGTCACACACTCATTCAATAAGTATATTCCGAGCTCAGTGCTGTGCTGTGGACTGTTCAACAGCTGGGTTCACAGTCCAGGAGGGAGGAAGGTAACTCAGTGACTGCAGTACACTGTGATGAGGGCAATAACAACACAACAATAATAATAAAAGTTAACTCTGCTGATCAAGCTCCTGGTTGTAAGCATCAGACACCAACTCTGGTTTACTTAAGCAGAAAAGAAATTTATTGGAGGGAAACTATTTCTCACAGAATTTCTGGGAAGCTTGGAGGACAAGATGCCAAAAATGGGCAGGAACTAAGAGAGGTCACACAATAGGACCACAGCCAAAATCCCGCCACAGGGAAGATCTGGTGAGGACACCATGGCTGGTCCTGTTTCCATGGCTACTATGGAAAACAGGCTGTTCTTGCTGCTGCCAAGTTGAACAGGATAAACCCCTCAGGTAGTGCAGGGAGATGAGACACTGACTATAAGGCTGGGGCATCTGATAAGCCAAGCCCAAGCCCTGGGTCCCAATGGTGAGGGGAAAGCAGCAGCTGGCCTTTCAGCTTTGAAAGTGGACACAGGTGGATGCAGTTCTTCCAGGACTCATCCTGAGGGAATCTTCCAAATACAAGGATGGATTTCAGATGCCAGGCAGCCAAATGTTTACTGAGTGCCAAGGCACTCAGCAAACATGTGCCAAAGGCTGTGCCAAGCAACTTATATGCAATATCTCACTGGGTCCTCAGAGCAGTCCTATAATACAGGCACTTTACTATCAAACTTTACCGATAAACTGAGATTTGGCAAGAGGAAGAAACTTGCCAAGTTGTACAGCCAGTAAAGTGGCAAAGCCCTGATTCAAACTCAGTTTTCAACAACTGCTCTACACTACAAGGAGAGAGAGAAGTACAAAGGTTGTTGGGATCACAGGCAAGAAGCCCTTGAATCAGAACAGGGAGTGAGGGAAGGCACCCCCAAGAAAGTGAGGTTGCAATGAGATTTAATGGATAAGAAGTTGGTTAGATATTGCAGGGTGGTGTGTGGGAACTGAGGGTAGAGGCAGTGGGATTTAGGAGAGGAAACTATTTATGAAAATAAAAAGTGGCATGAAACAAACTCAGGTTTCTTGGAAGAGGTTTTTGGTTCATGCAGTACAGCTGAAGAAAAGAGTATGAAAGAAAGGAATGTGAGTGGGAAATGTGGTGACCCCAACCTCAGGCACATGTTTGTCCCTAGAAGAGATTCCAGGTCATTCCATCATTAAATAGCACCCATAGCGAGGGAGTGACACTGGAATTGTTTAAGTCCTTTGTCTTCACTGAAAAAGTAGAGGAAATGAAGTGAGCAGAACATCCAGACAACATTCAGCACCATTTTCCTAAATTAATCCTACCATCCTAACTCTAGAACCTAAAGAGCAAAGACTCTTCCAGGGGCAGTAGGAATTCCAAAGAGAGTTCTCAACCTGGAGTGATCCTGAGTACTAAGTGATGATCCAAGTATTTGTGGAGAGTGATCAGGGACCAACTCCTGACAAGTCTGGCCAAGGTCAGAATTTCCTGAGACCCTCCCCCAGGCAAGATCAGCAAGGAACAATGCTCAATGCCTGACTCACTCAGTCCAGGCCATTGCCCCAAAGTCTCACCTCACATTAGCATTAGCACCAACTCAGTGGGTAGGCATGACTGGGTCATGCCTTGTCAGATTAAATTTTCAAGTGCCTTCACTTTTTTCTAAAGAGAGAAGGATATATTTTCGACTTTATGGAGGGGTATATATCAGCAACTGTTAAATGTCTCCAAAAATCCATTCTTTCCTTCTATTTAGTATTAGGACAGATACACGTACTCGTGCACACACCTCCACCCTGAGTTTTAGCAGAACACACATCCACTCTACCTGAAACACATTCTCCAGACTCTCTTGCAGCTAGATGTGCCCATGTAACTATGGTTCCCTAATGGTGTGAGGGTAGGAAATGATGTGTACAACTTCTGGTCACTTTCTTCACAGTAAATTGCTTGCCTACCAACCGGTTTCTTTCTCCCTTCTCAAGGGTTAGAACATGGACATGTTGTTGGCAAGAAACTGACTATGAAGATGAGGAAAACATTCTAAGAGATGGTGGACCAACAATAAAGGAAGAACATAGTTCCCTGAATGACCTCTTAGAGCTGCCCAGCCTTCCTGGGCCATCCACCTACAACAGAACTGTTATGTAAAAGAGAAATAAGCTCCCATATTATTTAATCCACTGTGTACTGGGGTTACTGCGTTACAGCTTAGCCTTTCCCTAACTACACAGGTTTCATCTGAAGGTAATGACAGAAAGTATGTGTTTTTTTTGAAGACGTAGAAACCTAAGTTCTAATTCTAGCTTTACCACTAACTAATCATCTGCAGTCAGTCAACTGCTCTAGGTATTCTTCTCACATGCAACAAAGGGCAAATAATATTAATTTTCAGGTAGCTAAAAGAATTATAAATAAAGGACCCTGTATGGTGCTGGTACACAGTGAGTGCTATAATTGCTACTATTTTTATTGTTATTTCAGGTCACTGATAAGGCCTGCTGCAAATGCCACAGCACCATGAGGCATCCAACTTGGAACTCTCTAAACATGTTTAGAGGACTCCAAAATGCCATGTACAGTCAAGTTTATCTGACAGAACACGATATGAATTCTATTAGCTGACCTGGACGTCATCCCACTTTTGAACATCTATAGCCTTTCAATTTGGCATTTTGCATGTCAACTCTGCAACTAGAATGTGAGGGGAAGCCTCCACACCTGAGCAGCGGGGGTGGGTCTGCATCCACTGAACTCTTGCAGATGGGAGGGAGCTCTCTGCCTGCAGTCAGTGGTTGAGTTAGAGGCTGCTCCTTTCGTTAGTGTGGTATGACTGGTGCCATGTCACCTATGGCTTCTGGGACCAGTTTAGGTGACAAACTTGGTTCAGAAAAGGAGACCCAGGGAAGGACTTTGTCATTGGCTCTACTGGCCTCTTATATTTTATCCAAGAAGTTTCCAGATTTGCAACATAGAAGGCAGCAGTCACACCCATAATACTAGCAGCACACCCTGGCCAAGCTGTCAATTCTATTCATGAAATTCAAAGCCCTGAACCATGTCAGTGCTGATAAGAAGTGTAAATTGCCAATTCTTCAGAGTTCTTCAAATATCCTCTTATCATGTGGAGCACACGGAGTGAAAAGTCCCCTTATGGACTCCCTCACCCACCTACCCGCCCACCCCCAGAGAGGCAACACACTCTTCCCTCTGGAGTCCTATGTCTGTCAACTTTTTTTAAACCATTTTCTCAAGGTATGATTGACATAGAGAAAGTTGTACATATTTAATATATACAACTCGATGAGTTTGGAGATACGTATACATACATGATGTCAGCCTTAAGAAGGAACAAGTTCCCCTCAGATCATAAATCCCAGGTAACATTCTAACTGAAATCAATTTTTTATTTAGGCCTCAGAGAAGCCAGCTGTTTCTGCTCCTGTGCCAGGGTGGATATACTAGCTCATTGCCACTGGTTCTCCAGAGTCAATTTATGCTGCCTACTGTTGGCCAACATTTTAAGTAAAACTTCCTTGAGCTCATGGCTAGAAAATGTCACACTGGGTATCAGGACCCAGGCAAGGCTGTGAGCAAGCTTTCAACAAAAATTCAATGGTCCTTTACTGCTGAAAACATTGTTTTGACTTAACTCTACCTTGCTGAAGTGTGAAGGAATATGAGTTTACAAGGAAACAAAACCCCAAATGCTAAACCACTGCACCCTCTGTATGTACACCCTTTCAATTTGTCATTAACTTCCTGTTTTTCTGGTTCTCTCTTATACATAAAAAGACCCCCTGAATCCAACTTGCCCAAAGATCATTCCGTGGAGCCGCATAAGGCAGGACGGAGGCCCTCATGCTGACAATGAAAGAAGTCAGTTCCAGGCACTTGCCCAAGGTCACCTGGTGGGTCAGTGGTAAAGCTATGGTCTCAAAGCTTCCCTTCTGAAGTGCCCAGCATGTGGGGTGTTTTTGCTACACTAGCTGACATGTCATCTGTCATGTTCTCCTTGACTCATTCATTTTCAAGGGTCAGAACCATGCTAGTGTCCATGTCAAGACCTCAGTGATAGTGGCAAGTACCCCACAAGGCCTTCCATGCAAACAGTGAGAAATGTCAGCTCCCTTGAAAGGAGAAGTTTCATGCACAAAACCCAGCCATCCCCAGAGTCGACCGTGCCGTGAGGTCAGAGGCCAGGAGGCTTTTTGGGAAGGCACATTCTGTGTGGAATGTCTGAACTTGCCACGTCTCAGGGAAGTTGGACTTCTTCTCCCAAGGAAAGTCTTGTCCCGACTCTTGACAACTGTCAGCACATCTCACAAAGACAGGAACTCCCGAGATAGAGATGCTAAGCAGCCGGGAACCATTTAGCCGGGAAGACTAAAACTTGAGCTGCTGAAGGAAACCGGAGACTGAGTGATTTTTCTTCTCTGAGCTGCAACCTGTGAACTTTGAGAACGAAGTGCCATTTATTGTGGGCCTGCTCTGGGCCAGGCTCTTAGCACACTTGATTTCACTGAGGCAGTACAGCGTAGTGCACGGTTCCTCAACTGAGGCACCACTGACATTTTGGACAGGGCAGTTCTTTATTGTGGGGGTTGTCCTATGCATCGTAGGCTGTTTAGCAGCGTCCCTGGCCTCTACTCACTAGAGGCCAGTAGCACTTCCTCTTGCCACCTGTGATAATCGAAACTGTCTCCAGCGTTGCCAGCCCCTGGGAGGCAGATTCACCCCAAGTTGAGAATGATTACTATAGTGGCTATTTTGCAGGCTCTGGAATCAGACAGCCAGACTCCAAATCCTGACCCACCCTTTATCCCATTTATCAAATAACTTTAGAAAATTCCAAAACTTCTCTGTTCCTCAGTGTCCTTAACTGAAAATAGTTAATGGTAATACCCACACATAGGGTAGTTATGAGGATTAAGTGAGACATCACACACGAAGCATGTAGAATCAGGCCTGGCACAGAGAAAGCCAACCTTCCCATACATATACTCATCCTCATTTTTCAGAAAAAGAAAGTGGCGCTCCAAAATGTGACTAAGAGATCACACAATCAGCAAGCAGCCCAGCTAGTATGTGAACATGATTCTTCATGGGCTCAAATAACCATCAGTGAGCGGCCACCACGCAGCAAGCCCTGGTCTGGGCTCCTCAGCTAAGGAGGAAACGAGACAATCCCTGTGCTCAAGGAACTCCAAATCCAATGAAGGAGGCAGGCACGTGGCCTGGCAGTTTCAGAACGTGTGCTATGGCAGAAGGGCAGAGAAGTGCTGGGGTTGTGTGTGCTCAGTGGTGAGGCACTTGACCCAGCCCAGGTCATGGGGGAGGAAACACCCAAAGGGATCCTGAAAGACTCCAAAACGCTTTCCCCGTCACCACAGTGCTTATTTCATCTAAGAGATGACAGATAGCTTTCGACAGTGACTGCAGATGTACGTCTGAGGGGTGAAGTCTGCAATAAGCCTAGTCAGGGACACCAGCCTCCAACGATTTGTGAAAAGGGAAGAAATCGCAGAGTCTCACTGAGATTGAGTCAGATCTCTCATTCAGAACTGCAGGGTGGGTGGGTTGAAAGCTGCCCCTCACCTAGTCAGTGCATCCTTCAGCGGTTTGGAGAGAGAGGTTAGCAAACCCCATTTGACAGCCCTGGGGTGGGTAGGGAGGTCAAAGACAATTAAAACTTAGCATGAATACACAGCGGCGATGAATAAGCAAAAACGCATATTACCACAAGAGCAGGTCCTTCTCCTTGAAGAAGCTGATTACACAAGAAGGGACCATAATCCTCATGATAGACAAAAGGGTTTCACAAGCAGAGATGTTTTAATAGCCCTGTATTTCACTTAATGAGCTGACTACTGAAGGCTCACATTCATAATTCCACTGGTTGGCTCAAACACCTGCATCATGGCTATGTTATTATATACCTGTACAGAATCCCAAATACTTGGAATGATCCTGTATGGCAGCCTGGGGCCTCTGCTAAGAAGGTGGGGAGGGCCAAACCCCAAGTCAGTCTTTTGAGAACAGGATCCAGTGTCACGTCTTGTCATTGATCTATGATAGGGAAGAAGACTCCATATGCTCTCACTGCACAAAGTGTGGCCCTTACACCAGCAGTATCAGCATCATCAGGGAGCTTAGAAAGTAAATACTCAGGCTCCACACCAGACCTACTGGATCAGAGTCTTTGGGGTGGGAATCTGTATTTTAACAAGCTCTTCACATGATTTTTTTTTTTTTGTGTGTGTGTGTGTGTGTGTGTGTGTGTGATACGTGGGCCTCTCATTGTTGTGGACTCTCCCGTTGCGGAGCACAGGCTCCGTACGCGCAGGCTCAGCGGCCATGGCTCATGGGCCCAGCCGCTCCACGGCATGGCATGTGGGATCTTCCCGGACCGGAGCACAAACCCATGTCCCCTGCATCGGCAGGCGGACTCTCAACCACTGTGCCACCAGGGAAGCCCCACATGATTCTTATGTTAAAGTTTGAGAAACGCTAGTGTAGACCATCTTCCCTTCACGTTCCCTTTCATTAATTTATTCAACAAATAGTTACTGAGTATCTATCCTTTAATAACCTTGCTACTAGATACTTGGTGTATAGTTGTAAATAAAACTGACACGGCTTTTGCTCTTGCAGAATTTAAATTCTTCTCTGGGGAGCAATGGGAATTTGTGGCCACATTTGGTGAGAAACCCATGACGGAATTAGAAACAAATGCTTATTCCTGACAGATATGCAAGTCGAGTCATATCATGTCATTAACATGAGCAGGCTAACCCAGAACAAATATTTATCAGGCACTGGGGTTATGCTAGATGAAAACAATGACAGAAACACATTTTTATTTCTCCTACCTGAGTCTGTGCCCCTTGAGAATGAGCCAACGTCCCATTCACTCTGGTTTCCCCAGGGCTCAGCATGGTACCTGGAACTCACTTAATATTTGCTGAATGAATAAGGAAAGGAATAAATCCCAATTAGCCTGAGAGGTTGCCCAGAGCCCTCTGTGTCCTAGGAACCCATGAACCAGCTTGCAACCTGCCCCGCAAGCTAGGAAAGGGTCCCCCACACACAATAACCTGCATGTCCGCAAAAATTCTGCAAGCAGGACCCTAACTCTAAAAGCCAGTTCCCCACCTAGCGGGCTGTGGAGCAGAGCTTCCTTCAGGGAAGTCAAAATCTCTCTGGAAGCACCTCCCTCTGTGCTAGAGGACTCTGTACAGAAGAGGCTGAGAAAGAAAGGCAGGAGAGATAGGCCTCCTGGGAGCTGCCCCAAGGGCAAAATTAGAAATGAGACTAGTGGGGTGGGAATGGGGGAGGACACAGTGAAGTGCTGCCCCCTACCCAGCCTTCCTGGAAAACAGGAGCATTAAGCAGTTGACACTAACAATTAACAGCTCAGATCTCAGAGATTTCGCTCAACTGGAAAAACTTAGTGGCAGATTTTTGTTTCATTTGGATACTTGATGGACTTAAGCCAGACTGTATATTTACTTAGGAAGAAGAATAAAACATTAAAAACATATTCTTCATGCTGAAATTACATTATCCAAAAGCAAGGTAAAATCAGAGATTTCATATCATTTTTCAGCTCTCAAGGAATAAAATCCCCTCTGAATACGTGGATGTATTGTTTGGGTTTTGCTCATGCACTTTCTTATATGAAGAACATGATCTATTAAAGTGGGAGCTTTCATATATAATGAAAGTAACGACGCTCAGGGGCTATAGGAGGGCTCTGATAAAAGAAGAAGAAGAGGTGGGAAGAGCAGACAGAGCCTCCACAGTGAGTCCACCAGTGAGCAGCAGTCGACGGAAGGGGGCTTTCTGCTTTCCATCTTGTATGCCAGCAAGAACCTCCTCTGGCTTAACAGAGTAAGCCAAAAATTGGTATAAACCTTCCTCATGGCTCAGGTATGATGAGAGAGGACCCAAGAAAGGTTTACTCTTACCCTCAGTGTACAGAAGCTCCTAAGATGAAGCACAAATGAAAGGTTTACGGTCTCCCTCACCTTGTGCAGGAGAGGAAGGAAGGGGAGGAAGAGTCCCCCAGCCAACCACCCACCCACTGCTGCCCAGGGCAGGAGCCCCTGGGCTGAGCCCACAGCAGGGCTGCTCAGGGGTTCTGGGGAAAAGAATCATTAGGCCAAGGTGGAGATGACACAAATGCCCAGGCAGCTCCTACAGGCTCCGGGGACTTGGGTCTCCTAGGGAAGCCTGTAGGCCTCACAGGCCCAGAGCAGGTGCTTGAGACCCTCCTGCCTGCCCAGCACCAGCCTCCCATGTAGTGAGTCAGGCAGGGGAAGACAGAGGCCTGTGAACTCCTAGAACTGGGTCCCAGAAGGAGGGGAAGAGAGAGAAAGACCGAGATTAAGAAAAAGGGACTGAGTAAATGAGACTGAGAGAGACAGAGAGAGAGAGAGAGAGAGAGCATGTGAGAGTGAAAGAGGAGATTGATCGACGGCAAGAGAAAAGCAAGTGTTTAAGAAAAAGACGTCACTGAGAAAACCAAGAGTCATTAAGGTTGACTGAACACAATTTTAAGAGTTTCACATATATTAACTCATTTAATTAACTCCTTATACCATTCTCTAATGAGATATTATTATCCCCCATTTTATAGATGAAGAAACTGAGGTTTAGATTTAGTAAATGTCTGAACCAAGATTCAAGTCTAAACAGTTTGGTTCCAGAATATGGAAAGGAAAGAGAGCAGAAGGGAAGGCAAAGCAAGGCAAGACAAGGGAAGAGAAGAGGAGAGAAAGGGGAAAGAGAAAGAAAATCTTAATAAGGAAGACATTTCATGAAGTGGATGAACGGAGAGATGGCAGGCAACAGAGATGAATGGAGTAAGTCCTCACTATTAAATCTGACCACTGTGACTCTGAAAACTACCAGTCACTGCACAGAGGCTGCTCCCAGTTTGTCCAGCTTTTTTTTCTATTCTGTCCAGTAGAAGCATCACAGGGCTTATTATTTCACAAATTTGGTTCCCCAAATCAAGCATTTCTGGAAAGTGAAATCTGGGAGAACACACGTAGCCTAAAAGATGGGAGTTAGTCCTGCCCTCCAAGGCTAGAGTCTAAAACTGTGTCCTTTAGATTATGGGACCCAGATCAATTAAACGACTCTTATTGTTTTCTAAACTCCAACAGATGATTCCTGCATGTTCACCCTGGGCCAGGCCCTCTACCAGGCAGTACAGAATGAGGAGGACGCTGGGCTCTCCGATGGCTCAAAAACCATGTTAGCCCCCAGTCAATGCCATGAGTTCTGTATACATAGTGGGAATAAAACTCACACAAGCCCAAAGCAGGGGGAGGATTGAGGATAGTTTCATGTAAGTGGCCTCCAAGCTAGACTTTGAAGGATGAGCTGGAATTTCTCTGGTGAGGAAGAGGATAGCAGGCAGTACCAACAGAGGAAACCACATGAACACAGATCTGAAGGTGTGAGAGTGTAAGGGACCTTCCAGAAAGTTGTTAGAAGTTCAGAGAAACAGATCTTAACAAGAAGTAGAAGGAAGTAACCCCAGTGAGAAATGTGTGTACTTTAGCCTTTGAAGTCAGGGACCCTTTGAGAATCTGGCCAAGATCTGAATCCTCTCTCTGGAAAATACACTCACATACACACACACACACACACACACACACACACACACACACACACACACACAAAACACAAAATTTTACATTCAGCATCACAGTGTTCTCCTATCTCCGGTAAGATGCCATCACTGTAGGCAACAGGGAGCTATAAATTGTTTATAGCAAGAGAGTGACATGATCAGATCCATGTATTAAGAGATGGCAAGAGAGCAGAAGGTAAAAACCCACACATTAGGGTCAAACAGACCTGGATTTGAGAGCCTACTCTGTGCCCCTTACTAACTATAAGACCTCAGGCAAGTTGGTTCAAGACTTAGCAATTGAGTTTCTCATAATGGTCACAGTAATAGTTCCTACCTCACAAGACTGTAGCAAAGATTAAATGAGATAAGGCACTTAAGGTGCATAGCACAGACCCCAGAGAACATGGTGAGCCCTGGCTCTATGGGAACTTTTTAAACAATGAACACAGTTCTGGTGGTCTCAATGAGGGAAGAGGGACGGCCCAGGGAATAATCCCAGGGAGCCTGGCTCACCCACCACCCCAGGAGGCACCCAATCCTAGGTCTCTATCCGTGGGTACCTGGCTATGTTATGTGCCTTTAGAATGAGGCTCAGTTCTCAACAACATAGGTTCTCAGGAGGTGTGTGCTACTACTTCCTTTACAAATAGATGGTTCCAGCACCTCCTGCAGCCAGAAACATGGGATTGGAGAATGACTGAGCAATGCAGCTCACTCAAAATGTTTCCAAATTGATTTCATAACCAGATTATGCCTAAGATTTAAACTTGGCAACCACAGGTCTATTCTTCAGATTGTGAAACCAATGTTCAAACAGCTGATGAGGCAGATTCCCAATCGAATTACACAGGTTGCATTGAAGATGCCGACCACAGATATGTCATGGACACTTCACTATGTCTCGCTCAGCAGGAAGGGCACAAACCACTGAGAGAACTCTGCTTACTGAGCACAAATTCCAGTGCCTGGCACATAGTATGCACTCAATTACTATTTGTTAAATGAATGAATGAATTTATAACGAATTTATTATAAATGAGGCCTCAGGGTTTATCTATCTAGTTCAGTCTCCCATTCTGCATGTGTGGAAAGGGATGGTGAGAGAGAAAAAAATCATATTCCCAAGGCCTTGGTACTTGTTAAGAGTTAAATTATGTCCCCATATGCACCTCAGTACCTCAGTGTGACCTTATTTGGGTCTTTACAGAGGTAATCAAGTTAAAATGGGCCTTAACTCAATATAGCTAGAGTCCTTATAAAAGGAGAAAATTTGGACACAGACACACACACTGGGAGAACACCATGTGAAGATGAAGGCAGAGACTGAGGTGATGCTTCTATAGGCCAAAGGTTGCCAACAAACCAGCAGAAACTAGGAGAGAGGCATGGAACAGATTCTCTCTCACAGTCCTTAGAAGGAACCCACCTTGCTGACACCTTGATTACAGACACTTCTAGTCTCCAAAACTGTGACACAATAAATTTCTGTTGTTTAAGTCACCCAGTTTATGATATTTTGTTACAGTAGCCCTTAGCAAACTTACACAGTACTCTCTCTGCTACAGACCCAATGGTTCTGTAGAAAATGAGAGGCCATTCAGCTGACTTTTAATGGGCAAGCCTAATATCATGCTCCTTTATGGGACGGTCAGCAGGTCAATAAATTATAGGCTAGGGAATTTGATTATTCATTCATTTGACTAATATTTCCTGGGCACAGATGAAGCACAGCTCTGTTCCTGTGGTTGGTGAGCAGACACATGAGCCACAGAGGTGGACTCAAGAAAAGGGCAACACAGGAGAGTCTGGCTCAAAGAACTCCAAGCAGCCAAGTAGGAGACTCTCACTCTCCCTGGATGAGTCAGAAGATTTCATAGAAAATGTGACATTTGAGAAGGTCTCAAGATTAGGAGTTTTCCAAGCAGAAAACATGGATAAGGGTATTCTGAGAAACCAAAACTCTATAAGTAAAAGTCTGGATTCCCCCACGGCAGGGGTAGACTGAGGGTGCAGTGAGAAGGGGCTCCTGGATGGAGAGGAGGTGGGAGAGGTTGTGTGGCATCAAACTGTGACGGGATGAGTTTGGGTTGTTATCCTGCATGCAGAGAACACAGAATCTTTCAGCGGGGCAATGATGTGATTGGATCATTTTTCAGGTTGACCACTCTGAGGGAGCATAGAGGCCAAGAGGACAAAGAACAAGAAGCTCTTGTCACTGTCATATGAAGGATGACAAGGGCCTGAGACAGAGAAGTGACAGAGGGGACGAATGGATCCCCAAGCCATTTCTGAGGCAAAATTAGCAGACTGTGTTGACCTACGCTCCGTAGGATGTAAGGCTGCCCAATAGGAGGTGACACTGGCCTAAGAAGAATAGTGTCGATGTTTTCTTCCTACCTTCAGGAAAGAGAACAGGTACCCCCAGGTTTTCAGATCTCACACCTTTCTTAATGACTCTAGAGAGAAACCGATGAGGAAAATGTCCAGAAGAGGACATTTTTTTAGCTCACCAAGGGCAAAAAGGCGATGTGGGTGTCACTTCCCTTCAAATCTTTTGCATACCCAGCAAGTTCTGCCTCAACTATGGCAGGTGGTGGTCCACCCAGGGCTCTCTGCCATGCCAGAAGTGCTCCAGATCAACCTACCTTATTAGGCTGTGACCTCGCCAAAGGAGGCAGCCCCATGCCAGCAGAAACAGGGGTGTCAGAACTCCACGCCCATGAGGGAGTCACTGGGGATCAGGTAGAACGGGAGTCCTCCCAATCATATTTCACTCTATCTTAGATGCTCAGAATCTTGGGATTCACAGGAACTCACTATCTCTCTAGTCTAGTGGGCCTCTACAGCCTTCCATCAGCTGCTTGCCCAGCTCATGCTTAAACTCCTCCAGGAACTGGAGAACCCAACTCTTACAGCCCAGCTGATCTTTAGATAGCTTCCACTAGGCCTCCCTAATATATCACCGAGTGCCCCAGGAAAGAGGTTGAAAGCCACTTCTGCCTGACTCTCTTGGAGCATCTGAAAATACACTCTTGTCCTGCCCTCTCTTCTTCCGGTTAAAGCTATCCAGCGGCTCCAGCCTCTCCCACTGGAGTGACTTTACATCCACCCTCACTTTGTTCATGTTCCTCTGAACTCGTGCCAAGGCCAGATCACTTCCAATTTATCACTTGAGGTTTTTACATTGGAAGGAATCTTATTTCAAAGATTTCTCCTCTTTTCTCTGGCACCCCAAATCACTACTGCCTCTTTAGCATGTCACCACACCTCTGTGCATTCCAAAGACATCTCTAGTCTTTTAGTATAAAATGCATAAAGGATGTAGAGTGAAAGATGGGGTATGTGTGTTGAGAAGCAAGATAAGGATAGTAATTGGGGATGTGGGATACAGATTACCACTTTTCCTTCCCTCTGATTCTTCTGAGTGCTTACCCAGGCATGTCACCGTCACTATCTGAGAAGTTTGGAAACAGTGAATTAGAGCATGGTGCCAGGGTGACCACAACTGGGGGTTCAATCTTTTCATCCAGAGATCTGTTTTGTTTAGCAGGAAGACACTGAGGGTTCTAAGCTCTGGGGGTAAACATCCCAAGCTGGGGTATGCAAGACAATCCAATAAGATGAGGGGAATATATTAGAATTTTTATTTCTAATTGGTTTATCTCATACTTTTAAATTTCCAGTTTTTTCATGTACTATGTGTATGAGTCCATTACACTATTTATAAGTAAATAAACATGCATATATTAGAGATGCATGCTCAATATATTTTTACAGAGATGCTGGCATGATCAAAAAGGTTTAAACAATGCTGCCCAGGATGGCAGTCAATTAGCCCACACATGCCTTTTACTGGCTTTGGGGTGGGCAGGTAAGAGTGTGGATACTCTGCACACTGCTGAAAAAACTAGTCATTCTGCAGAGGACCTACTGACCTTTGGTAGGTGTATTATTAAGAGGGTGTTATTTAATCTGTATTTATACTGGTAACATACCTAGAATGAGAGAGGCGACAGTCACATTCAACCTTACTTGTCCAGACCACACCTAGAGAATTATGTTCCATGGTGGAAGTTACATTTTAAGAGGTAACTCCAAAACTGGAGTCTTTTGAAAGAACATTGAGAAACTATGTTTTGGGCACTTGCAACGGTGTCATCAGAGGAACACTGGCTGAAACTGGGGGTGTCCAGCCTGAATGAAGTATGGGATACCTGAGAGCTGGCTTCAGATTTCTAAAGGGCGACCTTGGGCAGGGACAATAGACATAGTTTATGTGACCCAAGAGTTAAAGCCAGTGGGTAGAATTACAGGTAAGAAAATTTGGGCACAATCTACAGAATAACTTTCTGGCATTGCTGTCTCAAGAGAAAAGGTGAGCTCCCTGTGACTAGAGGTGTGCACACAGATGCAGGGTGACTACTTGTTGAAGATGCTGCAGAGGAGACTCCATCTTCAGATGGGTGGTTCATTTGGAACACAAGTTTTCAACAAAGTTAGCACATGGACAACTGGTGGTCATTGGGTGGGTGATTTTAGATGATACATAAACAGATTTTTTTTTAATTTTAATAGTTAGTTATAAGGCGATCTCACAGATACCTTTGATTTAGATGAGGCTGAATTTACTTCTCAGTCAACTGATGTAAAGAAAACCATCAAGAAGAAGACAGTAGAGGGCACCTGCAGACATGGCAAAATGCTTAAATAACTGAAGACAAGGAAACAATGGCGATGACTAGGAGAACAAGAAAGCTCCTCCCTGCCTCAAGATTCCAAGATTCTCTGACCTTCAATACTCACCCTCGACCAGAGATCACTTTCGATTTTTGCCTTTCTCCTTTCAGCAAAGTGCAGACCCCAAAGCTGGAGTCCCCAGAGCCCTTGTGTTCACCTGGTGTTCCAGAACATCCAGTCCTGGTACATTTCCTTTCCTGCTCCCCAAATACACCTGTCCTGGATCCTGAACGACCTGCTTTCCTGTTATAAGATTAAACTGATAAATGGAAACCCCATTTACAACTGGGGCACCCTTCCCCACCTCCATGTCAGGGAATATATGTTTACTTGAGCAATGGTCTCCTGTAGAGTGTATTTGAACCCCAAGAGGAAACTCCAGAGTCAAGGATGTTAATCGTTAAGGCAGTTTTTTTTTGTTGTTGTTGTTGTTTGTTTGTTTGTTTGTTTTTGTTAAGGCAGTTTTGAGGGCAATGATTTTTAGTCAGAAAGGACCTTAGGAGCCCCTACCCCCAATCACACACTTACAAGAACATTAGAATCGTGATGTACTTAGCTCTTTATAGTTTACAATAAACACCTCCCACATCCATTTTCACCTGATCCTCATAACCGCCCAGTGAGGTGGGTATTACCGTGATTATCCACATTTTGGGGACAAGAAAATTGAGACCCAGAGAGGTTGCTTAATTTGTTCAAGGCCACACAGCTTTCAAACCCACGCCCCAATTCCCTTACTCCAAATCCCAAGGTCAAACCACTGTACCACACTGCCCCCCAGTGTCCCAGAAAAGGGACTCTAGCGTAACTACAAAGGCAGCAAGAGCAGCTGCTGTCCCTACATTCGCAACAAACAAGAGCTCTTTTTAGTTTTTACTGACTGCCTGGATTGTGATGTGGGTGGTTAGCCTCAGAATGATTCTTGCATAGCTCACATCTGCCCCTCAAGAAGCCAAGCAATTTCTTCATCTGCTTAATATATGTGGCTGGTACCTACCTGTCTCCTAGGATGGTTCTAAATGGAATAATGTAAGCAAAAGTGTCTGGCATCCAGTAGGATCTTGATAACTGCATGCTGGGTCTGTTGGCACTCCTCACTTTTCTATCTGAGATCCTGGTTAGAAGAGGAGGTTTGAAACAACTAGCTGAACCTGTAAACTAAACTGGAACGGAAACCCCAGATTTCCAGATCATGCACTTCCATTTGAAACCTAACTGCATGCCTCTTCTTGTTTGGCCTGCAGGACTTTTGTAAAATGCATCGTTTTAGCAAAATGCATCTTCATATTAGGAAAGGCAGAAACCCAGGAATTTGGGGGGAAAGGCAATAAAAGGAATACTATTAAACTCCACTGACTCTTCGTACACAAGCCATCTTAAGCACGTTTTCACCATGTGTCCCAGAGTTTCCAAGATGGTCTTCATTTCAGGTGCTCTATGCCTCACTAAGACCATGTGGTGTATACCGTGCCAGGCCACATGACTTGATCTGGGGTTAGGAAAAGATGGTCAGTATAAGTGTGTGCCAGACCTCAGCCCTTGGGGTGCTCACAGTCTAGAAGAAGGGGCAATAGAAAAAGAATGAACCAGTGTGCAAAACGATGTGGTGGAGGAGGTAACCAAAGGGTGTTAGCACTTCAGAGAACAACAGAAATGCCAGAGAAGGTTTCATAAAGAAGGGGCATTCAATTTGGATCCTGAAAGTTGACTAGAAATTTGCCCATGAAGAAGAAAAATGTACCTATCTGTGTCCCCACTCTGCCTACAATCCCTCACTCATGTGCCAACGACCTTCCACTCCTTATCTGACTCTGGTGACTCACTTTTTCCCACCCACTCCCATAAGATGTCCCAACCTCCCTGTCTTCGCTGATTCCCATCCAACCCATGCCTCTTCCCTCCTCCACATCTTCCTTTCACCATGAATCACAAAGCCCACCCAGACCTGCCTTCGCTCCGAAAGACTCAAAATGGCTTATTTATCTAAGACTCTCACGCCACCCCCAGCCCTCTGTCCTCATAGGACAGCAAAGTGAAGAAAAGGCCAGATCCAACAGAGGACAGAATGTGGAGGTGCTGCTGGCGCATGATTCATGATGCAACAGAGATGAGTGAGAGGCTGTGGTGGGTGTGGGAGCAGCTAAGGCACAAAGAGAAGAAGGATTAATTGAACCAAGCCAAGCTCAACCTTAAAGATCCTGGTTTGGTTTGTTCCTGAAATAGGGCTGAGCTTATGGCTGGTTCTTACTTGTTAGTAACCAGTTCACCCATCCCTTCTTTTAAGTCCTTGTTCGTTAATCTTCTTAAAGAAAGCAAGTTGACTCTGTCAAGTTTGCTGCCTGTGTGTCAAAAACCTGTTCTTCCACTAAGAGATTTCAGAGGTGAAATACATATATAGAAATCTTCACAGAGAACTGCCATGTGGAATGGGGAACTCATTCTCCCTACCCACGGTTTGTGAGGTATATGCTGGTAAAGATTCATAAACTTAAGCACCAAGAAGCTGCATTTACCTATCCGTTCACTCACTCATTCATTTATTTTAAAATATGTATTGACTGTGATCCAGACATGAGCTAGATATTGTGAACAAGAGCAACAATGAACAAGTCAGATGTGGTCTCTGCCCTCACAGATTGATGAGGAAGTTAGATACATGCACAAATAACTGCAACATATTGTAATCAGCAGTATAATAAAGACCCTAAGAGCATGCTTTGGGAATTACCAAAGGGATTAAAGGTATTTTCACAGAGAAAGTAATGCTTGTGGTCTCTTTGAGGTCAGGGACTATGTCCTACTCATCACTGTTCCCCCCGCCCCACATAACACAGGGTTTTGCTCATTGGAGGTGCTCACAGATGTGTGCCAAATAAATAATCAAGATCTCAAAGACTGAGTAGGAGTCACTAGAAAAAAAAGAGAAAGGAGCAGCATTACAGGAAGAGGGCACAATGATTTTTTTCAAAAAGGCTCAATGCATGGGCTTTTGAGGGAAAAACATTTATTTCAGTATCAGTAAGAGCAGAAGATGAGGCTGGAGAAGGAAGGTGGGCTCAAACTGGGAAATGCTCAGTTTGCCATGCAAAGAAGTTGGAACTTTAACCCGGGAACAAAGGGTAGATTTATTAATGTGGGTGTGCCATGGGAAGATCCACGTAGACATATTTTCACAATTAAAAACACTGTCTCTTGGACTTCATTAAGTTGGGTACTTTTTAAAAAATAGCAAACGTGGCCATCTTGGTAGCTTGTGGCTTAGCCCAGGGAATGAATGCATAAGGATTTCAATCAAAGTCTAGCCAAGTGTCTGCTCAGAGTCTTTCTTTAACTGAGAGCCCAAATCCCCCACCTTATCCTTTGAGTGTATTAGAAACACCCCTGCTGACTGGCTGCTGCTCCTCAGAATCTTAAAGTGGGCAGCAGCTAATAGAGCAAGAAGGGAAGGCACTACAAATGATCCAGCAAACCCACTCCTGGGCATATACACAGATAAAACTATAATTCGAGAAGATACATGCACCCCTATGTTCATAGCAGCACTATTTACAATAGCCGAGTCATGGAAACAATTTAAATGTCCACTGACAGATGAATGGATAAAGAAGATGTGGTGTGTGTGTATACACACACACACACACACACACACACACACACACACAATGAAATACTACTCAGCCATTAAAAAGAATAAAATAATGCCATTTGCAGCAACATGGATGGACCTAGAGATTATTATACTAAGTGAAGTAAGTCAGAAAGAAAAAGACAAATACCATAGGCTCTCCCTTATATGTGGAGTCTAAAATATGATACAAATGAACATATCTACGAAACAGAAACAGACTCACAGACACAGAGAACAGATTTGTGGTTGCCAAGGTAAGGTGGGGGAGGGAAGGATTGGGAGCTTGGGATTAGGATGGATAGACAACAAGATCCTACTGTATAGCACAGAACTATATTCAATATCCTGTGATAAACCATAATGGAAAAGAATATGAAAAAATATATATATGTGTGTGTGTATATATATATATATATATATATATGAATAACTGAATCACTTTGCTGTACAGCAGAAATTAAACACTGTAAATCAACTATACTTCAATAAAATTTTTAAAAGAAAGAAAATCATAAAAAAAAGAAGGGAAGGCACCAGAACCACAGGGACGTGTGTACAGTCCCAGGCACCTAACAGAGCCCCAGCACACTGAGGCAATAATTACAAGCCAGCATTTTCTTTTTCTTAATTGAGGTATAGTTGTTTTACAATGTTGTATAGTTTCTGCTGTACAGTGGAGTTCCCTGTGCTATACAGCAGGTTCTCATTAGTTATCTATTTTATACATATTACTGTAAATATGTTAGTCCCAATCTCCCAATTCATCCCACTCCCCCTTTCCTCCCTTGGTGTCCATACGTTTGTTCTCTACATCTGTGTCTCTATTTCTGTCTTGCAAACCGGTTCATCTGTACCATTTTTCTAGATTCCACAAATATGTGTTAATATACGATATTTGTTTTTCTCTTTCTGACTTACTTCACTCTGTATGACAATCTCTAGGTCCATCCACGTCTCTACAAATGACCCAATTTCATTCCTTTTATGGCTGAGTAATATTCCACTGTATATATGTACCACATCTTCTTTACCCAGTCATCTGTTGGTGGACGTTTAGGTTGCTTCCATGACCTGGCTATTGTAAATGGTGCTGCAGTGAACATTGGGGTGCATGTGTCTTTTTTAATTATTGTTTTCTCTGGGTATATGCCCAGTAGCAGGATTGCTGGGTCATATGGTAATTCTATTTTTAGTTTTTTAAGTAACTTCCATACTGTTCTCCATAGTGTACAAGCCAGCATTTTTTAACACTTCAATCATAAAACAAAAACACACGAGGTTGCTCAGTTTTATTATTCTCTCTTTTTTAAACAACACTCAACATCTAAATACACACACACATACACACATACCTCCATTAGAAAATCTGGGTACAATCCTAGCTCTTCAACTGACTGTGAGACATTGATCAAGTCACTTAAAGTCTGAGACTGTCAGTGACATCTTCTACAAATGATTGGAATGCGTTCACACAGCTGTCATGGGGACTGACGGACAGGAGGTCTCCAAAGCCCCCTGTCAAAGGGTTTGGCGCTTAGGAGGCACCCGACACACCAGATGGCTCTCCTGGCCTCTCCACCCATCAAAGTAGAGAATCACGTCACTCCCGGTTTACAGTGCTCAGTTTTGCCTCCACAGTAACCTCAGGTTGCTGGTGCCCTAAAAGGAAAACCTCACTGCTGTTTACTTTACTCGATAGTGATGTGTCATTTCCTGGTGCCTGGGCATTGGTAAATCAATAACCAGGAAACAGATAAAACATCAAGTCTCTGCTCTTTAGCCTGGTGCACAGGGTCCCTACTTTCTACGCCTCCCCTTCTGAGCGGCATCAGTTCCCACCCCACCCCCGTAACAGGCTTACACACCTAGGGCTTGTAGGCACTGCACAGACCCGTGTGCACGTCTGTTCCACTGCACTGTGCTTTCACCTGGGAATGCCTTTCCCACATCT